>NC_063198.1:23158985-23191485 GCF_017589495.1 Alosa alosa
GAGCACAGCCGTACTCTCTCAGTGCCCTAGCAGCAGTGCATGTGTGATGTCAGGAAAATAAGACTCCGACTCAAGAATCTATCAATTATTCCTCTCAGCGGTAATCTATCACTGTGTCAGTATGTCATGGCTTTGCCTTGCCAAGGATCATTTTATAGCTGTGTGTGTGTGTGTGTGTGTGTGTGTGTGTGTGTGTGTGTGTGTGTGTGTGTACGGGTCCCATGCCATGTGTCTATGTGTGTGCTTCTACACAAATGTGTGTGTGTGTGTGTGTGTGTGTGTGTGTGTGTGTGTGTGTGTGTGTGTTTGTGTGTGTGTGTGCACGCGCATGCATGTGTGCGCGAGACTGAGACTGAAAGAGAGACAAAGAGAATGTGTGTATGCATGTGTGTGTGTGTGTGTGTGTGCCGTGTGTATGTGTGTGTATGTGTGTGCTTCTACAAAAATGTGTGTGTGTGTGTGCTTGTCCGTGTGTAACAGGAGAGGAGAGCGGCCTGGCTGGCCTGGGTGTTCCCCTGCCGGAGTCCTTGTGGAGCCTTTCCACTTCATCAGCCAGTCTCAGACTCAGCCTGCTCTCCCAGACAAAGACACGGCAGGGCCACAGGGTCCCTTAGTCCTCTGCGGTGCGGAGACTGACCATTAGCTCTGCTACAGGACTGCAGGAGAATGCCATTTACAAACAGAGCAGCGCAGAGTGTTCTGATCGCCAGGCCTCAGAGAGGGGATGTGATGTAGCTGTGTGTCAGAACAAAATGCAGATTTGATTGGATGACTTGATTGGCCAATTAAAGAAGCTCATTTCTCCAAACAAATGAGATGTATTATCAAAATGATTAAAAAACTGGATCATGTGACTCAGATATGCTGCCCATAGATCATAGTCTTGTGGTAAGTGATTTAGCAAAAGGAGCTAGACTTGGATGAATTCTGAAGTAATAATTGATGTAATAATGATGTATAGACCTAATGCCTTTGGGAACCTGTAGGGCTTTAAGAGGTATTCAGACTGGGCACCTGTGACTGCAGTAGGATGTGGGTCTACGCCTCTGACTGTGGAATCTGCTCTGCCTCGAGCTCGTAGTGCCACCTTCTGGACAGAGTAGATCACTGCATTGTCTCTGCAGCTGTGTATGTGGATGACTGGTGTACTTGATCGGAGCTCACAGGGGCAGAAAGAGAAAAAAAACAGTGCATCTGTCTCTCTGGTCATTTGTGTGTGTGTGTGTGTGTGTGTGTGTGTGTGTGTGTGTGTGTGTGTTTGGGGGATGATCGGACAGAGACCACCCTGAGAGTCGACACCAGAGCCCACTATCAGTCTCTCCTGATGCTGCAGCTCTGGCTGTCTCCCTATCAGCACAGCTGCTCTGCAGGAGGAAACAGATGCTCCTGTTATATACACACACACACACACACACACATACATACACACTCTCATACACACACACACACACAGATACACACTCATACACACACACACACACACACACACACACACACACACACACACACAGATACACACTCATACACACATACATACATATACACACACATACATACATGCTCATATACACACACACACACACACACACACACACACACACACACACACACACAGACAGATACACACTCATACACACATACATACATATACACACACATACATACATGCTCATAACACACACACAGATACACACTCATACACACATACATAAATATACACACACATACATACACACTCATACACACACACACACACACACACACACACACACACACACACACACAGATACACACTCATACACACACACACACAGATACACACTCATACACACATACATACATATATACACACACACACAGATACACACTAATACACACATACATACATACATATACACACACATACATACATGCTCATATACACACACACACACATACTGCATACTGTAACTTCCCTCTGGGGGTATTCACACACTCTCCTAGTGTTAGTGTACTGCCGCTTCTTGCTCTAACATCTGGCTGGTGTGTGTGTGTGTGTGTGTGGCCACTGAGGCGGGGTGTTTGTTTGGATGGAATGTGTGTTTGCTCATCAGGGAATGCCTTGCTGTTTTTCCCCACTGGTGGTTGAATGGCATCCCTTAAGGTAAAAGGTCAAAGTTGGCTCTGATTAATATTTCATCTCCTGTTGGGACTCCCAGACACTGTGTCAATATGGATACATTTATCTCTATGTTTCTCTTCATTGTCTTTCTCTCAGTCCGTGGTCCTCTCTCTCTCCGCTCTCACTCCCCCTCCATCACCACAGTGTGTATGTATAGTACATTTGTATAAAAGTACAAATAAACAAGTATAGACAATAGTAATGGGAGATCATTATAAATAATTAAAAATATGAATGAATTATTGAAACACGAGTAAACGAAAAAAAAAATGAAATTGATGGATCAAATGACTCTACGTATATTCCTATAGCACTTCCTGGTTAGTTGTCTCTCTCCCTCTCCTGGGAATTGACTAGAAAACAGTTTAAAATAGATCCTGCATCTTGTCTGTGCCAGAGCTCAGTGTTGATTGGTGGCTGATGATCATGATAAGGTTCCTGAGAGACAGTGGCTTACACCACCCACTCGGCCCATTCAGAGGCCACTGGGGGTGGAGCATGGCCGGCTGATAGCTCCAAGTGAAAGCTCCATCTGTTTGTTCGCCAGCCCTATCAATCTTCGCAAACACCCTAGAATCTACAGCGACACACACACGCACACACACAGACAGACAGACACACACACACACACACACACACACACATGCCGCCGTCACCCAGACGACGACCTGCTTATGGGAGGAGAATCTGTAGCGTAGCAGCTTGCCATTGTCGGTGGTGTGTTTGACCACTCCGTGACTGGAGCAAATATTATGGGCAGGATGTCGGCTAACGTGTGTTGCTATAGGGGGTTGATGCAAAAGCCAACTGTCACATGTTTATCGGTGATATGGACTGACTAATCTAAACAGGAAGATGAGCAGACACAAGCTATCTGTGTGTGTGTGAGTGTGTGTGTGTGTGTGTGCCTGTGTGTGTCACATCAGCTCCAGGGAAAATCCCAATCTAGATTTTCCCCATGAAATTATCACTTTCTTTTTTCCAGAATGATCGTCTCTGTTAGATCCAGTAATAGAGTATAATAGGTCTTTATTGTCATTGTTTGAGGCTATTTGTCCTGTTTTTTTTTCACAGACTGTATCCATCTCTGGCCCTCAGATGGAATGTGGAAAGTGTACGTGTATGTATGTGCGTGATTGTGTGTGTGTGCACCATCACATCCTCAGCCAGGCCATTCTCAAACTGGTGCTTTTTACCCAAAGGTCTCATCAAGTGGAGTTTATGTGGCTAGAAACATATAATGAAGTGTGTGTGTGCGCGCGCGCGCGTGTGTGTGTGTGTGTGTGTGTGTGTGTGTGTGTGTGTGTGTGTGTGTGTGTGTGTGTGTGTGTGTGTGTGTGTGTGTGTGTGTGTGTGTGTGTGTATGTGTGTGTGTGTGTGTACATGTCAAAGTTGGGTGGGGTGTCATGAGCATCTGTGCTAGCCCACACATGTAGAGTGTTGGTGTGGTCCGGCAATGATGTGGCCACAAGTTTTACTGGACTACACACACACACACAGAGACACACACAGAGACACACACACATTTGTTTAATCTGTAACAAAGATACCCTTGAATAAGGTTGTCTGTGCAAAATTCTTTTCATCTTCCATATACTCACTAACTTTGGGTTGAGCTCTAAGGGCCTCTGACTGCCTGGACCATGTTTATTACAGTAATGACTACAGCAGAGGAGAGAGTGCTTAAAAGGGCTTCCAGAACACAGAATGGATCCACACACACACACACACACACACACACACACATTTTAGAAGATACTATGCAGAACTGATGACCTAAGACTGCTAAGCAAATGAGGCACATGCAAGATAGATAGATAGATATATAGATAGATAGATTAAAAAGGGATAGAAGAAAATATGTAAGGGATAATGGACCACACGGTGTTCTGTTAACAGAAAATAATGTACGTCGAGGTTGTAATACGGCCCGACGCGCAGCATCCTTTGTGTCCGAGTGTGAATGCGCTCATATCGAACCGTTGGATGGACCAGACCTCGCCGAAATGTCCTGTCCTCTCTTTGAATCATTTTACAATTTCCGCGTTATTATATCGTTCGGTTATGTGCACGAATGGGTCCTGTAAATCTCTGATTCAAGTGTATTGATTGAAATTCCCTCCATTCTACCAGAGTGTTTTACCGCAGCAACAAGTTAGGCATAAATTATCGAGATTTATATCGCTAGCGTTATAAGTGTGTGTGTGTGTGTGTGTGGGGGGGTTAGCTGTCGTTCGGCGACAGACTAAATTAGATTTTTATCTCATAGGCTTTGTTTTGCTATCGGCAAAATTCCTCCCGTGTCCAAGGGATATGTGGCCGTTTCTCCATATTGCATGTCAGCTACAGCTGTGCAACATTACGAGAGGGAAATGATAGTCTGACACGAGGGGGTGTTGCCTATCCGTACCTAAGCTCCGGAGAAATGCTTTTTTCCTTATTGCCGCGATCGGAGTTTGAATGGGCGCATCCGAGGAACTTTTCCTGAAGTGAGTCGAATGGGTTTTACGGAGCTTTGAAGAATACGGATGGTTTTTGCAATAGTAGGCTACGATGAGTGGACGCTATGTATACGGAAAAGCGCAGTCGCTTACGTTAAATCAGCGAATGAATAGGACAATACAGTTCATTCCCAGGTCAGTTGGTGTAGTTTTATGTGATTTTTGTACAGTGATATGCGTTCTCTTTCTTGTTAAATAGAACAGGCTGTTTTAGAACTCTTCATTCAAACGGGCAGAGAGAATGAAAATATATGAAAATAACCTAGGCTACATTTTTACGGAATGAAAAAACTAGAGAAAGAAATAAAGTAAAAAATAAAGAAGTAGCCAATTTAATGTTAGTGTCTTTATAATTTTAAACATCTATGGTTGGGACAGTAAAAATGACTTCCATGTTGTTTGGTTTAAGCACCTCAGTGCATCAATAACCGTGACACAGCCCCCCTGGGTGCAAGAGGTGCATTGATGGATGCCGTTTCAATTTTAACACCAGAGGAAACGTCGGACCAGTTCAACATGTGTACTCACACACAGGGCTTTGATCATCATGTCAGCCGGACTTCATGAGACGTGGCTCTTAAACTTAAACTTCAAGCGCTCGTATCGGCGTGTGTAAAAACGCATGTGTTGGGGCAGGCCTCTGCTTATTGGTGGGGATTAAAGTGTGCCTGGCCTCTTGACTGCTACTTCTCAGGCTTACAAATAGCTCCTAAGCTTGTGTCAGCGACAGAAAAAACTTTCTAATGGACCAGGTTTTTAATGAGATGGACAAAAAGCAGGCGGCCCTTTGGTCCTTGGTTAGGGGAGTCAAGGTTAGAGGGAAGTCAAAGAGCTGTTAATTGACTCCAGTTAAATCCCAACAGAACTTGTTTGCCTGCCCAGTAAGGAAGTCCTCTGTTTTACTGGGTGACATGTCCAGATGTGTTTAAATAATTGGTCCCCACGCCACTAACAATGAAACAGAGTTGTGTGTAAGAGACTTTGTGAGTGTGTGTGGAGTGTGTGTTACAAAGAGAGGACTGCTGTCTGTCTGTGTTTATGTTTGTGAGTGAGTCTCTGTGTGTGTGTGTGTGTGTGTGTGTGTGTGTGTGTGTGTGTGTGTGTGTGTGTGTGAGAGAGATTCAAAGTTAATATTTTTTTTGTATTTCTGTATCAAACTCTTGATCATGTGTATTGCTTTGTGCCTTTAAGACGTGGCGTTAAAAAAAAAAGGTTGCTCTCATTTGAAAGCAAGTGTGTTTGTAGCCGTCTGGTGTATTTGCAGCCCTGCGCTGGGAGACGTGCTCAGAGACACATGAATCAGTTTTGGGCTCAGCCAGGGAGGAGCGGGCCTTTTTCACTGTCGGTCGGTTCGGCTGCCTCCTCTCCATAATCTTTCAAACCAAAACAAACACCCTCCACCCCGCACCCCCTCTCTCCTTCTTCTGGCCTCAGTTTTCTTAAAGAATAGCTCTGGAGTATAAATCATGGTTGAATTTTGGCTCGGCGCCATGCACAACACCAGTCTCATTTTCACCCACCCCACAAGCGAGAACGTTTACAGTCCCCCCGTCCTCCCCCCTCCCATCCCCCACTGTGGGTCCCCTCTTTGGGCTGCGTCAGAGAGCCGCCCCTTACGGCAACCAGCAGTCATCTCCACGTCCCCAGGTCCCCATATCCTCTGCTAGCGGCAGGCATATCGCTGATCCCAAAGACCCCATTCCATGTGCTAGCAGTCATATTTAGTTCCCCAGGTCCCCATTCCCTATGTTAGCAGTCATATGCTTAGCCCCCCGCCCCCCCCAGTTCCCTGGTGCCTGTGTTAGCCTCCCCAGGAGAGCCACTAACTGAACCGGCTCCTCTCCATCACCGCTTAGGACTCCACCTTGACCACAGTGGTGTTGTGTTGTTTCAGAGGACGGTATACGTCTGCCTGAAACACAGCAGACTCTGTGGAGCCTGCAGGACGAAGGCTCCGCTCCTCACTGTTGGGCTAATTTCACCGCAGCTCTCTCTGTTCAGCGTGAGGGGAACATAAAACGCTCAGTGTTTCAGCACAAGGCCTCATTTGCACAGTAATGGCAGGCTCATTTAGTGGTTTTCGGTCTTTAGACGTTTTATTTTGGTTTCTTCCTCCTCTGACATGGTCATTAGAATGATCCAGAACTCCTGCACTCAAACTGATGACTGCTCACCTTAGGGCTAGAGCCTGACAATCAGCTTGCAGTGTGAGTCACACACACACATACTGTACACACACACTCTCTCTTTCTCTCTCTCTTTCTCACTTTTTCCACTTTTTAAAGACTTAATTATACCAGTCTGGAAGTGGTCAGAAACCATCACTAAGTGCTGTCTTTCCGAGCAATCTCTCTTCTTCCTTCTTCTCCCTCTGTTCTCGGTGCCTCGACAGCCGCTCCTCTTTCATTGCGAATCCTGTACTATCATAAGGAAGACGTGTCCCCACCCTTGAGGTCAGGTTCTTTCTGTTGGCCATAGTTGCCTAGATGCAAACAAAATCTTATCTCTCACGGACCAAATACCTCACATCGTCCAGCGCCATAAAAATATCCTCCCGTGTGTTCTGTCTCATCCACTGTTCTGACTGGTGTCCTGATTGGCGCTGTGGTCTAGTCTGGGAGCCGGATTCCTCTGGGTCGGTCTGTGGTCATAAAGCCCTTGCTCTCTGTGCGGATTTGGGGGGATCTTTGCTCGGCGGAGTGGGGGCAGATGTGGTGCACCGCTGCCCCTCCGAGAGAGTCACGCTGACAGCCCCCCCGGGGGCTCCCGAAGAGCCGCCAAATCTAATGGCCCATCGCACCGCAGAGAGACCCACAAGGATCGTCCACATTTCTCGCCACGGACAGGACGGCTCTGTATCAGGCCGGCCCACGCACTCAGACCTCAGTGGGATGAGCCGGCCCGTAGGAGAGTGTGAATAATGGGGATGTGCTTCGGGACGGTCTGTGAGTGTGCATTAGCCCGACTTCCTGTTTGGGTGTGAGGTCTGGGCTGGCAGCGGTACCAATGTGGTGGCAGCACCTGTGTTTTCTCATGGAGGACTGTAAAAGCCTGGTCTGTTGCCTCTGTGGTTGGTCAGTTATTCACCAAAGTGCATCATGGGAGGATGAGAGATTGTGCATGTGTGCAGCACATGTTGACCTTACAGTACATTGCAAACGTCCAGCTCAGTGCCCAAGTCTGTATCAACTCCCTTATGTCTCTTTCCGCCATGTTAGATTAACATCTTGATTTGTCTTGTCTTTCTTGATTTTTCTTGTCTTTTGATATAAATGTGAATTAATGTGGTGTGAATGTAGGTCGTTTTTAACCATGGATTTCACTTGTTTTGGTGAGGTGAGAAGGTTTTGTTACACATTATTTGGTGGACATGTCAGTGAGACCTTGTTTTTTGTCAGTTGTCGGTTCATCTACTGCCAACTGATTCAGCGGATCTTGATCGGCCCTATAGGCCGGTTCCATTGCAGAGTAAGCCAGTTTTAGACATTTCCTCCACCTTTACTTCTGTCTGGAATGCTAATGTTTTGGCTAGCCCACTGGAGTGGGTGTGTCTGTAGCATCCCACAGTACTGTAACACTAACAATACATGCTTTCATAGCCACACCCTCAATGGATTATTCTGGATGCGAAGCTAATTCTGCTTTCTGCATAAGCTCCAGGCAGATGCCTCCCTGTTCACAGCATTTCTGCCCCAGCACACACTAAAGGCTGTTATTTGTGAAGTGCCGTGTGGATTTGTGATGCACACGACAGCAGAGCCATGTCCCACTGTGGCTTGCAGTCACTGGAGCGGCGTGGAGCGCGACGCTCCTCTGTAGTCCTCATGGATGACATGCTGACGCGTCCCTTTCAGCACATTTGGATTCAAAGTGACGAGGCTCGCGGCGGCACCCGAGCCAGAACGGAAATCGATCGCTGAGAGATTCTTTTGTCCTCGCGGAGGGCCTGTGGCAGAAGCAGCGGATTTCGGCCCGGTCGCCGCGTTCGTCCGGGGCCGCTCGCTAACCTGTGATTAGCACAAATGGCTCGCTCCTTAACTTGTCCTCTGCGAGCGTCAGCGGGCCGTTTTAGCCCGGCAGGATTTGGCAAGATGGGCGCGCTTTCCCATGTCTGGGGCCGTGTGCCGAGGATAGCAACCACAGGGTAATTTCAGCTCCGCTCCATGCAGACGGAGAACATAGAGGACAGAGGGAGAGAGAGAGAGAGAGAGAAGAGAGAAGAGAAAGACAAAGACAGAGAGGGAGAAAGAGAAAACTAAAAAGAACAAGCAAGACAAAATGACAAAGTGTCACAAGACACATTGGAAGAGAGAGACAGAGAAAGAGGGTGAACAACATGTTGAGAAAGAGGCCTGATGTATTGTTGTTTCCCTAGTGCATTGTGGATTGAAATATGTTGAGAGGCCCGATGTAGTGTTGTTTCCCTAGCGGATTGTGGATAGTCAGTGTTTTTGCATAAAGCTGATTGCTACCTGCAGCTGCCAAGTACAAGAGAAACAACATGACCATGGTCACCAAACCACAAAAAAATACTGCACAGCTCATCAAAACTCTGCACAGTTCATCAGTGTTTGAGATGGACATCTATAAACAAAAGATATTTTATTTCCACCCTGCCCTTTATACACACGAGTGAATTGGGTATTGGAAATAGGAATATTTTGTATTATGTCTTGGAGCATCATATTAATGTTTGAACAGGAAGCAGTGGCTCCTGTACTTTCGGGCAGTTTAGGCTCCTTCATGTCGGCATCCAACGATTAGATTGATTGTGATGTGTGTGTGTGTGTGTGTCAATATGTGTGTGTGTATGTGTGTGTGTGCTCGTGCGTGCGTTTGTGTGTGTGTGTTCTTCTGCGGCACACACACACTTACTGCTGCGTCTGGAGATGCTGAGAATGCAGCCGGACTCTTTCCGTGATACGACTGGACTTCTGTTGAAGGACCCATGTCTCAGGTTGAGGCCCAGCGGAGCTGGAAAATTGCGGTAGAATTGTTTCCCCATTTACTGTAAATGCAGGCGAAAGTAGTTATTAATGCTGGCAAAATGAGTCAGTGTGGGGCCGCGTGGCCAACCTTCTGCTTTTCCTGTTTCACAGCAGCAGGAGCAGGCATGAGGTCTTCAGCATGGTGTCTACGGCATGAGGACCTTGGGACCATTTGGGAGCGTTTGGCAGATCCTCTCCTCTCCTCAACTCTCCTCCCCTCCTTTCCTCTCCTCTCGTCTCCTCTCTTCCCCCTCCTCTCCTCACCTCTCCTCCTCTCCTCTACTCTCCCTCCTCTCCTCTCCTCTCCTCTCCTCCCCCTCCTCTCCTCAACTTTACTCTCCTCTCCTCCCCCTCCTCTCCTCTCCTCTCTTCTCCTCCCTTCTCCTCACCTCCTCCCTCCTCTCCTCTCCTCTCTTCTCCTCCCCTGTCCTCTCCTCTCCTCTCTCTCTCTCTCTCTCTCTCTCTCTCCTCAACACTGATGTGTATTAGTCTGTTCCCTGTTCAGGGAGACGGCAGATGGCCGCTGTGTCGTCACACTCATCATTTGGGTGTCTCTTGTCTCATCCCAGGAAGTCCAAGCGGGTCCTTAATGCCATGTCTTGTGTCTCAGGCAGGCATTAGCAGGGCCAATTAAGCCATTAGCACACATTCAGCCTGCAGATGTTACTGGGGCTCAGAGACACATTTGCCTCTTTTAGACGTCTAATATCAGTTTCCTAATATACATGTAGTGCAGTCACTGGCATCAAAAACAAAGCAAAGCTTATTTCATCAATGATCTTCAATTCTCGTCTCCATAGTAATGATGACATAAGGTAGTCTTCAAACAGTCAAAGATTATTAGTCCCATGCAGTGAAAGTGTCCTTCCTTTTCATTACAGTGCATAATTAAGTAATAAATAATCCTAAGCACTTCTCAAGTAAGTATTACATGTTCATAATCTTAACCTTTACTCTTTTGTAAGAAAAATGTAATAATATAAAAACGACATTATACTTTTAATTCATTGGGTAGCAAGTGCACAGTATTAAAGGATGCTTAATATAAAAGTGGCTGTGAACTCCTTTTAGTTGAATAAATCTTGCCTCCTGGCTGTGGTTACCAAACTAACAGACATGAATCTGTTTGCGTGACTTGTGGCGAGTGCATATTTTCTCTGGCAGTGTCCCGTGCTGAACTCTTGCACTGGGTAGCGTCATCCTGTCACGCCTGCATGGCATTAGCCCACTCTATCAGGGAGGGAGGGGAGACAGTCAAACTGCAGACATGGGAGTCAAATTCAGACACGCAAAGCTGCCAGCTATTTCTCTGCATTACCGGTCTTACTGTATCCAGGCAGATATGGCTCATATTGGAGTGTATGTGTGTGTGTGAGTGTGTGTGTGTTTTTCTGTAAGGCGGTGTGGGTCACATTTTGTTCATTTTGCGTGTGTTTGGTGTGGGGTGGCTCCCCTGTCACCTCTTTTCTTGGTGCCCGCTCCATTGGGGCATCTGTGCCAGGTTGCGCCAACCTGGCAGCCCAGTGCCCCTGCTCACCCAGGGCAGCTGTCAGGACAATTCTGCCCTCGCAGCTCCTCCCAAGACGAGATTGCCCTAGAACGCCAGCGTCAAAGCCCCGCTCTCTTTCTTTTTTTCTCTCTCTCTCTCTCACACACACACACACACACACACACACACACACACACACACACACACACACACACACACACACACACACACTCACTCCCTCCTCACCAATGATTCACACTGTCTCTGCACGCAACAGTAACATGGCAGCAGCATCTTTAATACAGTGTCTGCCTCTGTGTTCAGATTTGTTTTCTTTCATTCCTTCTTGCGGCCGATACTTTATTAGACTAAAAATCCTCTCACTCTCTCTCACACACGCACACACACACACGCACGCACACACACACTTTTCGCCACTGTTGTTTTATGACTTTTAGTGGGGTATTAGCTCATGGGTGTGTCTTTCCTGAGTGAATCAGACCCCTCCTACAGACTGCAGCTGGCTATGCCCAAATCCAACTGGAGTCTGCCATGTCCATAGCCAGTCTGTGGTCGGCCATGTCATGCCCAGTATGAGCTGTAGCGTGTCCAGCCGAGTGCCAGTCTGTGCGCTGCCATGTCTGAGGTCCGTCTGTGGTCTGCCACTCTTCCTGGCAGCACCTGGGCTGTCGGCCCTCCTGTCAGGGCAGATGGGGGAGCCGAGGGGACTCCCGTACCGTACGCCTGGCTCAGACAAGAGCAGACTGCACACACACACCACACGCACACACACACACACACACACACACACACACACACACACACACACACACACACACACACACACACACACACACACACATACACACACACACACACACACACACACACACACACACACATACTCTCTCTTATCTCTCTCTCTCTCTCACACACACACATACACACACACTCAAACACCCTCTCTCTCTCACACACACACACACACACACACACTCAAACACCCTCACACACACACAGACATACACACACACACACACTTGCACGGGCACACACACACACATCGCACATCTCTATTAACCTAAATTAGACCAGTTGAGATGTGCTGCTCCCATCTCAAGATAAGTTTTTCTCAAGTGTGATACCATCCAAATACTTCAATGTAATGATGATAGTAGCATTGTTAATCTTTTTTTTTGTGATAATATAATTATATCATTAGGTGATTCTATAATAACCCATTGATACCATTCGTAATTCATTCAGTATTTGCATACCTTAGATACTTTAGGCTAATGTTGTTTTGTGGATTTAGTCATGTTGTATTGGTAACAAATGCACATACCTCACCTCTTTAAGGGCTGCCCTATGCAGTGGTAGTTGAGGGTGATGCTCAGTCACTGTAGCAGTAAAATGCCCTGGTTTAAGATTCCTGTGTGTGTGTGCATGTGTGTGTGCATGCGCTTGTCTCTTATGCTCCAGTGAGCATGTGACAGGGTGGCACTGGGGTCATACACACACCCACACACACACACACACACTCAGAGACATGCGTCATATGGTGGAGTGGGCTGTGTGTTTTCATTCTCACACCATGATGGGACAGAGTGTGTGTGTGTGTGTGTGTGTGTGTGTGTGTGTGAATGTAAATTATATGTATACCGGTATGTATAAAATAGCTATTTTATGAAAAAACAGCTTATAACAACTGAAGATCACCAGCCAATCAAGTCTTCTATCTTCTGTGCTCCTGAAGCACTGTGTTGATTGGCTGGGATTTGTCATGGCTCCACCTGAGTCTATTCTCTGATCCCTATTTACCAGAACTAGAACCTGGACTCTCTACAAACAGTTGTTGTTTTTAGCATAAACGCTGAACCAACATCTAGAGGACCACGAGGATCAAATACTTAAATTTGACTAAAAGTGTATGAGACAAGAATCGCAGAGAATTGTGTGTTTGTTTGTTTGTTTGTGAGATCAAAGGGCAGCCGATGCTGTAATGGCTCTGCCTCTGATGAGGCTCCAGATTAGCCAAGAGTGCTATGGAGTTTCGCATCAGTTATGCTGCAGCAACTTTTTCTGTTATGAACAAAAGGCTCTTTGTGTTGAGAAGTTTCCAAATAGAACCCTCAGCCTTGCCACAAGTTCATGAAGAATCCTGAAGGGGCCAGGAGTTCTGATCTTATCTTTAGCTTCACATTATATTCATCAGCAGAAGCATATGTGTCCTCCCCCATGAGTGTGGTGGTGTGGCTTGCGCAGTCTCCAGTAAGGTTTTAGAGAGGATTTATGGGGCCCGAGTTTGAACCGGGACTGGAGCCATTGCAACACCACATAATGGTGTGGAGCGTTGCAGGGACTGCATGTCCTAACGACAGGTCATGTCAGCAGACATGCAGCATTTTCTGCTTGACTAATCATAAGATGGCTATTAAACGTGTAAAGTGTCTGGACTTTGTGTCACGTCAGCAGTAAGCCAACCAGAGGGACTGAGCGTCAGTAACTCAACCTTAGTGAAAAGACTGAGTGCTCTTCTGTATCTCAGGAGACAGAAAGGCAATTGGTGCCAAACTAAGTGATTCATAGAGTTGAGACCACAAATGCATTTTGTTAGCATGTATTCGCTGACTGACTCCTAATCGGTTTGATTTGGATATGCAGAAAATAAATAACCGTGACTCGTGACTGACTAAATAAATTTGATAATTGAAATGTATGAGCTCATATGCAGTTACTAACTACAAATAGTTTTGGATTAGATATATTTACAAATGCAGAATAAAGGAAATTGTGCATCTTTGAAAAATGCAAAGTTGAAAAAAACTCATGAACTCTGTGTCTTTCTCTCTTTCCCTTCCCTCTCTCTCTCTCTCTCCCTCTCCCTCTCTCTCTCTCTGCAGCTGGGATGAGAGCAGTTCTATCAGCAGTGGTTTAAGTGATGGCTCTGACAACCTGAGCTCAGAGGACCTGAACGCAAGCTCCTCCCTCAATTCCCTCCCAACCACACCCACTGGCTCACGACGCAACTCGTCCGTCATGGTGAGTCACAGCACACATCTCAACTCAGATGTCTAAAATATGAATCCACCCCAAAAATGACCCAATTCATTAAATGAGGCCCACAAGCTGTAGGTGCCAAGAGGCAAAATAACTTCATTACACCTTATGTCATTCTTACACCAGAAGACTTTAAAAAGATTTGGAAAACATTTGTGAAAGACTACAGTCTCAGAGATTTTAAGTCACAGACTATGATTTTGCAATGACTAGGGATCTTGCAGGGTCACTATTTACAAGACTGCAACTAGATTCCTTTAAATTATTTCCCATCGTGCCCTAACCTGACTCTTGCCAGATGAATTTCGTTCCGCCTATCTCCACTCATCCATCTGGGATCAATCCATTGGAGTGGTGCTTCAGAAGGCTGGGCCTTATTAAAAAATCCTTGCATAAGATTGGATAAGCCACTTATCCGTCATCTATTGACGTGACGCTGAGAACAGTCTCACAGTCGCTTTTACGCTATGTCACATCTATGAAACTCCTGCCCTGCGTCCTGATTGGCTCTACCATCAAGGATTAAAGTTCTCCGTCGTACGACGGATTTCCGTCAATTTGATTTTAGAAATGCCATATTTGAGATCGATGCAGATCCGATGAGAAAACTACAAATATTAGGTCCGATGAATTAATGTGTGTGATGGTAAATGTTTAAAGACCTAATAGTGTTATTGAGAACTTTCTGTGTCTCAGTCAGTGACCGCTCAAGAAGATACGTCTGCCATGAGTTTCGCTTTGTTTATGTTGTAGCTACACGCTTGTCTCATTGGCCTGGGGCGTTTGCTTAAAAAAAAAGAACACGTCTGGAGGACTAACGGTCTAAAAGTTGGATTATAGTGACACAATCGAGACAGCTGATGATCGATCGGTTGGCCAATCCGTTTCACTTTTTTTGGATATGATACATTGTGAGCTTTATGTGCGAATTCGGAGAAGAATCGTAGGCTGTGTTTTTTCCGTGCATCAATGTAGACAATTTCTTACTATCGCGAACTCTTGTCAGGAGGGTCATTCATTTTGGGTGTCACCTATGACTTGAACAGTTTTTAATCAATGCAACTAACATTATGTGTAAAGCGACGCAATATAAACCGTAGCCTATGCAATTTATTATCCCGTCTGTTATGACATGTAGGCTACAACAATGTTTTTCACAATTTGCGCCGGAAGGTTTTGACTGAGCGTTAACATAAAATAATAATAATATTGTCATCATCGCGAACTGTTGAGTAAGGGGGTCAGTCGTGTTTGTGACCCATAGACAACCTTGTAGCCTATTTTGCTTAAGCCTCACTTTTAACGACAGTAGGTTGTAAGTGTATGTTGACAAAAAAATAACCATGCAATTAAAATAGTAAACTTAAAACTTCGCTATAAAATATTATTAATTTATAGCACAAAACCATAACCAGTAGGCCTACCAGAACCTCGCATATTAGCATCATGATTTGTGTGCGTCTATTTGGCAAGGCCACTAACTGTCATGGATGCGTTGTTGCTAAAGGAAGGCACAGGTGTTATAAGTTAAAAAATAAATGGAGATGGGCGGCTGTTGGAAACGGGGGAGAACTAGCAAGCCATGGTGTAAAGAAATTAAAGTGCCAGAGGTTTGCTTTTAGGCGGTTTGCTGCAAGAAAATTGTTTATGGATGCAATAGGAAAACGTTTTTAGCACACCACCAATCAGAAGACCACCAAGGTTAATGTTCGTGCACTTCAGCACATCTTCCCTACCTGGTGCAACTAGCCACCACGACAGAGGTAGGCTACGTTTATCTATGGCTGACCGTTTTTGCGCTCAGAAAGTAGGCTATGCATGTTCTTTCATAGCGCAACACGACCTGTCCCTCACCATATCGCAACCTCTTGTCAACCTTATACAATCTGTTGCTGAAGACAAAAGCACCCTCTCCAGATTGTTATCAAATGCGCAGACTTCCTGCATGTATTGCTGCTCATTGGAATACTGAGTTGTCTGTAAAACTCAAAATTAACATGTTTTCATTAAATGCGAATGAGGCAACAAATGGAAATATGAACAATATCTCGAATGTTCTGATTCATTACTTTGATGAGGACATGGGAAGTCTTGCAAACTTGATTTTATAGGCATATTAACAAGATAACTCCCCTTTAAAGGCCACTTTTGGCCTGAAGTAATTAAATAAGAGTGTAAGTTAAAGCCTTTCTACAATATTGCTGCAGTAGAAAAGAACAGCAATGGCTAGTCAGCAATGGTCAGTGATGGTACTGAAATATTGTTTTATTCATCAGGAAAACTCGATCTCAATCAAGAACACTCTCAATTCGCCTTATTCACATGGCGGCCATTGGCGGCTAAAACGAGGCTACAGGGTACACAAACCATAGGATTGTTATGTTCTATGCATTCACCTGTAGGTGGCATTAATTGTGTAGTAAGTGTACCCTGCAGCCTCGTTTTGGTTTAAACAATGGTCGCCGTGTGAATAAGGCGAATACTCCCTTTACTTTGCTGTTTGCATCTTTTTGTACATTAAAAAACAATAGGTCGCGACAGCAAAAGGGGTGCTATCTTTATAGGTAGATATGAACAACGTATGAATTATGGCCTGAAAAAAGTTCAGTCAAACAATTTTTTTTCACTTTAATCCCTGCTCTACCATACAATCTGGTGCTGAAATCACTCTCAACGGAACCGATCCCAGATGGATGTGAGTTGAGCTAGGTGGAGCTAGGCGGAGCTAGGCGGAACGAAATTAATCTGGCGAGAGTCCCTAGATATCAACAAGAACTCAACGATAGCCCACTCATATCAAAGTTATATTTTTGTGTAGCATTGTTTTATGTGTGACATCCTTAACCGATATAGAGTTGTCACATGGAATAGCCGACTAATAATTCATAAGAAACAAAATAACAAATAACCATATAGGCTACAGTTGATGCCTACTTTGCCCCTTCCTGTTTGGTGTTGGAGAGAGGTCACTATTGTTTTTTATATTGTTAACGTCAGTATTTGCAATAGCCATGGCTAAAAGACTTGCGATAATATCAAACATGTTGCGCACATCCAACCACTGGACCCTGGTGAAGTTGAATCGGCTATAAACTAGTTGACGGAGGTCGCCTGGCCGGACAATAATCAAGACGCATTGACCGGCCAGACGTTACCAGACTCTCGTTACACTGAATGGATGAAACATAAGGATGTGGTGTTGGTCCTGGAGCTGTGTGCGTGTGTTTGTGTGTATGTGTGCAGTGTAGTGCATGTCAGTGCGGTCCACTGCGTCCCCTGCTAGCCCTCTCCTAATGCGGGTGAAAAGCCAGGGATCACTCTCGGAGCGCGAGCTGGAGCCAGGGAGGCACCTGGACCTCATTTCCTCCCCGCAATGAGAAACAGCTGAGGGGCCACAGCGCACAGAGATCCCCTGCCCGCTCCACAGATCAGAGTTAATGTGTGTGTGTGTGTGTGTGTGTGTGTGTGTGTGTGTGTGCATTGTCAGTTGAGAGGCCTGAGCTCAAAACCTCTCCTGCCCACTTCACACAGCATCCAGAGATCAGAGTTAATTTGTGTGTGTGTGTAAATTTGCCAACTAAGGGGCCTAAGTTGCTCTAGACTGTGACTCCAGACTATGAGTAGACCTCGGTCACTCTGGAATTATTACAAAAAACCACTTAATTCATGAGGTGTTTGTGCTGTGTGTGTGTGTGTGTGTGTGTGTGTGTGTGCTTGTTTGTGTAAGTTAGAGTCCTTTTGTGTGTGTATGTATGTATGTATGAATGTATACTGTATGGTTGTATGAATTGTGTTTGCCCTTGTCCCTTGTAGTGTGTCTGTGTGTGTGTGTGTGTGTGCCCACATTAAGGGCTTGTGTCTTATGCAGCATGCAAGTGGCTCATAGCAGGGCGTTGTTGTCTTGCTGTGTTGCCGTGGTAACCAAGCGATCTTAGACAGATGCTGGAGAGGAGTGCGGCAGGGGGATTTGTGTTTCATTCAATGTGCCATCTGTGTTGGTGAAAGGTGGGTAACCTTGCCAACAACCCATCAGACCACATTACATCTTAAACCTACAGAACACACCTTCATGATGTCCCCCCTCCCCGTTCTACACACCTTCATCATGTTTACCTCACACCCCCTTATACTACACACTGTAATTGCACTTACCACACACACACACACACACTCCTGTTCTACACACCCTCATTATGTGTCATACCCCCTTATACTACACACTCTAATTGCACTTACACCCCCACACACACACACACACACACTCCTGTTCTACACACTTTCATTATGTTTACCCCATACACCCTTATACTACACACTCTAATTGCAATTACCCCTCCCACACACACACAAACTCCAGTTCTACACACCTTCATTATGTTTACCCCATACCCCCTTATACACCCCCAAACGCACACACACACACTCCTGTTCTACACATGCTCTTTCCCCAACATGGTCCACATCCACCCACTAGCATCATTATTACTTCCAGAGAACGTTTTGCTCCCCAAAAATGTTATAAAAATGTTAGTGTACCGCTTGCCAGTGCATGTCAGATTTGAGTCACAAAGGCATTTGGCACTGCCGTACAAGTTTAGGTGATAGTTGCCAGTACTATACTCTGTTTTAAATGACATTTGCCAGTGCTCATTTTTGACAAGATTCTTCAGTGCTATATGATACTTTAAAGAGGACCTGCCAAAACTGTGCATTCGTTCAAGGGAAATCTCATCTCTTAAGCAGCTATGTTCACTTAACCTGACTCTCGCCAGATGAATTTTGTTCCGCCTAGCTCCACTCATCAATCTGGGATCGATGCATTGGAGTGGTGTTTCAGAAGGCTGGGCCTTATCAAAAATCCTTGCATATGATTGGATAAGCCACTTGTCCGTCATCTATTGATGTGCTACTTAAACCACTCACATCGAAGCCAATCCGTGACGCTTAGAACAGTCTCACAACCGCTTTTACGCTACGTCACATCTATGAAACTCCCGCCCTGCGTCCTGATTGGCTCTACCATAAAATCTGGTGCCGAAATCACTCTCAACAGAAGCGATCCCAGATGGATGTGAGTGGAGCTAGGCGGAACGAAATTCATCTGGCGAGAGTCAGGTTAATGTTCACTTCCCTTTATAGACACTCATTAAACTGTCATTCTTTGGGAAAATTAAAAAGTAAAAGTTAAGAAAAGGGCACTTCTACTGTGCATCCTGTAGCCCGATATATATACATTCTGGGTTGACACATATGGTAGCCCGTACGCTGGAGTCGATATCTGATCTATATATCAATTCCTGCATTTAGCCCACTCGTCCGTTGGCCCTGGTCAGGTGAGTCCTGCTGGACAGCAGACACAATAGAGGCTGTATTGTATTAGGAGTGGAGTGTTGGCCTCGGCGGCCGTGTTTACCGTGGTGTCGGTCTCGGGTTCCCTGGGCCTGGTGTGTCAGTGTGTGTGTGTGTGTGTGTGTGTGTGTGTGTGTGTTTACTGTGGCGTCGGTCTTGGGTCCTCCGGCCAGGCGTGCCAGTGCTGTGCCTAAATTAGCCCGTCGCTTGTTTTCCCCCTTGCCAAGCGAGCAGACCGTGTGCCAGGGTAAATCGGTCTCGTTTGGAGAAAATAGTTTTTTGCTTTGCTTGTGCAGACGGAGCAGAGCTGAGCAGAACAGAACAGAGCCGTGGCCTTATGAGGCTATCTCTCAACGCAGGACCATGGTGTTGTTTTACTCTACTGGCAGAAAAGGCCTTTGTCCTGCTGCACACATGGACGGTGCATCTGAGTTCACCCAACACTCCTGTGCAGTTGCTCCTGTTGTGTTGTGTTGTGCTGTGCTGTCCACTGCTGTCCACCGCAGTCCTCCGGTTCCTTACGGGAAGCTGGACACGAGAGGCCAGGGCTCAACACCAGCTGGTCATAAACACACAGTCTCAGAGAACTCTGCAGGAGGACATTTGAAAATCAATGAGACAACAGAGGTGGAGACTGTGTGTGTGTGTGTGTGTGTGGTTAAGTGTGTGTTTAAGTGTGTGTGTGTGTGGGGGGGGAAGTTGCATATGCATCTGTGGACAGTGCTTTAAAGGAACTCTGACCATCCCTGAGGCACGCATCCCGTCCGACCCACGCGGACTGGACACAGCATGAAGGAGACGGCAATGTCTACTCATTTCCTGTGTGTTGTCTTGACGTCCATGTCTACTCATTTCCTGTGTGTTGACAAGAATGCAAAACGCTTCAGAAATGCACACAGCTGTAACACTGTGAAATGAAACAGAATATCAAAGTAGGCAGGTGGTCAGTCAGCTATGACAAGGGGTGTGACAGGACTATGGGCTGTGACATACAGGACTGTGGGCTGTGACAGGACTATGGGTTGTGACACGACTATGGGTTGTGACATACAGGACTATGGGTTGTGACATACAGGACTATGGGCTGTGACATACAGGACTGTGGGCTGTGACATACAGGACTATGGGCTGAGGATAAGATGGATCACCTCTATATCCCCATTCTCAAGTCATAAACCAAAACACACACACACACACACACACACACACACACTAACATGTCCTTTCCTATCCTGCTTTTTGTTCCATGTCACACTCGCTTTAAGTCTGTGTGTGTGTGAAAGAGGGATGTGTGTTTTCATATTGCACGCAGACGGTCTGATGGAGCTTTGATAAGAGGGTCTGTGTTTCACTCCCTGATAACAGTGATGATTACAAAGAGCCTAAGACTGTGTGTGTGTGTGTTTCTGGTTTCTGTATATGTCTCTGCTTGTTCAGTGTGTGTGAGAAAGTTTGAGAGTTTGTATTTTAGATATGTATGTTTGTGTCATTGTATGTACAGTATTTATGTATATGTTTCCGCTCTTTGTAAAAGTATATTCCGTGTGTGTGTGTCCGTGCGTGTGTGTGTGTGTGTGTGTGTGTGTGTGTGTGTGTGTGTTTTCGTGGCTTTGCACAAATGCAAAGAAGCTCTCAGTATCGGGGTGATGTTTGTGAGTCTGTCATCTGAAACAGAATCCTCCAGTTAAACACCACGTTTACATGCCATGAAATCTGTGGCTCCACAGTTGGACTGTAAAACCACCAGAAACAACTGAGAATGTGTGTTGTGCATCAGACATAACACTTCAGTAAGCAGAGTGGATGTGTGTTTAAGCTATGCTCTCTTCTCTCCCCAATTGCATACTGTGTAGAAAAAATGTATGTGTGTGTGTGTGTGTGTGTGTGTGTGTGTCTATGTATTGTGTGTGTGTGTGTGTGTAACTTTTGTCTTTTTCTCCCCCACAGCTGTGTGCGGACACTAATAATAGATCTAGAGACTACATAGTAGTATGTATATGTGTGTGTGTGTGTGTGTGTGTGTGTTTGTAACTTTTGTCTTCTCCTCCGTAGTTGCGTACGGACGCTGAGAAGCGGTCACTGGTGGAGAGCGGCCTGGCCTGGTACAGCGAAGAGGGCAAAGTGGCACGCAAACTGGACGCAGGCGGAGCCTATGACACTGGCAGCCTGAAGACGGAGCCGTCCAGCCGCTGGAAGAAGAGCCGGCCGCTAGAGGGCGCTGCTCACGACAAGGCTGGCAGGGAGGTGAAGAAGCCCCAGAGTCTGGGTCAGCCGGGGAACTTCAAGAAGGGACGCAACCCTCCCGTGGGGGTCACCTCGCCCATCACACACACATCACAGAGCGTGCTCAAGGTCGCAGGTAAGAAGGCCCATAGGACAAAGGTCATACTCAGACATTGCCTATGCAATCAGGGAAGGGAATTAATGTATTATTTGATTTATAATTTCTCGTTTAGTATAATTTAGTTGAACTGATTTATTATTTAGTTTTTTTAAATGTTATACATGCAGGCAAAGTCAAAGACAGCATATGCTCATGATGTGAGAAGGAACTGTAACCCTAACCTGCTAAATCAAGCCATGATCTTTAAGAATGCTTTGTGCTTCGTAATACGTAATTAGATGAAAGCACATTGCACTAAAACTTATCAAGCCATCACCTAACTATTAATCATTAAGTCCATAGTTTCTTAGAACACAGTCATGTTTGGTGGAGCAGCAAAGAATATAGTTTTTGTGGAAAGTTGAAAAAAGTGTGATGTACCGGTACTTCCATAGCTGAGGAAGACAAAGGTGTTTGAGAGCGAGGGTGCCAAGTGCTGCTGAGATGAGATGAAAAGCCCGAAGCGCTAACTGCTGACCAGCCTTGTCTCCTCAGAGGGCAGACGGTCAGAACGCTCGTAAAAACGCAGCCAGCCCTGAAATAGGGCAGACAGAGTCCCATCAGCGACGTGCCATCATGCCCATTATGCTCTCAGAGGAACATGAGGAGTCATGGCCGGCTGCCGCCACCGCAGTGGAGAGGGGTGTGGGCCGCATCTGGGCCAAGTGTAGGGTGGACGTGTTGGCGGAAGGTCAGCTCAGAACAGACTGCATGGTCACGCTCTTCCCAGTAAAGCTGAAATGAAAGGCTGAATGATGTTGTGATATTCAGTGCTGGGCAAACAAAAGAGGAGATGTTTGGTGTGGTCTGAGTCTGCACTCTGAAGTGCACTCGGAGTCCAACAAGGCCAACGGAGAAAAATGGGAGATGTTTCTTACGGAAACTTATATGAACATTCAACACTTTGAACTCTTATTGACTCATGAACCCAGACTCTTGAACTTGGAATCACAATCACGCAGACAGACACACGCACACACACACCCACGCGCATTCACACACACACACACACACACACACACACACACACACACACACACACACACAATCTTCTTGTGGAGGCCTTTTCCTAACCCTGTGTTGAGGGGGGGGTGAGGGCTGAATCTCACTGTGGAAATGCAGTTGGATGTGGGCTGATAAAGCTTTCAAAGCTTTCAAAACACAGACAGACACATCATCAGCATCTTTCCCTCTCCTTTCTCTCTCTCTCTCTCTCTCTCTCTCTTGCTCTCTCTCTCTCTCTCTCTCTGTCTTTGTCTCTCTGTTTGTCATGCTGTGTAAATGCAGTTGGATATGCGCCGATAAGACTCTTTGAAAGCTTAAAAACACAGACAAGTCAGCATCTCTGTGTGACCTTGGCTCCTGTCCTGTGCCTGTCTTTCAGTGAGGTTTTCTTTTCCAAACATGCTCTCCCTCCATCTTTCAATCTGTCTTCACCACTCTTTCTTTCTGTCTTTCTATCTTTGCTCTCTCTCTTTCTTCATCTCTTCATCTCTGCCTAACCCTCCTCTCTCTCTCTCTCTCTCTCTCTCTCTCTCTCTCTCTCTCTCTCTCTCTCTCCCTCTCCTCATATGACCCCACTTTCTCAGGGGTTCCTCAGCCCAAACTCCCAAACTCTAGAGTACTAGTACACGGGGGGTTATTCACACTGTTAGTCACCTGCTTTTCTCAGCCTTATTTGTCCTCCCTTTATCTCATTTTAAAATAAAAACCACATGCTCCTCTGTCAGTGAGACATTTAAGCAATATAGCACGAGTGAGAGTGGGGTTGGTCATGGATATTCCCACGGGTGTTGTTCGTCAGAAGCCAATGAGGCCGGAGGCCGAGTGGCGAGGGCAACAACAGCCGTGGGAATATCCATGACCAATCCCAATGATCACGAAGTGCTATATTGCTTTTATACAACAATTCTACAACAAACTAAATTATCTGAAAACACCCCATTATTGTTTAAAAATGTTAATTTCGACATCGTTCTTACGCATCAAAAAATAGTTATTTTCAATAGACAGCATCTTGGTTCCTAGGTAACCAACATTCCAGATCCCTCGTTACGGGTCTTGGTGGTTTACATGTCTTCTTGAAAGAAATGTTGCATCTTACTTACATTGAGTTGACTGTGTGGTTTAATCCACAGATGTGGTGAAGCACTGTTTCGTTATGGTTTGCTAAGGAGTAACCCATTGCTTGAAATAGTGGAGAGCTGGGAACATTGTGTCAAATCTTCGCATTGTATGGCGGAGTGATTTATTATTAGCTGTGCAAAGTCTGAGTTGAAATGTCCAGGGATATTCCAACTCATGGAACGTCTCTCGGCCAATCAGAAACAAATAAATAGTTCCATAGAACCCAATTGTTGTATAATTCCGGATATCCCTTTGATATGGGTTGGAATAAATGAATATCTGATGACTATCATATGAAAATGTGTTGACATGGAGCTGCTGTCTGTTTTTACTGGTTGTAAGAGGATATGTGTTTGAGGGAGTGGGGGTTTATCTGTAGTTTTCTCATGCCCTGTGTCACGGTGGTTAACCCACGTAGCCCAAGGCCATGGTGATATTTCAGTAACCTTTCAGATGTGCATGCCAGAATACCATTTGAATGTCAGAAATTCAGCATTACTGTCAGATCAATACTCCATCTGCTATCACAGAGCCACATTAAAGGGCTGTGTGTGGCCTTGTGTGTGAAAGCAGGCCCACTGTAGAGAGATGTTACAGTATGAGCCAAAGATGGATTTGTGTGTGTGTGTGTGTGTGTGTGTGTGTGTTTGTGTGTGTGTGTGTGTGTGTGTGTGTGTGTGTGTGTGTGTGTGTGTTGTGTGTGTGTTGGTGTGGGTGTGGAAGGACATTCTTGACAACAACAACTGAACGTATGTTGCAATGTCCCATTTTCCCTCTCTTGTTGTTTTTGGGTGTGCTCAATGTCTTTTTGCTTGGTGGGCTAATTATTCCTTTAAAGTAAGTGGAATACAAACGCTGCAATTACAGGGACTATATCCTCAGTTGGGACGATGGTGTGTGTCTTGGCCCTGCTGGAGTTTAGACTTAGCATTCTTATCGCCTGTTCAGCTGATTTTAACCAGGATATGATATGTGTTCTGGCATCATCTACGGCAAGTCCATTAGGACATTATTTTTCCTTCATGGTGCCTTTTTTGCCTTTACTCTCTGAGTTCATCCGAGCATTCTCTCTCCCCAATATCAGCTGCTTCCTCTGAAACCACAGCGCTAGTGCCCCTCCACTGCCCCTGTTTCCCCCCTTCCTCCTCTTCCTCCTCTTCCTCCTCTTCCTTTTCTTCTTATTCATCTGCTTCTTCCTCTTCTTCTTCTTCTTCTTCTTCTTCTTCTTCTTCTTCTTCTTCTTCTTCTTCTTCTTCTTCTTCTTCTTCTTCTTCTTCTTCTTCTTCTTCTTCCTGTTCTGTCCACCTCCTTCTTCAGTGCTCCCCTGTGGGTCTTCAGTGAGCCCATGTCGTGTTTCTGGCGCAAGTGTGCGATGGAGTGTGTGTTTGATGACAGCCACTTGGACTCATGACCGTATGAGTCATGGGGTGATGCGCTGGGTGGACCAAAAACACACACACACACACACACACACACACACACACACAGATATATACACACACAAACCCATTAACTTGGCCCATGAATCTTATTTTCAGTCAGACTCGCTAAACAGTGCCAGCTTACACTGCATTGCTCTTGTCTGGACCTTTAAAGGTGCAGCCGCTAGTTTTTGTTTTGGTTTTAAGTGAAGCTGAGCACAAACCCAGCCTGAATAAGGAGCCCATCTGTCTGCAGTATGTTGGGAAGAGGTTATATTAAAGGCCTCTCTCGATATGGACTGAGGAGGAGGCTGAGGGACAGTTGACACTGTATGGAAGACCTGGTGTTGTTTTTGAATGAAGAGTGTGTGTGAGCTTGCACGGTATGTCCCATGTTTTTGTTAGGCAGTGTGAGGGTACCATCAGTGCAGAAACTCTGGGAGTCTTGTCAGGCTGTTATCAGAACGAATCGGACTCAGTGTATGTGATCTTTAAACATCTGAAAGTAAGTACAGATGTTTTTTTGCGTTTACATTTCTGCCATGGTCATGATAAGGCCCATCGCATACCTCAAGATGACAGGGGCCCAGCTTAAAGGGTGGTGGTCCTCCGTTCTCCTCCTCACCGCGAGAACGGTCCTGGGGAGAGACGTTCTGCTGTGGTGATGTCATCCATCCAGCTGTTTCAGTGCCCTCACGGCCGCTTGGAGTGTGTGTTTGAGCTTGACTAGCGCCGAGCGGTTCTTTCTCTCAGCGCTGACTAATTACCCTGAGGTTTGAATCAGAAACACAGATGTACTACACACACCCACACACACCCACACACAGACACACACACACACACACACACACACACAGACACACACACACACACACACACACACACACACACACACACACACACACACACATCACATGACAGGCAAGACGAATAAGCCAAAGGCCTGATGCCCTACCCATGCAATTTGTGTTGTCTCTCTCTCTCTCTCTCTCTTTCTCTCTCTCCATAAAACACTTCAGTCCACAGGGAGACATTAAAACATAAACCTTACGGAAAGACATTTCCATAAGTGCCCACTTTAACCTTAAGCGGCATGCATTACAGCACACCCACACGTCTGCTCCTGATCTAATCCTGGACGCTAAATCATATGAGAAGTTCGCCTCTCGTGGACTGGAATCTGATGTTGAAATCCCTCCCCCCCTTTACCCACCCCTCCATTTCTCTCTGTGTTTCTCAGCAGTTCCTAAGGGCGACTCCAAGCTCGGGGATAAGGCTAAGATGGCGGTGAAGGGCACCAGTCTGCAGCGCTCCTGTTCCGATGCAGGACGAGACCGCGGCGAGCATCGCAAGCCCCCCTCGGGTCTGGTCAAACCCTCGGCGGGGGGGTCCTTCGGCTACAAGAAGCCCCCGCCGGCCACCGGAACGGCCACCGTCCTGACGGCGGGGGGCGCCACCATCTCCAGCGGCTCGGCCACCGTGGGCAAGACGCCCAAGTCCTCGGGCATCCCCATCAAGCCCGTGGTGTCCGGCAGCAGTCTAGGCGTGGGCGGGTTGGCGACGGGCACCGGCGGGCGCAAGAACAGCTTCGACGCGTCCAGCTGCCACGAGCAGGGCTTCATGGCGCCCAACGCCCGCAGCAGCATCCAGTACCGCAGCCTGCCGCGGCCCGCCAAGTCCAGCGCCCTAAGCCTGACCGGCCAGCGGTCCACCTCGCGGCCCGTCAGCGGCGCCCTCGACAGCAGCCTGATGTCCCTCAAGCCCATGCCCAGCTCCCCCATGCCATCGGTGGGCCGCGGCGGCACCAAGGGTCGCAGCAGCAGCACCAGCGGTGGCGGTATCAGCGGCCCGGTCAACCAGACTGACCGAGAGAAGGAGAAGGAGCGGGCCAAGGCCAAAGCGGATCTGCTGGAGAGCGCCTGTCTGAAGGCCGAGCTGCAGGTGGACAGCGCCGGAGAAGCACTCACCAAAGTCCAGGGCCTCAGGAGGGCTAGTGCCAGCAAGTACCCAGAGCTGGCCTCTCCCACCACTCAGAGGTAGGGATCTTTGAGTGTGGGTGTGTGTGTGTGTGTGTGTCTGTGTGTGTGTGTGTGTGTGTGTGTGTGTGTGTGTGTGTGTGTGTATGTGTGCTTGTACATAGATTCCCAAAACTGTCCTCTCCCACCACACAAGAGTAGGTGTGTGTGTGTGTGTGTGTGTGTGTGTGTGTGTGTGTGTGAAAGCATGTGCAAGTACCCAGAGCTGTCTTCTCCTGAGAGGGAGAAAGAGAGAGAGAGCGACAGACAGGATTGACTGCACCATATCTGCAGTTCATGAATAAGACATTAGAACAAAATTCAACACTCAAGAATGTCCTTAAAATCTCAAAGTCAACAGAACTTGCTTTGGAGGATTTTCGAGTGTTGTTTAGATTTCTGTTAGATATTTTAAAACCACAGCCTCTCAAATATTACGCAAACAAGTGGTTTTAAATTCACTCTGTTGTATTCAATGAATTCACTCTAACACTCCATTGTGTTAATCAAGCTGTAGGTAAAAATGAACATCCTGATTCACCCCCTAATTTATAATACCCAAATTAATATCCTCATTAAGGACCAGCCCTGCAAGTCTTCAGTATTTAGAGCCCATCCTTGTGTTGGTAATGATGACCTGACCATGTCTTTGTCCACCTGTCAGGATGGTGAGCAGTAAGTCTCTGGGCCGCCCCCCGAGCCTGGCTCACTTGGACAAGGTCAACTCCAACAGCCTGGACTCGTGCGTGTCCATCCAGGACCTCCCGCCAAAGATCCCTCCCTACTCCAAGCTGCAGGACCTGGCTGGCTCGTCCTCCCCTTCCTCCACGGGCCCTGGCCTGTCCCCCTCGGCGCGCCTGACCCCCAGCCCCGCGCCCCTCCTGCACATCGACTCGCCGGGCTGCTTCTCGGGGACGTCCCTGAGCCTGGGCGGCTCTCCGCTGCTCTACCCGCGCATGTCCGGCCTGCACCGCAGCATGGAGGCGCTGCCGCTCCACATGAGCCTGCCGCCCAGTGCCACCGAGCTCTTGCCGCGGCAACGCGACCGTGACGACGGCAAGGCCACCGGCACCTGGGGCGCCGGGAGCAGGACGTCCATCACCCTCTCCGACAGGTGTCAATCAATCATTTATCTCCGCAGTTCTTTTCAGGGTCAGGGTGCAGTTGTAAAACACTATTGTTTGCTCAAAGGATACTTGAAGTATGAAAGCTTTTCCAAAACATTTGGAACTGGTTTAGTCAGACAAGTAGGATCGGGCAGTTCTTCAAAGACAGAAATAATCATAATCAAACAAAGGTGGGGTGACATAGTCACATATTTGGCAAATGGCAGCTCACATCTGGTGAGTCAGATAGCATCAGATTCACAGTGATGGAGTAATGAAGGTAATCGGTATGCAGTGTTATTGCATGTGCTGTGCAATGGCCCAGAGATCAGAGCAGTAATCCAGGATTCCGCTGCCAGAGATCCACTTGAGTGGAGTTCAGAATGTTATCCGCTTGATTTGGGTGTGACTGTGCACAGTACATGCTCTGCTTTTAAAGACATTAGATGTATTGTTGTGAGGCTGTGTAACTGGGGCAGAAGCGTATACAAGAGGTTTAGGAAATGCTCATGAGAGTCTGATCATGATGCTGCTGCCCCCTGCTGGCAGTGTTAGGCACTGGTGGAGAGTTATTCTTCATGCTAGTAAGATAGACTAATTTATGGACTTGAATTAAAGGACCACGTAGATGAAAGTGGTCAATTGTGTTCAATATTATGTGTTCACTCACAACAAAAATATGCAGTCAAATACATAAACACTTGACAAAGTATGTCAGTCAAATTACTGCAATATGTCCCACTAGTGATTTTAGTTCATTCTTTACTAATATATCTAATAAATGTTCACCAGGAAGATATTAGTGTTGGTTACATGCATTAATATCACTCTATTTTTCTCCTCAAGTCTTCAAACAGACCGGAATACTTTGCCGAAGAAAGGCTTGAGGTAAAGTACTTCACTTCCCAGAATTCAATCATTCAATTATGTCTGGCACTGCTGGCATAGTGTTATAATGTGTATTCTTTCACTGCTTAATTCTTATACTCACTCAGGACATAGTTTTTCTTCGCATTATAATGGTGAGGATGGAAGTTGTGATTTGTGTGTGTGTGTGTGTGTGTGTGTGTGTGTGTGTAACCCATGTCTCCCTTCCTCTCCCTGTGTAGTCGTTATGATTCCACTCCTGGTGGCTCAGAGGGGAAAGAGAGGCGTCACTCCCATAATGCTGTGAGCCTGACCGAGTCCGACAGTCCTCCTCAGCTGCCCTCTCCCACACACATCACACACACCTTCGCTGGCAAAACACCGCCTACCAACGTGGGTAAGGACTGAACTAATACACAAACTCACACACACACAAACACACCCCTTCACTGGCAAAATACTGGTAACCAACATGGGTAAGGGCCCAACTAACACACGGCATTCTCACTTAAACATACATGCACACCTTCAACCAACCTGCATTAAAATATGCAGTGACTAAACAAATATTCAAGCATACAAACTTTCATTCAGGCTCACACTATCAGTCATTTATGCATGCAGATTTTCTGCACAAAACCATACACACACACACACACAGAGGAACATTTGGTGTCACCGGTTCCCTTGAAAACCCATGTTGCGCAACCTGTTACCCTGAATCACCTGTGACCACAGATCCATCAGGCTCCATATGCTGGTTCCGTTTCACCCAGCAGATTGTGTGCTGGGTGCTGATATGTGAGTGGCCCTGTGCCGCTGACCTGTTTAGTAAGTGGACGGGCCGCTGGGCCGGCTTGGCGGGGGCGTGCGGTGCAATCTGAAACATGCAAGTGTCACACAGAGTGCCTGCCAGGGGGTCAGGCACTGCTATATTTAACCCTTTGACTGTAGCGGAGGCCCGTGTCGCCTTACCCAGAGTCATCAGTGCCGTCAGGGGGCCTCTCTCACTGGACTCCCTCTGGACGCTGCTCTGCGAAGCTGAGTTGGGGGGGCTGGACTGGGGTAACCTGACTGCTTACGTTGAGTTCAGATTTTGATCTGATTTTGATTTGAATTTGATCTGCTGGATACTTTTTTATACAGTGCCAATAGCTGTTTGAACACACATTCAGAGCCAGAGCCAAAGCCTTGAGCAAGCACACTGTTCATGTTCATATCTATAGATTAGGAAGTATATGTGTGTGTGTGTGTGTGTGTGTGTGTGTGTGTGTGTGTGTGTGTGTATTCATGTCTATACTGGTGTGTGTGTGTGTGTGTGTGTGTGTGTGTGTGTTTATTCATGTCTATACTGGTGTGTGTGTATTGTGTTTCTTGTTGCTGGTTATTCAGTATCATTTTGTATACATGCCCATGTGTGTGTTTATTTCTGTGTTTGTGTCTATGTTTATAGTGTGTGTGTTGTTGTTCAGTGTCATGTTTGTACACACACACACACACACACACACACACACACACACACACACACACACACACACACACTCACACACACACACACACACACTCCTAATCCCTGATCACACTCTTGGCTCCCACAGTGGCTCCCATTTCCAGTGTGGGCGGAGTTCCGCGCATCACACGTTCCAACAGCATTCCGACCAATGAGGCGGCTTACGACCTGTACGGCACCTCCCCGCTGGGCAGCTCCGTCTCGCTGGCCGACAGGCCCAAGAGCATGCTCCGCTCCGGATCGTTCCGCGAGCCCAGCGACGACGGTGAGATTCACACACAACACACACACACACACACACACACACACACACACACACACACACACACACACACAGCTAATACACTCACAACACACAAAGCACCCTGGCTTATCTAACAGCCACTTCATACAGTAGGCTACACACAGTGCTTTGTGCACCGCACAAAGATGGCCTTGCCGTCGTCACGGTCGCGTTGCCGCGGCGAGAGCTCGGTGGCACTGGGCGGCAGGCTCATGTGGAGCGGCAGCGCCTCCATGCTGCGGTGCAGGCCGCACATGCGCGGGTAGAGCAGCGGAGAGCCGCCCAGGCTCATGCATGCATGCTATGCCCTCAGTGCATTAGACACCTACAGGCAAGGAAGTATCCCTCTCTTATAATAATATCCAAGGCCGATATATGCACACCCACACAAACACCACACACACATGCATGCTCTCTCTCTCTCTCTCTCTCTCTCTCTCTCTCTCTCTCTCTCTGTCTCTCTTTAACACACACACACACACACATCCATACACTACACTCTATCTGTCTTACACACACACACTCACCATGTTATTTTCCATTATCCCTGCCCTCCCCCACTCCTGAAGCATGACCCAGACTGCCCTCTGAGCTTGTTGTGCCATGTCTGATGTTTCTCTAGAGTATCATGCCCCTCTCTTCCTGGTATAAGAAGCCTATAGACCCGCATAGGCCCCTCACTGCCCTTTAACTCTTCTCACCACCTGGTCGTCACTTAGAGGAGACCTGACTTATGCAAACCTCCAGCTCAGCAGGTGCTTAGGTCAGACTGGGGTCAAGATCTTTCCAGAGTGATTTGAAATTAACTGATGAACTCTGTCTGAACTATACTGAAATGAAGTGAACTGCACTTTTTTATCCTTTGATACTTGCTTTTGTACTGTACATAGTGCCTTTTGTGTGTGTGTTCTGAGCATGCTTGGATTGCACACCTGTAAAAACAATGCTTAGTCATTGTCAAATATGGGCAAATATTGGGTTCCAAACTGACTGACTCAGACTTTTCCTGTTTGTTTTTCCCCCTGTTTTGCAGTGCATGGCTCAGTCCTGTCATTAGCGTCTAACGCATCATCCAACTACTCCTCGGTAAGAGCCAAGTGTGGACTGATACTGGGAGAGGAGTGGACACAAGGGCTATTGGGAGACTTGTTGGAGAAAGGATGGATGTGTGTGTGTGTGTGTGTGTGTGAGTGACTGCTTCAATCCCCGCTTGTGTGAGATTGATTATTTGCACATGTTA
>NC_063198.1:23196485-23258985 GCF_017589495.1 Alosa alosa
TTCTCCTCTTCCTCCTCCTCCTCCTCCTCACCCACCGCTTTGCTTCCACAGCAGGACAGACCTCGTTGTCGCACAGTGATGATGTTGCTGGAGAATATACATTTATAACACACATACACGACACAGACTGAAACAACACATTCATATTCATTTAGGGCGTACTCACGCTATGCCATCCGTACCGTACCCGAGGACATTTGACCCCCAAAGTCCGGTTTGTTTGACCAGTGTGATCGCTCCGGTCTGTACCCGGGCTCGGTACACTTATTCGTACCCAGGTCTGCTTGAGGAGGTGGCACGGTACGGTTGGGCTTAAAATCGCGCCTATGCAAAGATTCTAGAGCACAGCAGCTCAACCGTGCCTGGGTACAGTTTGATAATATGCAGTGTGAGTGCGGACCAAGAATGGAAGAGAACCATTCTACTCCGGCACGGTACAAGTAAACTGTGCCTAGTGTGAGTATGCCCTTAAACCAGGTTTGGATTCATAGAAGTATCAGACATGCTTATGTATCAGGTACAGTACATGCCTGGCATGCTGGAGAGTGCTCTCTTGATTCCTGATTCCTTCAGGTCTGGACGGCCAAACCCGACCTGACCTAACACAACCTGAACTGACCCCTCCTTATGTGTGTTTCTGCTCTTTCAGAACCCCCTCAGTGACCCTTCCCATGATCCCTCCATTTCCCACACCCCTCTTCCTCCCTTCCTCCCTTCATCCCTCAGTTCCAGTCGTTCATGTCCTTCCCCCCTTTCCAAGCCGAAACAGAACTGTGTTCAACACCTGCAAGTGACGTGCCATTGGTGTGTATCCTGTAGGAATATCTAGGACTAACTTTTGACTTTGTGTGTGTATGGGTGTGGGTTGTGCATATCTCTGTGTGTGTGTATATGTGTGTGTGTGTGTGTGTGTGTGTGTGTGTGTGTGGGTCTGTGTGTTTGTTTTTAGGCAAATTTGGTAGCTGCGTTCGAGCAGAGCCTGGCTCTCATGACCTCCCGCCTGAACAGCCTCTCTGTCACCTCCGAGCAGAAGGTAGTGTCAATCACCACACACATTCACTCACACACATACACACACACACACACACAACACACACACACACACACACACACACACACACACACACACACACACATGCACACACACATACACACACACTCGTTGTCTCTTACTTGGCTTTAGTTCATCAGCATTGTTCAGAACAATTTGAACATGAACATTAAAATTTTAGTTTCTTATGGTGTTATAGTAACTGTGTTAAAACTGTCTGTAAACAGATCCAATAAATCTTTTAAGTATGAAGGAAGGGAAGATTGTGGGGAATATCACAATGGCTTTAGATATCTACTGATTTGAAAAAGTGATTATTAACACTCTTGTGTGTCTGGGTGTAGATAAGAATCTTTAACACCGTGTAGTTGTGTGATAATATTAATGGCCTCATCGTGAACAGAAGTATAATAAAGTTGTTGTAGTCAGTGCTTTTGTTTTCTATTTTAGCCGTGCTGACACAGCGTTTAGTGGTTGAGTTAATATCTGTATTCTACTGGATGTCATGAGAATGTCGTTGTTAGAAAGCCAGAAAGCCAATGACTGATGAATTGTGGGAATGTGTGGTAGAGGTGTTGATATGTGCGTGTCTGAAGGGGTGAGAACATGTGTGAGTGTGTGTGTCTTGAAGGATATGCAGAAAGGTGGATGCACACTTGGGGGGATAGAGGGGGTCAAAGTTTAAATTGATGGTGATGTCATACTCTCAACAGTCATTTAGCTGTGTGTGTGTGTGTGTGTGTGTGTGTGTGTGTGTGTGTGTGTGTGTGTGTGTGTGTGTGTTCTCAGGACTCAGAGCTGTCGGATCTAAAGGACACCATTGATGTTCTGAAGTGCAAGAACACTGAGGCCCAGACCATCATCCATGGGGCTCTGAACACCCCAGAGACCGCACCCAAAGGTCAGACATCCCATGCACCTGCACCCATGCACCTGTACCTTATATCCCAAAATGTGTATTACATGGTAATTATAGTCTTAAGTACCACAGTGGCAATGATAGTGATACACTGATGCACAATTCTCATACCCTAATCAAAATCTTAACAAAAACTTAAACTTTTTTTAAAAAAATACTTTACAACAACTTTACTTAAGCAATATCACACAAGTGAGGGTGGGCTAGGTAATTCTATACCCACGGTTGTGTTTGGGCCGTAGGCTCGAGGCCAGAGGTGATATAAAAGGCAGCTTATAGCTAGAGATCCAAGTTCAGTGAAAGAGGCTATATGTCACTTCACGCTCTCTCCCTCTCTCTCTCTCACACACACACACACACACAGAGCTGAGGATTAACAGACAGAACTCGTCAGAGAGCATATCCAGTCTGAACAGCATCACCAGTCACTCCAGCGTGGGTAGCCTGAAGGAACAGGACCCCAAGAAGAAGAAGAAGAAGAGCTGGGTGAGGACCACACACACACACACACACACACACACACACACTTCAGTCATCATTAGCAAAGATGTTATGCAGATACACTTATTATTCCATGTTGGTTAAACATACTAAATCTAAGCCAAAACCAAAGCCAAAAAGCACCCAAGCCAAAGTCACACAGTCATACATAGCCATACCAAAGTCAAACATATCCAGTACTGAATGGTTCTCTACCCTTCTTGATCTGGCCCTGGTCTGACCCTGATTGGATCCATCCTGCTGACCATCCCAGTTGACCTAATCCATCTGATCCATTCCAGCCTTAGCTGTTGTCATGGTTATCTGGCATTGGCTTAGTGCATTGCTGCTGTGAATGCCTGTACACTGCCTATCCCTGCTTACTGGTGGGTGTGGTGTAGTGTGGTGTGGTGTGTACACTTGCTCTGGTTATGTGTGTGTGTGTGTGTGTGTGTGTGTAGATGTGTGATTGCCCTGTCTGCTTGTAGATTCAGTATGCCTCTTCTCTCTCCCCCATGCCTGCCCTGCTCTTTCCCTAAGGTGTATGAGGTGAGTCCATTATCAGTTCAAAACTAATCATGAGCCCTCTCCCGCTCCTCCTGCATGCATTTTCTCAACACCCCCCCCCCACACACACACACACACACACACATACACACACACACACACAAACACTGCATTATTGACACATCACTGTCATATAAGCTGTTTTTCAGTTGTTTGGAGTTCAGTTGTGTTTGTGGTTTCACTGACCTTCTCCAGTCCTCTCTATCCCTCTATCCTACACACACACACACACACACTTGCACCGATGAGTCATACCCCAGCTCCTCGTCGGCTCAGCCCTTTGTTACCCCATCCTCTTATTCAATAGGATTTAATTGAGCTCTGTGTCATGTGCGTGGCAGATAACAGAGACTCCACAGCTGAACTGCGGCCAGGTGGCAGAATGAATCCCAGCTGCCTGCACCAGGCAGCAGAACACCAGCTCTCCAAACTCTCTACAGCGCCGCATTACAGAGCTGCTGTAATTGGGCTTTTCAGAGCGTCCTCGAGGCGTTCTGGGTCTGTCTACTGGATCTGTGGCGCACATGACAACCATATTGAATAGAGGCGCTCATTTACTGTAAAGAGACAAGCTTTTCTTGTGTCGATTGGGTCATCATCCACAACATTCTGGATTGTCCCATCTGGAACATATCAGTCTCTTTCTCTTTCTCTCTCTCTCTCTCTCTCTCTCTCTCTCTCTCTCTCTCTCTCTCTCCTCTTTGTCTCATCATCTTTGGCATGTGATGTGGTTTACATCATAACATCTATGTGTTGATAAAACATATTCCTTAGCTGTTATGAACCGTCACACATGCAAGAAAAGATCTCTCTACTCATTTTAGAACTGCCATAAATGTAATACGGATTTTAGAATTAACCAATAAAAGGTCCCATTGCTGTTCACATGATAGTCAAGTCTGAAAGAAAGCCATAATCCCACTGTCTGTGCTGAGAGGTGCTCAGAGTTTCTCAGAGAATACTGCAGAGGTCATTCTCAAGGTCAACATTTGCGCTCCTTTCACTGCAATAGTACAGCCACATGAGACTGAGCCCATCACAGGCACGCGCACTAACACACACACACATACATGCCCACACACACCATTCACACACTGCAGTGAGACACAGAGTGCCTGGGATATCTGACTGCATACAGCTGTGTTTGTGTGTGTGTTTGTGTGTGTGTGTGTGTGTGTGTGTGTGTGTGTGTGTGTGTGCAGAAGTAATTCACAAAGACAGCCTTTGATTTCAGGCAGGTTAGTTGCGTCCATCTCTCTAGTTGGCCCCTCCACTCGACACAGTGAAAATCTCCCTGTTAGCCTCAGGCTGGACGTCCCATCCTTCCGTGGCCCTGATCTCCACAATCACCATGACAATCACACCGAGCCGTTTCTCATTTCCTCCTCTGAAGGAGACACAACGCCGGCCCGCCTGATGTAGCAGATATGCTCTGCGGTTATTATTGCATGGCTTGTTTAGCTCCCCCATGTGTCTGTGCGCAGCTGAGGAGCTCCTTCAACAAGGCCTTCAGCAAGAAGGGCTCCAAGCTGTCCGCCTCCTACGCCGACATCGAGGAGATCGCCACCCCAGAGTCGTCCGCCCCGTCCTCGCCCAAAGTGCACCACGAGCCGGAGAACCCCTCCACCCAGCTGATGCCATCAGCCGCCGCCTCAGGGTAAGAGAAACCCCCACCCAACCCCCATCCCCCATGCCCCCACCCTGAGGAGGGTAAGAGAACAGCCTCCTCCTCAGGGGTAAGAGAACAGCCTCCTCCTCCTCAGGGTAAGAGAACAGCCCCACTGAGCAGCTAAACCGAATCAACACAGATTCAGCCCATAGGTGGCACTAATCTGATTGTCCACGTAGATAGTGTGGTGAAGTCAAGGGGCGTCCCCAGTAGTCACGTGTGTGTGTGTGTGGGGGGGGGTATATCACATAGTGACATGAATACGGTGCACCTGCATATAGACCCGTCAGGTAAGCAGGTGGTAGAGCAACCTGTTGTCCCTGGCCCTCCTCGCCCCGCTGAATGTTGTGGATTAAAGTTTAAGTGTCCTAGGTCCAGGGCAGGACCATGTATATCTGTGTATGTGATCTAAAACTATTCCAAGTGAGCACTGGGTGATTTTGGGAATGTGTGATTTGTAGCCTGTGCAGAGAGCTGTGGTGTTTACCAGGGAGCGATGCGGGCGACCTAACATGGGGAGCAGGGTGAGTTGACATGGGCCTTGCAGCAATGGAATAGTTGCACGAAATGCTCTCAGTGAGCTTGTTTGTTTCCTGTGGAGCCAGGTGTGTTTGAACCTGCCGCTATTCTGAATGTAATTAGTCCTTCTTTATCATAACGTGCTGATTCACTAGGTGCAACACCTAACTAATTACATTCAGAATAGCGGCAGGTTCAAACACACCTGGCTCCACAGGAAATAAACAAGCTCACCGAGATCCTCATGCAACTAGTCCATTTGAAATTATTCATTTGCTACAGTAAGTCTTTGTATTCGGTGAAGGCTGCAAGATGTGCGGGGGGAAGTCTTCCTGTCGGTAATGTCTTTCATATCTGTTTTAATTGAAGGCACCATGTACACCACTGTTCAGTCTCCCTTGGTGTAGCCTATTATTGCTTTGTGTGCACTGTGTGTGTGTCGGGGGTCTAGTTTATTGTGAGGCCAGTTCGGCCACATTAAAGGGAAAACCTAATGTAGTAGGTGGATGCTACTAAGTGATAGCCTTTATTGTACCAGCAGTAGGTGTACATGGTGTTACTAATTAGGAGTGTGTGCATCGTGTATTTCTCTGTGCTTGTTGTATTGTGATCTGACGTGTCTCTGTGTACCAGAGGAAATACTGTATTTGTAATTCAAAAACAGGAACACACACACACACGCACACACACAACAACAACAATTTTCGGTCAATAGCAGGATCTACACACCTTCACAGGTTATTTAGCAGGTGCAGATATTTAAAGATATAATCTAAAATCGGTGCGTTACAAGAACAAAAAAACAGTGTTACACGATTCTCTCTTTCCTTTTTCCAAATCCAGCTCCTCTGAGAGCCAGATATTTTCTCACAGACAGCCACGGCACTGCACATCTGCAGAGGCCCCCTGTACCAAACTCAGCCATAGACACGGTTCAGAGATCAGTTTAGATAGCTTAGGTACTTCCTCTGCTTGCTTACATAGAGGTCAAAGCCTCTTTGTCGTTGCTCAGCTGCAATTGGTTTTTGTTGTACACCTGTATGTCAAAGACCCCAGTGCAGCAAAAGACTCTAAACACGTCTCTGAATTAGCCATCTTCCTCTCTCTCTCTCTCTCTCTCTCTCTCTCTCTCTCTCTCTCTCTCTCTCTCTCTCTCTCTCTCTCTCTCTCTCTCTCTCTCTATCTATGTGTCTCTGTCTCTGTCTCTCTCTCCGCAGTGTGTGTGAAGGTGAGGAGGCTGGCGAGGGTGATGATGGCGAGGAGAAAGTGGTGTTGGAGCTGCGCTCTGAACTCTGGGAAAAGGAGCGCAAGCTGACAGACATCCGTCTGGAGGCGCTAAGCTCTGCCCACCAGCTGGAACAGCTGCGGGAGGCCATGACCAACATGCAGGTGTGTGTGCATGTGTTCATGTGTGTGTGTGTGTGTGTGTGTGTGTGTGTGTGTGTGTGTGTGAAAGCATGATATATGTCACATGTCCCATCTGACACGCTCCCCTGTCTCCCAGGCAACGGTGGAGAACCTGAAGGCAGAGAATGACCAGCTTAAGACTGGCACCTCCTCCAGACCCTCCAGCTCCACCTCCCAGTCGTCAGGGCTCATGTCATTGGGCACCTCGTCACCACGGCAATCAATCGCTGCATCATTGCCTAAGACACTCGGCATGAGTATGGGAGAGAGTGGAGGACCAGGTAATGCTGACCACACACACACACACACACACACACACACACACACACACATATAGACATGCAAAGACAAACACACACTACAGGGCTATTCGATTAGTTTGTAATGGGGGCCAGTTCATGAAAAGTATCACAGCTGAGGGGCCTGAAAAAACAGCTGGAAATATGAGTGATCACATCAAGGCTCTAATCATAATATACCACCCCCCCTTTCACGCACACACCACACACAATATTAAAAAATGCTCAAAATGTCCCTCTCCCCAACTCCCCAATACCAAGACATAAAATGTTATTCTACAGTAGTATCCAAAATAATCACTTGTTAGAAACTGGACAATGGTATGCTAAATGGTTCAATAACTGACGGAAAAAGAGAGTGCAGAGATGAAATGATCTCAGTTAAGTGAAGAAGCCTGATTACAGAGAATTGCTGGGAAAACACTGATTTGCCTTGCACAATAATCCTCTCTTGAGTCATTATTTACTGTATGTGAAACACTGATTTGCCTTGCACAATAATCCTCTCTTGAGTCATTATTTACTGTATGTGAAAGTTGTAGAATGCCAACTATGAAATTTGAAATACCGATTGATAAAAAGCAGATGTACGGATTGGTCATTATTTCTGAGAAATTACACACTGCCTTGTCTCTCCGCCCTGTTGCATTTGAGCAGTGCTCTTTTTAACGCCAACACTTATATGGGCGTGACCGCTTTGTGTGGAATTGCTCTGAACTAGGGTAGTGCTTAACTACTACTTACTACAAAATATTGTTAACTATTGTCTTATGTCATGGGGGAGGTCATACATGATCTTTAATGATTATGTAAACAACATTGAAACCAAAACAACTGCAGCCTAGACTAAGCTATGACACTTTTTAACTACATAGGTCAGTTTTGGCTCTCCTGCCCAAATAGCACCATCATGGCACCTTCTATCGCTGCCCAAATAGCATCATCATGCCCCCTTTCCTCATCTCTCTTTAGGTCCCTCTGAATGCATTAGTACATGATTACATGGAGCCATGATAATATAGCCACACAAAAGTTTTTTGAATATTTCCTGCTTTGGCAACAATATGCACAGATTTACACACCCAGGGCCAGATGTACAGAAAAAGCCCTAATATTGAGTTTTTTCTATGCGCAGAGAGCGAACGCTGTAATTTGCCATATTGCATGGAAATTTACTAACGCATGCTCAGTACGGCCTGTTTGTACATACCTCGCCAAGTTTTTACATGCATGTTGCTTGAAGTTAAGCTTGAAGTGGGCACAAAAACGTTAGTACATCTGGCCAGGCCCACAATATTTTATATGTCATGATATTAAAAAGTAGCAAAAACAATTCTTCTCCACTTCTTTCCTATGACTCCTGCAGCATTAAATGGGATTCTTTTCGCTGGGGGCATTGTGGGAGGCTGGGTTGAAGATGACGGGATATTAAGACAAATGAAACATTGTGTTCCTCATTTGCCAACATTACTGACCGATCTTCCTCAATAACGCTGCACACACGTCAGCACCGATGTGAGAGGGAAGACTAATGTTCCCTGTAAACCGGTTTAGCCTGGAATCACAATGCATCTCTGCCAAAACTGCTGCCACGATGCATGTAGTGGAGAAATGCAAGCCCATGAATCACGACAGTAAATATGTCTGTGTGTTGGTCCTTCCCCCTCTATCTCCTTCTCTCATTCTGTCTCTCTCGCTCTCTATATCTCCCTTTCTCTATCCTTTGCTTTATCTCTCTCTGTCTCTCTCTCCCTCCTTCTCTCTGTCCCAGATGTGCTGCCATCCAACATGTTGGGGCTCCTGACTCAGAAGGAGGAGGGTCAGGTGCGGCTGGTGGTGTGTGTCCCAGACCAGCATGTCTTCAAAGAGGTCAGCAACTCCAGCAGGCCTCTCCTCACTTAAAGGAATGCCCTCATCTACCATGACCATGACTACTATGGCAAACCAGGATTGGTCTTTACATACTTGTGGCCCAGAAAACTAGCCTAGAAATCTAGACGCGCCCCTAGCGACAGCAAATTACATTTGCTGCCGCTAGGGCTAGTCTAGCAACTCTCCGTTGGCTTGTGAGCTCCAGAAATCGAAACTTAATCAGGCCAATGAAATCGTGTATAGAGTCGTTAGGTGGGCTTAACATAATGATTGATGGCAGAGTTGCAACGGTTTGGCTTGAATTCACTGCTACTTGAAAACAAATAAGATGGATGTTGCTGCTGGTGAACAGTGTGACACGAGTTAAGCTTTTATTAAGTTGGCAAACGTTTGAACTAACCAACTAGCTCCGCTGGTGGGAAACGATGGGACTCTTATAGCGCTGCCGCTGTCCTATTGCGTGCAGAGGGAATTTGAAAGACAACTGATTATCCCGCCCCTCGGACTGAGCACTGCGAATGGTGAGTGCCCAGACCCTACATTTTAATGTGGGTCTGGCTCGTCAGGCTAACAGAAAACAGTTACTCTATACAAATCTTCAAACAGCAAACAAAAGACACTCACCAAATCAAACTATTTTTGAAACAAACCAAACTATTCTAGTCTGCTCGGTCTTTGTCAGAGCCTAGTTAATTTACATTTAAATTTTACACACAAAGTTGAAAAAGGGAGTTTTAACCTTTGTAATCACTCAGCTATTTTCTTAACCCTGTTTTGTTTGGAGGTAGTATGACTCAAGAGGTTCTAGTAGTGCAAACCATGTCTGTCATGTCTGCCTGGTTGTTTTAAGGTTCTATTGTTTGTTCTACTGTGATGATGAGTTGTTTTAATGTTCTGTTATTTCACTCCCATTGGGTTCTGGTTCTGTTGCCTTAACCCGGGCCATGTCTCTGCTGTGTGCCTTCAGGAGATGAAACAGCAAAACTTTTACATTGGGTCGGTCCAGATCACCCAAAATACCGACTGGACCTCTCTGGACACGGCTGTTGGCCAGGCCCTCAAGGTGTGTCTCAGCCTCCCCTCTCTCTCTCTCTACCCCCCTCTCTCTCTCCCCCTCTCCCTCTCTCTCTCTCTCTCTCTCTCTGTGTCTGTGACCTCTCTTTCCCCTCCTCATATCTGTTCCCATCAGCCACCTACAATCTTTTTTTGTTCTCTGCCAAATAATCTAAAGGTTTCATCTCCATGTCACATGTTGCTAGATTTTAAAATATAAAAGCTGTGATTAATGAAAAGCCCCTTTGGCCAATTCTGGTCAGCTTGCCAGGGTTCCATGTTATCTGAGGACAGAGCTTACCTTAGTGAGCAGTATCCCACTCTATTTCTCACTGATCTGAGGACAGAGCATAAACATTTGTTTTCTCAATATAGAATGTGTTTTTTGGACTGAATCAACTCAGTTCTAACTCAACTCAGTTCTTTCTGTTGAATGGCCGTTTAGATAGGACACCGCATAGAGAAGAGGATGATGCCTTTTACATTATTATTCAGAACAGCTGATTCGGTCCAATAAGACAGCCATTCTCAGCGTGTGAGCGTATAGAGACATTATGTGGTGTAGAGGTCTTCTGTCTGACCTGTTGTGCTCTCCGTGTCTCTCTGTCTCAGAATAAAATAGAATAGAATAGATCTTTATTGTCATTGTCACAGGTACAACACAATTTAAAGTGCTCTCCAGTCAGTGCATCATTCATAGAGTCTATATAAAAAAATAAATAAAAATAAATGTAAAAAATAATAAATAATTTAAGTGCTAGTGTTACCTAAAAAATAAGTAGAAACATATAACATCATTAGCAGCATACATAGACACACTCAGTCATACATACCCAGTCATTGCATAAAAAAGAATGAACAGTCATCAGGCATGCATACCATCTGTCATTGCATTGATCCATTTAATATCTAATATCTTTAATCTCTGTCCCTGACCTGTGCAGGAGTACCTGTCTCTGTTGGACCCCAGCTCCAGCCTGGGCCTGACTGGGGACTCCATCCTCAGCTACAGCGTAGGACACTGCAAACGAGTGATGGGGGCCGTGCCCCCCGAGACCCCCCCATCCCGCTGCCTCACCAAGAGCTCCACCTGCGTCAGCATGACCCTCAAAGGTGAGGCCACAGAGAGAGAGAGAGAGAGAGAGAGAGAGAGGAGGGAGGTAGGGGAAAGGGGCAGTTAGTGTCCAGTATAGAGTAGAGCATGTTAAAGTCTAGATGCCCAAGTCCTCAATGCAGGAGTTTAGATGGTCATGTTGAGATGATCCTGTCTCTAATGCAGGACAGAGGAGAAGGGTAGTGAGCGTTAAAGGTTCAGTCTGTGAGTCTGGCCAAAGGTTGTTGATATTTGAGCTCAACAGCTGTGCTCCCCCAGTAGTGGCTCGATTGCCTGAAATAGTGCCTGGCTCGTTCCAAGCCATGTTTGTTTACCATTTACAGAGGCAGGACTGTGGACCAACACTGACGTGTTTTGAGAGCCCACAGAAAACAGACAACTAGAGGGCTGTGTGGAACATTCACTGAGTGTGACCAAACGATTTTTTAGGTTTAGAATTGAGCGCTCAGGTCTGCCAACTTTGTCCAAACAAGAAGTAGTTTAATAGTTATAATACAGTCATTTTACATGTATTGGTCACTCTGTATGTAAACCACACAACATCGTTTTTATTTAAGATAATACATCAGAATTAAATTGTGCTTTAATCAGAAACAAGAATGAAGAAAAGATATACATTTTCATGTATAGCCCGCCCCTGATTATTAGCCTCATAGCTGAAGAAATTTTGCTAAATGAATGTGTAAATCGTGGTTAATATGTTTGATATTATGGTAGCTATAATGCTTTCAGTGTACTTTCATCCGTGCTTCAGCAGAATGCACAGTACCCTGGTTCTCTTACGGTCATGGTCTGGTTCTGATTGGGTCCTGATTGGGTCCAATGACTGTAAAAAAGCAATGACGTCTACAGTATAATGGTGTCTATATGTCCACCAATTTCGTCATAGTGTAAGTGCATGATACCATGGCATCCATGATCTTTTGACAGTCATGGATTTGGTCCAGATGTGACCCTGGTCTGGAGCAGACGTATGAGGCCCAGTTCTCTTTAAAGTTGGGATCTGTGTGGACACCGCTGACCTGGGAGAGAGGCTCCCTCCGTGTAGTGCAGCTCAGCCCTGGTGAAGGGGCCAGGGTTAGATGGGTTAGACGGATAGGAGAGGGAACAGGAAAGCCCTGTTGGCTCATTCCTCCGTCCTTATCAAGCCCATCATGCCTGTGAGTGCTGAGAGGGGGGCAATAGAGAGGCGTCTTCCTGTCTCTCATGAGGCCTCAGTCCCAGACCTCCTCGGCGGTGACATGGGGCGAAATCCTTAAAAGACCCTAGAGAAAAAATCACAAGGTTTTTCTCTGTAGAATCTCTGCTGCTGCCTGTGGCCAGTCTTGATTCTCTGACACCCCTCTGCTCTGACACCCCCACACACACACACACACACACACACACACATACATAGGCCTGTCGCGATATTCAATAAATCAATTAATCGCATGATAATTAAAATTAGCTCTAATCAGCTTCTGGCCGCGATAAATGCCATTTGCATGCTTGTTTGTTTTCCTCTTCTCTCTCTCCCTCTCTCTCTCCCTCTCTCTCTCGAGTCCTTAGAGTAACGATGAGTGAACCCTCATGTCAGTCACTTGTCAGTCGCATGGTGTGTGGGGAGGCGGGACTACTAGCGTAGCCTACCACAGCGTGCAGCTAAAGAGCCGCGTGAGAAGTATACCGGTAGGCACTAGGCAGAGAGAAAGCTAGTTTCGAGTTCGATTAGGCTACGCCTAATAAAGACAAAAAAGATGGAATTGGTTTCTAAGCCAAACGCGGCAGCCCGTGGTGCCCGTGGTCAACCACTGAACGTGTGCGAGTCGGTGTGTCGCATTTGTTGGAAAACAGTCGCAATTAAAAGCGGCAACACAACAAACATGCATATGCATCTAAAACACAATCATCCGCTGCAGTTTTCCCAATTGGGGGGAAACCACAACAAGTGGGCCGTCTTCCTCTTCCCGAGGAAAATTCTCAGAACGACAATATTATCGCTTATCGCAATAATTTCTGAGACAATTTATCGTCCAGCAAAATGTGTTATCGTGACAGGCCTACACATACACACACACACTGTCTCACACACCAGACACATACACACGTGTGAACAAACACACACACATACTCCAACACGTACACACATGAACTCTGAAGTTTAATGGACTGAGGCCTCCACCACAAGCCCACTCTTCTGTTGTCTTTTGTGTCTGGCTTGTGCGTGTGTCCTTGGCTGTCCTTTTCTCCCTGCGCTGGGCGACTGGAGGGGTCCAGAGGCCATGTCTTCATCTTGATTTTCTCAAACTGACACGTTCCCATGCTCTGATATGATTGGCTGAAGTCCCAAAGCCTCCAGGAGTGCATGTAAACCGTCTGGAAGCTTAAAACTACAGAAATCTGTTCAACTGATTTATAAGATATGATGAGTTAAGATATGATGAGATAAGATATGATGAGTTAAGATATGACGAGTTAAGATATGATGAGATAAGATATGATGAGTTAAGATATGATGAGATAAGATATGATGAGTTAAGTTATGGTTAGTTAATATATGATGAGTTAAGATATGATGAGATAAGATATGATGAGTTAAGTTATGATGAGTTAAGATATGATGAGTTAAGATATGATGAGATAAGATATGATGAGTTAAGTTATGGTTAGTTAATATATGATGAGTTAAGATATGATGAGTTAAGATAAGAAATGATGAGTTAAGATATGATGAGATAAGATATGATGAGTTAAAGGAACCGTATGTAAGAAAAATATTTCAATTAATCATAAAATGCCCCTGATATGTCACTAGACATTAAGAAATCATGTTCATTTCAAATACTTATATCACTGACAACAGTAGTCCAGCCAGGATATTGTCATTTAAAAAGGGAAGTTGCAGCCCACAACTGTTGTTGATGTTGTGTTTTGTCATGTCATGTTGTGTTTTGAACTGATGCGCCACCCTCCATCTATCTACTAATCACGAAGTCAGTAGTGTTTCGCCATCCGCGTGTGCAACCTCGAGTCAGGGGGGAGGGGGAGGGGATACACCGCTCTTCAGAATTTTGAAAGTGATTGCAGTACCAGTTTTGGCCACAATCTTACATATGGTTCCTTTAAGATATGGTGAGAAGATAAGATATGATGAGTTAAGATATGATGAGTTAATTTAAGATATGATGAGTTAAGATATGGTGAGAAGATAAGATATGATGAGTTAAGATATGATGAGATAAGATATGATGAGATAAGATATGATGAGTTAAGATATGATGAGATAAGATATGATGAGTTAAGATATGGTCATTACAATGTTCTACATTACATAGAACATATGGTGTACCACTTTTCACATATTTATTCACATTATGAAAAACCTTATCGTTAACTTGTTTTTGTGTAACAAAAATTCAATTGCATGACTGCAGGTCTAGATTTTATGTTTGCAGTTTTGTAGATATAGGACAGAATAATACTAGATAATCCCTAGAGCAAGGGTCTACAACTTTTTTTACTCCGACAAAATGAACATGGCCGAGAGCTACTCATGTTTTGTATTAGTAGTATTACGTATTCACAGCTGAGCTCTCAGCTGACTGAGCTTTGTATGGCTTTTAAGGCTTCTTTCAACTCTCTTAACTTCTCTGTAGACTGTGAATTTGATTTGATAGGAATTTTAACAGTTTCACCAAGTGACTGTGTTATCAGATTTATGAACATCTTCCTTGAACATTTTGGAGAGCTACTCAGAAACAAGTGGGGAGCTACTGGTAGCTGGAGAGCTCCCTGTTGGAGACCTCTGTGGTGGCATCTGACTGTGAAATGGCACACTCTATTGTGCTCAGGACAGTGCAGACTCCTCCTCGCCACATGAATACACACTCTCCCCCCCTCCCCCTTGCTGCCTGTGGTCCAGAGGTTTAGGATTCCCTCTCCTCGACACGGGGTGTGAGTGTGTGGAAGCATGTCACTGAGCCAAGGCGTTCTCTTTTGTGCCGAGGACAGTCCGGTGTGTCTGCAGCGCTAACACAGCGTCTGCCGCCGACACATTCCCCCGTCCCATTCTGTCCGTGTTCCGGAGGCCAGGGATTCCTGCGCGTCCCGGAGCGCGAGACTCTTGCCGTCGGGCAGCGGAGCTCTGCCGCACGTTTCCCTTTGTGGCTGGGGACGGTCGGGCAGGCAGGGCACCTCCGTCTGGATCTCCAGAGACGCATTCCGCCTCCCGTGGCGCGCAGGCCTGGGATGCCTGCCCCGGAGTGAGCCTGATGGATGGGCCTCACTCCTGGGAGGCTTGGGAGGCCTGGGAGCGCTGCCTGATCCACCTGGCAGGCCGGGAATGCCACTAACCAGGCGGGAAGGCTCTGGAGTGGCACGGAGGGGAAGAGTCGGAAAATCCAATCCCTCCACCCGCGCATGTGTGTGTGTGGGTGTGTCGACAAGCCCCAGATGGTAGAGTTCTCAGACGAGTGGAACACACACTTATACTCAAACACCCGAGACTCCTCTGAAGGGATGATATGGCATCCTTGGAGAGGGGAGGTGACTTGTAACCATCCCAGTACCCCCCCATATCCCTACCCCCTCGGTGCTTAATCTGGGGGTGTTATTTTGAGCTCAGACTGTCTGTAGTCGGAGTTGTTTATGAGGGGACATGTGATCAGGTAAGATACACGCAGGGGCACAGCAGATACCCACAAGCCTCTGCCAGGAACCAGCAATCTTGGAATATTTACACCTCTATGAAATGTGCTGGCCCACATGGGCACAGAGTCCGGACCCGACGATGCGGCCCAGGGCTGGCTCAGATGAGGAGCAGAATCAGCTGTTTTAACTGTAGTCACGCTGTCACAGTGACTGACTGTGGAGGAGGGGGTTCATGTCTGGGCATGTGCCTGGATGTGTGAGTCAGGTTGTCATGATCTAACCCTGTGCTCAAAGTAGCCCTTACTCAGCTTTTAGCTACCCTGTGCTCAAAGTAGCCCTTACTCAGCTTTTAGCTACCCTGTGCTCAAAGTAGCCCTTACTCAGCTTTTAGCTACCCTGTGCTCAAAGTAGCCCTTACTCAGCTTTTAGCTACCCTGTGCTTTATTTGTTTTTATTCTCATCTCACTCTGCTTCTGTTACTTCCACAGAAGCACAGTGAGAAATCACTGTCCAATTTTATGTGTTATTATAGTATACAATAGTCGCAAGGGAACCCAGTAGACATGCATTGCAAATCAACGTTACAGCTCTTTTTATAAAATATTTATTTTTGCAGTCAATATTTTTACTTTTGGTCACTCTCTGTTTTGTGTGATATCAATAATAAGCCCAGAGTGCCCTGTGCATCAGGACTGAAATGAACTTTGTGTTTAGAAGAGGCCTAGAGTAGATGTCCACTACAGAGGACAGAAATGAATTGCCGGGTCTACCTCGCCCAATTAAATATTTCCTAAATATATTGTATTATTAAAAGAGCTATATGAAATTATGTATGAGTCGTCTTGAATGTAGCCACACTGGACACTTTCATGGACTTGCATTGTATTTAATAGAGCACCACAGGTAGTGCAAGTGACGTTACAAAAGAGCACTAGCTGGTTTTCATGCTAACTTCAATGTCTATCTGGAGAAAACAAAGTTGTTGTTGACATTAGATCAAGAGTGGTGTTTCTTATTCTGCAGCTATTTCTAGGTCATTTTGGTTTAAACAAAACAAAAAACGTATAGCACTTTTAAATGATGTATTATTGTATTGTAAGTATCATTCCCCCATTTTCTCACACGCTGTTGCCCTGCAGGTCTGCGTGAGAAGTGTGTGGACTGCGTGGTGTTTGAGACGCTGGTCCCCAAGGCCATGATGCAGCACTACATCAGCCTGCTGCTCAAGCACCGGCGCATCGTACTGTCCGGCCCCAGCGGAACCGGAAAGTCCTACCTGGCCTCTCGCCTCACCGAGTACCTGGTGGAACGCAGCGGCCGTGAGCCCTCGGACGGCATCTCTGTCACCTTCAATATGCACCGACAGTCCTGCAAGGTAGACCAGCACTCACCGTAGACACATGGACCACCCCTAGCTCACACTGCCATTAAAATACAATAACCAAATCGCCAAATTCAAATAAGTGTACCGGTACACTCCTATCCAAATCACCCACGCATTATGTGTTATTCAGATACAATCACAGCTCTGATGGGTGCGCTCACATTCACTGCAGACCCATTGGGAACACTCAATACACTCAGGACACACCGTCATTCTAATGCAGTCACGTTCCTGAAAAGCATCTGTCCCAACTGTCCTGTCCAGATCACACACACAAATACACTCGGCCATTCAAACACAGCTAACCCCAAATCAGTGACAGAGGTCAGAGACTTATGAGGCAGCTCTTGAAGAGTCGTTCATAGCATTAATAGCCTTTTTTTATTACAGTATACTTGCAGAAGTATTAAATGCATGTGTTTTACTGGACTGTAAAAGTATATTGTATTAATATTAATGGAATATTAATGGAATGGAGTAATACTGTACATATGTCCTAAGGACTCCTAAGTTAATGTGGGGCCAGGAAAATTCCGGTGTAATGTCACTAGGTCATGTTCAACATCAACCTAACATTACCTCACTTCCCTTTCTTGCTCCGCCTCCAGGATCTGCAGCTGTACCTGTCCAACCTGGCCAATCAGATTGACCGGGAGACCAGCACAGCCGAGATCCCATTGGTGGTCATCCTAGATGACGTGCATGACGCCGCCTCCATCAGTGAGCTGGTCAACGGCGCTCTGACGTGCAAATATCACAAATGGTGAGCGGTACTGGCCACAAATAGGCACAGATGTTTCCACAGTGCTCTCTGGAGCTGCTGGACAAATATAGCCCTGTGTGCTAATCCCAAACCTGCCTGAGCACTGGTCATAAAAAAAAAAAAGATTTACTACAGAAAAAGGAAAAAAATGTCTGTAAAGCTGTTTTAAGACCTGTGGATGATTGTTGTGCAAAGCTGTGAGGTCTATAACAGACTAAAACTCCCTCACAGTAATTAATGAAAGCTTAAGCTGAGTGCACAGACATTTCTTCCTCTTCATAACCTATGACTTTACAAGAGGGACTCTTTCTTCTCCACACATAAAGACCCTGTCAGTGTAAGAGATTGATTGCTCAGTGGGTTATTCCATGTCTTTTTTATCAGCCCCTACATCATTGGAACAACCAACCAGCCGGTGAAGATGACCCCGAACCATGGACTTCATCTCAGCTTTAGGTATGGAAACTAACAGTCCAGTCCACCCTGACAATTCCTTCCTTCACTTTTCAGAAGGTGCACCAACTAAACCTGGCACATAAGTTTGAGTAATTTAGGATTGGCATTTTGGAGCTTAATCCTATAATCCAATATTTAAGTAATGGCCGCTGCAGCCAACGTGCCAGTCAGTTAACAGCAGCTCTTTGGTGTCTGCGAAGGGCTATCGTTTCCTCATCACTATCTGCGGAGAATCTCTCCTGCCACAGAGCTGCTGTGTGCTCCACAGAGGTGGTATAGACCCACTCTCAGTGGCGGTGGTGAATGTCTCGCCTTCTCCCTGCATCCTGATTGGCTATCCTTTTGGAGCGGAGTTGGTAATTTGAGATTGATTGGTCAGTCCCATACTCCCCTGACCTATGGTTTCCTCCAACATGGCAGGCGGGGTGGGGAGGGCGATGACCGTTACCCTATATTCATCTTGTGTGAGCCCCACACTGACGGACATAATATTCTTGTCACGGTGTAGCTCTTAGGCTCTGAAGGACTAACGTTTAATACTCATGTAATGTAGGCCAGCTGATCGTTAGATCAGCTTCATATCAGATAAGCCATTAGTCTCTCTTCATTGCTATTTCCACACACACACACATACAGTCACTTTACAAAGTTTACACACCAATGCTAAAGTTGACTAAAAACCGGAATAAAAACTCATATTTTGGAAATTGATCTTAATGCCTTAAATGAGGAAAAATCCAGCCTTTAAGGATGACAATTTTCTTTGTGAATGAATAATGTATCGTAAATAAATGTTCTTCCTAAAGTCATGGCCTACTGGTTCCATCCCCGACCAGTAGGAAAGATGTACAGTAGGTGGGAGAAGTGGTTGAGCACTGCTCTCCACATCCATGGCTGAAGTGCCCTTGAGCAAGGCACCTAACCCTCACTGCTCCCCGAGCGCCGCTGCAGCAAGGCAGCTCACTGCTCTGGGTTAGTGTGTGCTTCACCTCACTGTGTGTTCACTGTGTGCTCTGTGTGTTCACTAATTCACGGATGAGATAAATGCAGAGACCAAATTCCTTGTATACGCAAGTATGCTTGGCCTATAAACCTGATTTACATTTACATTAAAATATAGGGGTATACACACCCCTATGTTAAATTTCCAGATTTTTATTTTTAAAGACCAGTTATTTCATGGATCCAGGATAGTATGCATCCTGATGAAGTTCCCTTGGCCTTGGGAAATTAAAATAGCTCTAGGTATGGTGAAGGGTGTGTGATTCACATTCATATTATTCATTCACAATGAAAATTGGTATCCTTAAAGGTTTTTCCTACTTTTTTAATTAAGGAATTAAGATCAATTTCCAAAAGATGATTTTTTATTCCTCTTTTTAGTCAACTTTAGCATGGGTGTGTAATGCAATGACTGTACACCCACACACACACACACACCACCATTTTGTTGACTGACATTTGGCTGTTTTCCCCAGGATGGTGACCTTCTCCAACAACGTGGAGCCGGCCAACGGCTTCCTGGTGCGCTACCTGCACAGGAAGCTGGTAGAGGCGGAGGAGCCGCGGAGTCTGGCCAGTGAGGAGCTCCTCCGGGTGCTGGACTGGGTGCCCAAGCTCTGGTACCACCTCCACGCCTTCCTGGAAAAGCACAGCACCTCCGACTTCCTCATCGGTAAGCCGCTGCCACCACCCGTGTCAGTTTGGGAACTTTTCTGTTAGTGTTCAGTGTTAAGTAGTGTTAGATTCATTTTAGTGTTCAATGACATGGTTTATCCAACGGTGGGTATAGTAACGATAAAGGGTTATTAGCAGATATTTGGGAATTGTAATCGGGCTTATCGCTAATAAATGCATAACGCTAACCAAAAAATAGCTATGATGATGTAATATGGAGGTGGGTACATGGAGGGTGTATTTCGATTTACTCAAACTAAGAAAAGATCCTAAAATATCCATGAGTGGTTAAAGGACGGAGATAACGCTCATGTACACAGAGACAGAGCAAGAGAAAGAGAAACGTGATGAAAGTCCATGAGGGTTCAGTTTTGGTGTGAGTGAAGATCCACCCTCTTGGCTTCCTACACCCTCCAGAGAGAGCTGGTGATCATACAAGTGTCATGTTCCACGGATGGGCTTGTGTTGCTGTGACTTCCCGCACACTTCCGACAGACTTCCGACATGTTTTCCATTTTCCCTCATGTTAACTCCTGTGCGTTCCTTTGCCCATGTCTACAGTGATTTGATCATGTGTGTTCATACTGTGTGTGTGTGTGTGTGTGTGTGTGTGTGTGTGTGTGTGTGTGTGTGTGTGTGTGTGTGTGTGTGTGTGTGTGCAGGCCCTTGCTTCTTCTTGTCCTGTCCTGTCACCGTTGAGGAGTTCCGTTCCTGGTTTATTGACCTCTGGAACCATTCCATCATCCCCTACCTTCAGGAGGGAGCCAAAGATGGCATCAAGGTAACTCTCCAAAACACTTACTGGGCAGTCTATTCTCTGTAATAAAAAAAGAGCAGGGAACAACAGTTTTCTTGACTGATTAGATATATTTTCAGCACTGGTTTGCAGTTGCTGTAATTTATGTTTCACCTGACTATATCCTAGATCATTAGAATTAACCTGTGATGCTACTAAATATTAGCCGTAATAAATATTAGGGCCGTTCACACCAAGAGCGATAACTATAACGATAACAACAAAAAAGTAGCATTCTAGCTCTAGCATTCTAACATGAATGACGACGTCCACACATAAACTATAACGATAAGGACAAGAAGAACAGTATCGTTGGGGATCACTTTTAGAGCGATTTTGAGAACAGTAAAAAGCTGAGAGCCAGTCAGAATCCATTCAGTGTTAGCCATCCCATTCATCAACATGAGGAGACACTTTCCTCATCGTTGGTCTTTTATCATTGTAGTTATAGTTGGCTTTATAGTTCTAGTGTGAACGACCCTTAACGCTGTCATGAGTCTGACATAACCATTGTTTAGGGATTTGTGTTTAGCACAGTTCACTGAATGTGTTGTGTGTGTGTGTGTGTGTGTGTGTGTGTGTGTGTGTGTGTGTGTGTGCTGTGTGTGCTTTTGTGTGTGTGTGTGTGGGTGTGTGTGCGTGTGTTTGTGTGTGTGTGTGTGCGTGCGTCTGTGTGTGTGTGTGTTTGTGTGTGTGTGTTTGAACATGTATCTGTGTGTGTGTGTGTATGTATGTGTGTGTGTGTGTGTGTGTGTGTGTGTGTGTGTGTGTGTGTGAACATGCGTCTGTGTGTGTGTGTGTGTGTGTGTGTGTGTGTGTGTGTGTGTGTGTGTGTGTGTCTGTGTGTGTGTGTGTGTGTGTGTTTCAGGTGCATGGGCAGAAGGCGGTGTGGGAGGACCCAGTGGAGTGGGTGAGAGGTACACTCCCCTGGCCGTCAGCTCAGCAGGACCAGGCCAAACTCTTCCACCTGCCGCCCCCTGCCATGGGCCCCGGCAGCCCCGGGCAACCAGGGGACGAGCGCCCACACAAGGAGACCCCGCCCAGTGGCACCGAGTCCGACCCCCTGGTGAGTCATCAACCACGCCCCAAAATCCTCTCCCACCGTATCACGGCCCAATTTCCCACAATCCTCTCCCAGAGTATTACGCCTCAGTTACCCACAATCCCACTCTCATACTTTACAAAATTTAGTTAGTTAGTTGCATATGTGTGTGTCGGAAGGTTGTGTGTCCTCGATTAAATGCTATGAGGTTAACTGTTGCAGAATGTTGAGCCCTCTCTCAATCCTCTCACCCTTATCTCACACAGATGGCCATGCTGCTCAAGCTGCAGGAGGCGGCCAACTACATCGAGTCTCCTGAGAAAGAGCTGGACCACAAGCTACCCACTCTCTGAGCTCCTCACAGTGGACTGATATGGCAGATCTGACCTGGGCCAGACTTGGACCAGATCTGAACCACACATGGGTCAGAGATCCGCCCAGCAATCAGCTGTCGCTGGGGGAAGCTACTCTCCTCTCAAAGTCCCAGAAAGCACTAGGCTCTAGATCTGGCTCTGATCTGGCCCTCGTCTGGCACGGCTCTCCTGCTATCAGAGCTATGCGGGCCTGTAAAATGAACTCTTTTAAAAGTCGTCATTATGTGTCATTCAGTACTCCAGTATTGTACTGTCCTATCAAGACGTACGTATGAATCCCACTTGCCTACTTACTCTCAGACAAATCGCTCATGTGACCCATCTTTCAATTTCCCTTTCTTTTCAGCCATGCCAATTATCAGTATATGTTTACATTAAAACCAAACTGTAGATATGATACTGTACTACCTATTCTCACTGTCCGCCATCGTCCATGGGCATCTTATTTTGGTTTGCGTTGGAGTCTTAACACACCTGGTCAGTGAGAAACTTTCATTGCCGTTTCACTGCAGCCCTCATCAACTCAAGGATACCGGTGCTACCTGCCTCATCTCCACCAACCCGATCTAGAGGCTCGCCCTGTTCAGGAAGGGATGAAGCAAGCCTGTTCATACCAATAGCATAAACCCAGCGCAGCAATGCCTATGATACCATAGTCGATTTAAAGCCAGAGCAGTCCACACTAACAAACCCATTTACTGCTTATATTAGAGGAAAAGAAGAACTGTTTTTTTTTTTATTTTGATTGAATGTCCAGTTCCAGTCAAACAAAAGTCCAGCCCAGGCCAGTCCAGGCCTTTAACATATATGCAGATTTCTGATGTTTCAGATCCTACTCAATCAGGTCAGCGTGTTTGATCTGGTGCTCAAACTAACAAAATGCCTTAAGACATCCACTGTCTTGTGTAGTTCCACTGAGAGAGAAAGCACTGGAGCAGACGTAGAGTAGATGGTAGAGTGTGCCTGTGTGTGTGTGTGTGTGTGTGTGTGTGTGTGGGACAGCGAGCGGCTGTTCCCTGAGAGGATTGTGTGTTTGAAAATTTGCACACTGCAGTGAGGAGTGAATGTCAGAAGAAGGACAGTACCCAGTTTGACCTGCAGGCCCACAAGGGTCCTGCAGGGGGCAGTAAAGCTGCCTATATGCTCACTTCTCTGAATTCCAAGCTCATATTCAGCAAAGAGGTATAATTGTCCAGTAAGTAAATGTATGGAAATGTATAAGAGCCAACTGAAGAGAAGGGAAAAAATGTAATCAAGACTATCACCCTGTTTTTACTTAAATGAGTTCGACCTTGGAAAGGATTCTTTTTGAATGTTAATAAGAGTTTAGTGCAGTACAGAGATAAGGCCGTAGTAGTGTGCTTTATATCACTATAGACATGGAGTTGAGCTACAGCTTAGGATTCAGTGATCTCTTATGTCAGATAAGTAGGATATCTCAGGCTGAATTTACACACTCTCTCATTAGTAGCAGCCAAACCACTCAAGTTATATGGTGCAATTTTCTTCTAATGGCAGACCAAATACTCATACATACCACGCATATTGATTGTAACACAACTGAGTATAGGTACTGCATAAGTAGACTGATAGATCCATAAAATGTGTGCACTGTATAGGGCTGGTGGTAGACCATTGTAGTTAATTGGTGCTATGAACTAACATTCACTAGATGCTCATCAGAGATAGTGTGAGGTAATGGTTCTGCCCATGAAAGCCATCCAGTGGTCATAAATGTATTGATCCATCACCCAATGACATGTGTAACATGAAGTCATCCACTCTTAATATCATGTTTTGACCCTGCACACTCTTCAGTGATATGAGTTTTAAGTGCATTTACACCCAATATAGCTCAGTCAATACAAGGAGATTGACGTCTTTCTTTTCTCAAACTCCTCAGTGAGCTTATGGCAGTGTTGTACAGCTTGGACTGTGGGTGTCGGTACTAGTATTTCTTGTCGTTGTACACTACAGTGATCACACAACCTAAAAGGGAACCATAATCAGGTACCATTGATATGTAATGAAGCCTGATTGAGTTCCCTAAAATATGCAGTTGCATTGCATGCAATAGATAGCACTGGGGTTTGCACACAGACTGCAGTGGACTAGTAACCTATCCATGGGTCAAAAGCCAAAAGTCAGAATATGAGCGTATAGCACTTGGCTAAAGTGCATGTAGAGTTGAACATAGAGCTGGGCAGACCACAACCAAGTAGATGGTTGAAAGACTCATCATTTAAAATATTCCTTCCTTTTCTAAACTATTGTTGTTTTATACCTCTACATGACTACCACTGTTTAACTCGTCTGTGATTGAATGTCAGAATTGGTTGCTTCATTTCTATAACAGCGGAATGGATGCCATGTTTGTGAATGGTTAAAATAATAACACATATATCACACAAGCTAGTTAAAGACGTGACAAAGTAGTCCCAAGTCATTTTTACTGAACAAGTCTTTTATACTTTTGGTTGTTTCTTAGCTGCAACTAAGAGCTTTATCTGATTACTTTGAGACAGTCCGCTGTAAACGTCAATGGCTTTTGCTATATTTCCCTTGTGGAAGTACCAGTTAGCACAGAGGCAAGTAAACATGTAGTAATGTTTCAGTATTCCTATGATGAACAGATAAGAGACACGTGTGCTCAGATCTGGTGATGATGACCAGACGGATGGAGGCCGATTCCGGTGCTGTCCTGGCCCAGATCTGGCTGACACACAGGCCAGTTTCGACTCCATCTGTCCTGGAGACCCTCAGCCCCATCTGACTCCCCTACACCATCCCTATCCTTTCTGCCCACCTCCATCCTTTGTGAACGAAGTGTTGGTACCAAAAGCCATCCTGTCCTGTCTCCATCTCTCTCCATCTCTCTCTCTCTGGGTGTCGTGCCTGTACTCTGTAATGGATGTGCTGTGTTGTGCTGGGACATTTTCACTTTAGAAGACTATACAGCAACTTCTACTGGCAAAGGAAAACACTAAAGATCCCCTCTTCCCTCGCAGATCAACTAATTAACTGTGGTTTATGAGGCATGGGAATGATGTTTGTTCTAAATCTGTTGTCTGTTTTCTTTTTTTACTTTTATTTTCTTTTTTGTTGTTTTTCCCTCACTTGGATAGTGCGATGAACAGAGGTTTCTGCCAAATGACTAAACATTGTTTTAGTCATGGTGGAGGTCTATTTCTCTTCAGTGAGGTTCCTGGGGCCTAGCTGTATGCTGAGGGAGAGTGGCTGGTTGGGTTCAAACCTAATACCAAAAACGTCTGACACAAGGCTTTACTTCACTGAGTTGAATGGGGAGGGACCTCCACTGGAAGAAGCTAAGAGTGAGCTGTGGATTCAGCTGTCTGGTTCTCTGTGAGGAGGTTTTTTTTCTGTATTCTCTCCCCTCTATTGCCAGTGCTAAAAAAAAAAACGTTTTTTTCAGCTATGTTGAATGATTTACTGAAATGTATCAGAGGGGTATAGTTCTTAAACCCTGAGAATCACTTAAATGTTGTCCTCAAAGCAGACCACTACAGGTTGCTGGATAGTCGCATACATCATGTTAAGCTTCTTACTGAGTCAATATGGAGAAAATAAATTAATAAATAAATAAATAAAATAAAGGTTCAGTGATGGTATATCTGATGTAACTTACAGTGTGCAATGATGGATGTGCAGTAGACCTCTACATGTTGTGAATGCATGTCGCTTTGGTGTTGGACTGACACTTAAAATAGCTTTAGGAGAGGTTTTCAGAGGAATGCATCTGATGAAATTCATATTTTTCTTTTTACAGGTATTCCTCTCCCTCTGTGAAATCCTTTATAAAATTCCATTACAATTTTGTACAGGACATCATATTATTGTAAACATTGTAAATAGTTCTGCATTTGCGACAACAATCATAAACATGACATCTACAAAAATATGTGTGGAAAGGTAGAAAACCTAAAAAAGTTCTTTGGCACACAAAAACATGTAGGCATGCCTGTACATCTGTCCAACATTTATCCAACATATCCATTTGTCTTAATAAAGCCATGTCATTCTTTGAGAGTTTCTGTTTATTTTGATCTTACATTGATTCTGTATGCAATATCAGGCTATGTAAGCTCTGTCAGAAGTAGTACATGATCATATAGTATTCCCAAATAGTCTAATATATCTGTCTATCTATCTGTTGTTTCTATGTAAGCTCTGTCAGAAGTAGTACATGATCATATAGTATTCCCAAATAGTCTAATATATCTGTCTATCTATCTGTTGTTTTTATTCGGCCTATATTTTTGAAACGCGTCTTTTCAGAGCTGTAGCCTACATGCGGAAACTCCAGCCGGGTTGTCTAGAGTGCTATTAGTGCAGAACTGTAGGTTGTCATGCCGCCCAGTGCTGTGTGGCCTTATCCTGGCAGTGGATACCTGACACTTACGAGGGGTGGAGTTCGTGTCTATGGGCTACACATCGCTGCCCTTTAAATCTCCTGTCACCCCTCGAGTGGCCGCAGTCAACGGATTTTGTGGCGAGAGGGATTTCTAAATCGGACAAAATGCCAGCCAAGCCAGCCCCTATCAAGAAGGCGGCCAAGCCTAAGGAAAAGCCAGCAGAGCCAGAACCGGCACCCGCTGAGCCCGCACCAGCCGAGGCCCCTGCTGAAGCTCCCCCCGCAGAGGCTGCTCCCGCTGAAGCAGCTCCTCCAGCTGAAGGTAGTGTTCGGTGTAGCGCGCCTCAGGGGATATCCAGCGACCTTTTTCAAATAACTACCGAACGGCGCCACATTTTCAGTCAAAGGGAAAAAATAATCAATTCCCTGTAGATAACTCCATATCCAGTATGGCATATGGACTCGACAGTCTTTTTGTTTAAATAATTAACATCTTTCAAAGGATATGCATCCAGTTCCCAACTTAAGTAAAGAAGCAGCTGAAGACACCTATCATACATCTGAAGTATTCCACTTCCAACAGAAACCTCCTCTTTTTATAACCGGCATGGTCGCTACCTACCACAACACATCTTTTACGCATAGAGAAGGCTTTTGGCACCATTGCAAAAGCCATGAAGTTTGGTCGGTAAACCGGTGCTGCACAAGTGCGGTGGCACTGAACTTTTTACTTCTGCGTGAATGAATGCGCCTGTGTTTCACTGTACTCTGAGACACTGACCGACACTAATTCGAGCCGTGTTCTATCACTGTCTCTCTAAATCTACCAGAAATAAGACGACTTTCCATTGCGCACCCTGCTTTTTACTGATCGTGTCTCATGCAATGTTGCCTTTTAATCATCTAGGCCTACAGCATTATCCCCAATGCTTCGGTTGACCCTAGCATGTTACCATCGTTAAGGCTTTTACTGACCGGCTTTCAGAAAATAATATCGCCATATTGTAGTATAATGTGTACTGCACTCTGGGAACAACCCAGTTTCATTCATTTGATGCATAATTATTGCTTGCACCTACGAAGCTGACGCGAATACTGACTGCGCTTGGTTGAGCCAGACATAAAAATGTCTAGCACGTTCTCTGGTTCCAGGTGTCCAGCTCATTAGATCCTCTAATGCTGTCACACTAACCCTGCCTCGCCTCGTCAGGACTAACCCCCTTCTGTATAACGTCTAACGCCAGCCGCAGCAGACGAGGAAGCCCCTGCTCCCGCTCCTGAAGCGCCTGCAGAAGCGCCGGCCGCACCCGCGGCCGAGGGTAACAAAATTGACTCACCACTAATGACTTACTAGCCTACTAGGGCTGCTATCGATTCATGATTAGTTCGTTGTTGTTTACGACTAGTACACTAAATGAACCACCAACGTTTTTGGTCATTGGTTTATGCGGGTTTGTGTAAGTTTTAACACTGAGAAACACTGATCAACATTTTTCATCATTACTGATATGTTTAGCCTGACATAGCAATACTCAATTCGGGCTGGCTTCCAGGCTAAACAACTAGGCTAATCATCAATTATTCCCATACAATACTCAACATATTAATCCACTGTGGAAATATTAGTTAGTTGCAGCCTTATTTAAAACTATCACATTCAGCTTGTACTAGTGAGACACATAGGCTCTAACCATTATGCTCTAACCATTATGCTTATATATGTGATTTGCCAATTGCTTTCTAACAATGCCTTACCAAAACCACTTGCCATTTCTAATAGGCTATTACAGCTTTTCGCATTTACAAAAACACAGTATTTTCCCTGGCTTAACCTATGCCTATGCAGTCTTCTGTAGGCCAACTCTTCAATAATGTCTTTTGCAGCTGCAATTATTGGCTTGCTTTATGCTTTATACCTAACCCTGTTAACCTTTAACACTAGCCTCTCCCGCAGCCGAGGAAGCTCCTGCCTATTGCAACAGTCCAGTTTCTATTGCTACTACCATTCTATAGTGTAACAATATGGAAGGGCATAAGTCACAGCAGTAGGCCTACTGATAGCGCAACACAATCCTTTATTGCTTAAGATGCCCCTAGCCTGTTGCATGGTAAAATTGCCCAACTGTAGCCTATTTGTCTAACAGCAGCTCTTAAAAACTCACAGTGCGGCCTCTGACTTAACCTGTTCAGTCTGATGTTGGCCTCATGGTCATTTCTTTTGCAGCTGCAGTTCTTGGCTTCTTGCCTTACCTGCTTTTTGAGCCTAACCTTGATAACCTTTAACACTAGCCGCCCCTGCAGCCGAAGAGGCCCCTGCTGCCGCTCCTGAAGCACCCGCTGAAGCGCCTGCTGACGCGCCGGCCGAGGGTAACAGAGAAGTCTCAGCACTAATGACATACTACAACTCACTGTTTCTATCAGTCACCTGTACAGTTCAAATATCCAAGGATAAACAGCATAATTACTGGCAACACAATAAGCACTCTCTCACTACTGTTAATGCAACAGTTCTCTTGGGTATAGTCTCAAAAGGATATAACAGTACAGCAGCATGACTAATGGTAATGGACCTACTTCAACTGCTCACCATGTCTAACATTCCTGCCCTGCTGTAGCTCTTGATTATATGACACCATATCTAGATCTTCTGCGCTCTCCTGCAATTTGTGCCCTTCACTAATGCCACCCGTTTAACACCAGCTGCTCCAGCTGCCGAGGAGGCCGCCGCGCCTGCTGCGCCAGAGGCACCTGCCGAGGGTAAACTCACCTGGATCAGTTTCTGTCCTCATCACCTGTGATGATCGTCCAAACTGTTTCAAACCAACAGCAAAGTCAGCGGTGTTCACTTGAACTACACTTGATAAAGATCCTGTCCAATTGCAGCTAGTTGTACTATTCCAAAAACATGGACAGATTCCATGATGTAAAAGCTTGGCAAACTCTACTGTTTGATGTGTATTGGGCCAAATAAGTATACCTCTAGTTCAATTTGTTGGCACTGCTAAAATGAGCAACACCGACGACTTTGCTGAGGCCTATAAAATACAACCAACCGTTTTGGCCAGATTGCTTTATGGGTACAGCTAAATCTTCTATTCTGGTCGCAAAACTTTCTGCAGTAATACTTAGTAGCAAAGCAAAGCACTGCAAAGCCTAAATGACCATTCTACTCGTTATTAACTATTGCTGTTGTTAACATCTAATGCTAGCCGCCGCTCCAGCCGCTGAGGAAGCTGCTGCTGATGCTGCGCCCGCTGACGGTAACGACCACACGCCAACCTCACCTGGTTCCTGACTCCCTCTCTCACCAATTCTCCAGATCCACTCTTGATTCATGATACCACTAATAACAACTGCGCTAACTTCTTTTCCATAGCATAGTCAACAGCCACAATCATAATTTTATTTCATGGTACAATCAACATAGCTATGATCCTCCTATCTTCATTTCATGGTATATTCCACAGCCATGATGAACTTTCAGGATGAACTCAGGCATTGGCCACTGCTAATAACCACTGTCTAACATTTCAATACCAGCTGCCGCTGCTCCTGCTGAAGGAGAAGCTCCTGCCCCAGCTGAAGGAGAAGCTCCTGCTGAGGGTAAAGCACCATCACAGACCACACATGTGGACATCTGCACTAGGCTACCAGTCTTATTCTACTCTGACCTACTGACAACATAGTTTATAGTGCTTGCAGCTAAACTTCTCCGGTAGACAGAGGGTGGGTAACCGTGGCTTCAGAATGTAGAAGTCCTACCATATATTGATTTGGCACTTCACTCCATACCATAACCATAATTAACTCATCTACCTGGCTGAAAAGCTGTCCACATTAGAATCAGTTGGTTTAAAGAACACATTCAATGTTTGGCTAGAGATAGATGTGTTGTAGACATACAGTATATCCTCTCAAGACCAATATTGCGCCTGCCTCCACTAACTTTCACCACCCGCCTACTTGTGGAATCCAGGTGAAGCCGCCCCTGCTGAACCTGTTGAGGAAGTCAAGGCCCCCACACCACCTCCTCCCCCAGGTAACACATCCATCACACTTGTATGTCTGTCTGTCTTTCTGTCTTGAACTTGTTATGAGTGGTCCAATCTTTTGACCTCCTTTGACCTCATTAACAACCCAGATAATCAAATAACACTGTAGAAATACTGTATATAATGATTATTTATGTTGCACTGTGTATACTGTGTGTGTGTAGAATACTTGGGTAATATGTTGTAATATAGGTGTAATAAAAGCTTTTTTCGTTATCCATTCATCATACATTCATTGTGTGTGTATTTGGTGAGATTGTTGTCTTCTCTGCACCCTTGCCAGAGCCCACCAGTGAGCCCCTTGAGCTGGGTGTGGAGGATGTCACCGACACCACGGTCATCATCAGCTGGAGACCTCCCGCCACCGTTGGAAAGGACGGTCTGGACGGTTACACCATTGAGATCGCCAAGGAAGGAAGTAAGTCCACATCGTACCACCATACCCACCCCCAGGCACGTCCAGTTCACAGTTAAGAGTGTTGAATGGTGCGTTGGAGACAGAAGTAAACAGGCCAACTCAGAGTCGAGATTACCAGGTCCTATTAGGAAAAAGTACTCTGGAACGCTACTCAAAGTCAGAGTTCCTACTAGTACACTATTCGTAAACGACCTCTGACTTTAGAGTTGTCTGGAACACAGCATATGGTTGAGTCTGCAAGAGCAAGGCATTAGACGTTCATGCATTTGGATTATTTTGAATGTTACAGACATGTTCATATTATATGAGTCCTTTCTAAAGAGACAATTTGGCAGGCAGCCATCTATCTAGTTCTTCACACATTTGAACAAGATTGACCAAAGCAAACACAGCAGTTACCAGAATGCTCAGTGACTGAATGAAATTCACCAAAAGCACAGTCTCACTGGTGACTGTAAGCAGTATTGAGAGACCTCAGCAGCTACTTAACAAAGTGATAGGTTTCAGCATGGCCCAGCATAGTTCGCATGATCTGATTTCGGAGTGTATGCTCAACCTTAGCTACTGCCAGCCCAAACGTTTAACAAGGACAGGTTCTTGCTCCTGCTTCCAATGATGTCCTCATCTTTAAATACCGCCACACGATACCAGCGTTGGTCCCTAATTTAAACACAGGGAATTGTAAATTACGCTTTTATTGACTGGTCAAGTCTATCAGTGGCAGCTGTTCCCCATGCGTCACCCGTAGATTTATCCTCCATCTATTTATGTCCCTATAAGGTTACAAGGGTTTCAGCCTGGGCCTCAGACGAGTGTCCAGTTTTCTCTGGGCCAAGAAGAAATGCTGTAGAAAGGAACATATGCTTATCTCAAGTTACTTGATTAACTCTGCATCAATCCTGGCGGGATGGACAGGAAAACTTTTATGTAGTCACTCCGTCAGCAATCATCAGCCCTGACGCATTTTCTTCTGTCCTGTTCCCATAGAGAAACCCAACTCTATCAGTTTTTTTCTTCATTTTGATTATCAACATGAACTAAACTCATCCAAAGGCTTTACTTCTGATATAACTAAATGTTGTTATTTAAACGTCTTTAGTAAACATTTACATTACTAATTCAAATGTGTGTTTATCTAAAGTATCTTAAGTTATCCATATGAGTTTTTATCAGTATTCGGGCTCCTTGGCTGGGGTCAGCCATGATGGTGTTAGCACCTGTCTTAGCCAGTGTAGATACAGGAACACTTATGCTAATTGTGGTAGAGTGGTGGAACAGCAAAATATAACAATGTAAAATACTTTAACAAGGGATGTGAAGGGATTTTAAATTCTCTTCAATGTCATTAATTACTGTTTAATGAAAGTCTGTTGCTGTGATATTATCATAATAATAATAAAAGGTATGTTCATGCTAAGTGTTAATTAATAGTGCATAGATGAGTTAATATATGTTTCTATTTGAGTACCATGACTGTGCTGAAGACTTTATAAACTGAAAACTCAGACAGTCATGACTTTGGCTGTAATCCACTGTGTTGTTGTTGTTGGGCCTTGCTAGGTGTAAAGGTCCAGGCATTCTGCTAAACTTGTGTCATCCCCGCCCCAGCTGACGATTGGAAGGCCGCAAACGAAGAGCTCACCATCTCCTGCCGCTATGTCATCAAGAACCAGACCACCGGCGACCGCCTGAACATCCGCGTTGTCGCCATGAACCCCGGCGGCCGCAGCCCCCCCGCTGCCCTCCCCGAATCGGTCCTGGTGAAGGAGGTCGGTGGTAAGTCATGACGTCACGTCGCCACCACACACTCACGGTCGCACTCACAGTCAGGAAACCAATGACCGGCTTAAAGCGCCCGGCTGGTCACTAGGCAAATGGTCACTGGCAACCTTGGCCTCCTGATCCTGACCGTATCTCCATGCTGCACCTCTGTGTTCACTGCAGGGCCTCTTGTACACTGCACACTGCTTACAAGGCCCTGTACACAACAGCCCCTGCCTACTGCTGGCATTCATGCCTACTGTAGAAATAGCCCCCCTGCTTAAGATCAGAGGCCGCCAGGAACGGCTCAGATGTCCCCTGGCCTCAGATGTCCCACGTCTCTGGTCTTCCCCTGGGCAAGGACTGGGTCCCCATGACAGGAGCCAGCGGAGAGAGCTTCTCCTTTACCGCTGTCCCTGCCAAGCTGACAGACAGGTAAATCGACCTGACACCCCTCTGGCCCGGTGTTCAGTTGTAGCGAGGTGTTCCCTTTCAGGCATGCAGGTCCTCACTGGAGTGAACGCCAGGGCCAAATGTGGAATATCTGTCTGCAGCGTTGAAACAGGGCCCAAAGAGATCACATCGTCAAGATGTATTGCCTGGATAATATTGGATGACTGAGGAAAATGGCATGTGTCATGTTCCAGTTATAAACCCCCCCAAAAGTGACATTTTCAATATGAACTTGGTGATTGTTTGCACTAATTTAAGTTGCAAAACTACAGCAGCCATATATGTCAATGACAGCACACTTTAGTTGTTCAGTAACATCATCTGTGTTTCAAAAAAGGTCGCCTTTTAAACCTCTAAATCTCTTGACTGCAACATCTACTTCAACACTAAATGCTGGCTTTAAAAATGAATGATTTCAAATGTAGGTGGCCTTTGTGAGACTGACCTGTGAAGCAGACAAACCAATTGATTATCACGGTGGAACTCAGAGGATTCTATTACCAGTTGTTGCATAGATGCCATGTTAATTCATGCACTGTGTTTCACATCTTGACGTCAATGAGGATCTAAAGAAAGAATTAGATGGGATGAAATGTGATGGAAAGTTCATAGGAGTGTAACTTGAGTCCAATCGACCAAATTGAATGGGAGGCAGTGGTGCAGGAAACTTCTCCAACTCAACTCTCCAGAAACGGTGTATGTCTACATGCAAGGAGGCCTCTTATGAAAAATTCCTCACAGGATAACAGCAGTCTGACACATAAATCCTTGGAAAATCGCTGGGAAGCACTATCTATTAACACGGATTGCATTGTGGACTTTTAGCATGGCTTCTGAGGCACTGGTAAAATCCAGCGCTGGAGCGGTGTCAAGCTGGCCTCTCAGCGAGCGATGGTGACAAGTGTGAATGGCTGGGGGCGGAGGGGGGAAATTCCCGTGTGTTCACGCAGTGCACCAGGGGCCCCAAAGGGACAATCTCGGGTTTCCCCCCGAGCCCCCAGCACCTTCCATGCACCACTCTGTTTGTCTAAAAACATACCGCGGATTTCTGCCCGGCTCTTCATCTCTGGACGCTGCGGCTCTCGTCCTCCGCGTGGAGTCATGCCAGGTCACCCGGACAGCAGCTGAGCCCTGGGTCGGGCCGGAGCTTGGCCGGATGTAGCTCGGATGCGACATGGAGGTGGCTCGCTGCTGTTCAAAACAAAAAAGGGCTGCTTAGAAACTCAGAAACCTTTGGTGTTTCTTGGGCTGTGGTCATGTTGGAAGAAATCTTTAATGTCCTGATGTGCCACCCTCTGAAGGAATTAGATTTTTTTGTGAAACTACTTTAAGGGTGTTTGATTGGCCTTCAATCTACCGGTTGACAAAAAAACAGGACTCCCTGTGAGAAAATGAATTTATTCAGAGACTGCACACCCTCTCAGAATAAACTCCGAAACTCCTCTAGGAGGACGACGATGTTCATGATGTACAACGGCTGCAGTTATAATTGTTGCTTATCTGAAGCCAACTGTAATCTCGTTTCCATGGAAGTGGAAATTGAATTGAATCCTTTAGAGGGGCTGTCAAATTAGTGCTCCACAGTCTGCACTTTCAGAGTGTTGTCTTTCTTAATGCCTGATACAGCTGGATAAAATAACTTTCCATGAAAGGGACACCATTTGTTATATGTGTTTTTAAGCGGTTATTATTGTAATTAGTCACCCATTGAGAGTTTGTCAAGTGATAATTCAGTTGATCACTCTTAACCCCTCTGAACCCAGTCAATCTTTCTGTCCCTCTTCACTTCCATGGCCAGCTGCTGGTGTGTGTGTGTGTGTGTGTGTGTGTGTGTGTGTGTGTGGGTGGGGTAGAGATACAGATAGAGATATACAGCATGCCTCATTCCTCATGAAATGTAGTAACCCAAGATCTCCATCATATGCTACTAGTTGGAGTGGTGGTGGTTGTGTGTGTGTGTGTGTGTGTGTGTGTCAGATACAGTGTGGCTATTTCGGGCTCCAGTATGGCCATGCCATGCCCAGCAGGTGTGCTCCCTTCAGGCACATTGGTGGGAATACTGCAGAGCGTGTGTGCAGAGTATGTGAACACTCATTTGAAGAGGTGAATTATGGCACTCGACATAACTTTGATGTTCATAGACTACTCCTTTAATCCCCAAATACCACAGAAGCCTCATGTTGGATTATCACAGAAATTCTCTACTCTGTGGAACAACTTTGCCCTTGCTAGCACAGCTTGGGTTAGCTGTACTTGGGTGGTCCTAGTGGTTTTCCATACAGTATTAAGGTCAAGCTGAGGACCTGTTAAGTGGAGGGTGGAATTACCAGCCTGATGTGACGGCCGTGGTCACTGTGCGTGCACAGAGTGTTTGGATCATACGATAGCTCACTATCAAGTCAAGTGTAAAAAGTTGTTGGGACACTTGGGGGTAATGGTGCAGTTCACCTGATATGCTGGTGTTTCTTATTCTCTCGTTAACCTAAATAATTCCACAAACAGCCAAACACTTGCCATTTATGTCTCTTTCCAGTATTACCAGATATGTAGCTGACATTAACGCTGCTATCAGTATAAGTATAAGTATAGTATAAGTATATATACTCTTTTGATCCCGTGAGGGAAATTTGGTCTCTGCATTTATCCCAATCCATGAATTAGTGAAACACACAGCACACAGTGTACACACAGTGAGGTGAAGCACACACTAATCCCGGCGCAGTGAGCTGCCTGCATCAACAGCGGCGCTCGGGGAGCAGTGAGGGGTTAGGTGCCTTGCTCAAGGGCACTTCAGCCGTGTGCCTACTGGTCGGGGTTCGAACCCTCCGGTTACAGGTCCGAAGTGCTAACCAGTAGGCCATCAGCTGTATAGTTTCAATATCTTGCTTGGATTTGCACACTTATTCATTCAGGCTCCTCAGACCTTTAGTATCGCAAAGTGATTGGCGTGAACTGTAACGCACAGATGATGAGATGGCTCTTTGTCCCCGCAGAGCGTCCCAAGATTCGCCTGCCCCGTTTCCTGAGGCAGAGGTACGTGAAGGGCGTCGGCGACAAGATCAACATCGTCATCCCCTTCGTTGTACGTGAGCCTCTCCTGAGCACTCTCCCACAACACGTCTGAAGTGCCCATGAATATTAACACTGACTGCCATAATACTTTTAAGCGCACAATTCAAGTTTTTTTTTTTTTAAAACTCAATAACCACGGTAGCATTTTATGAAAATAAAAGAAACCAGATGTTCTTTCATCCATTTAATTTAATTCCTTTCATTCAATGTTATGATGTTCTTTCATTGATTTTTACTATAAGTGTATTTGTGTACTAGTGTACTTGAACTTTCTTTCTTGTGTACTAGTGTACTTGAACTTTCATCCTTTTGCCTTGGCAATTTCTTAATATCTTGTTTTATTACCTCTAGCCTGTCATGACATTTAGTAGTTATCGCTGTAATACAGCTCAGTTGATTTACTACAGTAGAGTATCAACAGTCATTCTTTTAGCTCAGGAGTTTTGAGTCAGAAACAATGTAGAGTCAGCTGCTGTCTGGCGAGACTTTCCTAAGAGCCAATGTCCCCCATGCAGGGCAAACCTGCACCTGCTGTGAGCTGGACCAAGGACGGCGAGCCTCTGGACACTAAGAGAGTGAATGTGCGTAACAGCGACCGCGACAGCATCTTCTTCATCCGTCAGTCGGAGAGGGATGACTCTGGCACCTATGAGATGACGGTGAAGGTGGAGAGCTTTGAGGACAAGGCCTCCTTCATCCTCCAGATCTGTGGTGAGTCAGTTACACACAAACTCTAACTTTCCTATTTTGGACTTCCCTATTTTCACACTACCTGTCCTCTACTTCCATAAGGGTTCAAACTTAAAATATGAAAGAAATGTAAAAAAGGTTTCGTTTATAGTCAGGTTTTAATATGTGTATTTGTATGTATTATTATATTAATATGTTTTATGTATTATTTTAAATTAAATGTATTATATTATTGTGGCCACATTTTACTTGGATAGTCTCTCATAGACTACAGATTATCTACAGATTATAAACAAACTATCTGTCCAAGTTCGGTAACTACGATTCATGGTTAAAGGTTAGGAGTTGGGTTTGATTTAGGTGATGCTCAGTGAACAACTGAACCAGAAGAAAGCTACTGAATTAAGTGTGAAATAAAGAGTCAAATTAAAACTAACTAGGACACAAACTGAATCAACATGTCAGTGCACAGTGGGGGAAAACGCATATGATGTAACTGGCCCACAGAGTTGCCTGGCCCTCCTGCCAGTGTGAAGATCGCAGACACATGGGGCTTCAATGTCGCCCTGGAATGGACCGAGCCCAAGGATAACGGCAACACAACCATCACCGGCTACACCATCCAGAAGGCTGACCAAAAGACAGGGGTGAGAGACCTCACATGGTTCACTTGTAGACAGGAGGCCTGTAGTCTATTCCTACAAGTGCATATTATAACCCATGCAGAGACTGTGTTATAGCCTTTAAACCATGCTTAACTGAATGCACACCAGTATCATTTTGTTTTTGTTTTTCAGCATTTCCATTTTTTTCCTATATTATGCAATTCAGTTTGAGTCAGTTCAGGTCAGGGTGTCCTCTTAATTGAGTAGGGCTATTCTTTAAGGGAACATCAGGCAACGTTTTCGAAGCAGGATCAGTTTACATCCTGCATCCACAGCACAGAGGCAGGCTAACGAAATGCTAGCAATTGTTGCAAACGTGTGTATAATGGCAGAGCCGGCTAAAAGGTAGCGATAACCCATTGACCGAAAATGCAAAGAAAAGGAAAAGAGCTTCAGACCGAGCGAGGGGGAGTTTTGTAGAGAAAAAGCATCAGGCTTGCCTGGTGTCACTTTAAGTGTGCAGAACAGATCATAGTGTGCCTTCAAAACCAGCATTCCAGTCAGATCTGACTGGAATGGCTATGGTCCAGTTCAGGCTCAGATTCTTTCCAGGGTCAGTTTGTTTGGAATGCAAGGCATATCTGTTACAGTGAGCAGCACTGGTCTCTCACTTCAGACAGTGCCCTCAGCGATGGGTTTTCGTGATGAAGGGGCAGATCACACTGTTGACAGGGGTGCGTCCTTGTGGCCAATGCTGTTGTGTTCTCCACGCCCAGATCGTGTCAGGGAGCTTTTAGACACAGCAGCTGTGTTTGGAAACGGATGCTGCCAGGCCCATGCCAGATATTCATGTAGCTTGTGCTTTTATCTAACACAGCTTAATCTTCAGATTTACAGAACACATTCTCATGTGTGTGTGTGTGTGTGTGTGTGTGTGTGTGTGTGTGTGTGTGTGTGTGTGTGTGTGTGTGTGTGTGTGTGTGTGTGTGTGCACTCTGGGTGCCCAACATATGAGCAGGGTGTCATTAGCACCTTGCTCTACTAGTTGTTCTAATGGATGAAATCATTGCTCACTCTAGCACTTGTTATGTGGACTAGAATTAGTGCTTTGTGCTCACTTCCACAGGTCGCCTAGCTAACTCATCTGCCAAATACATGGACATTGATATAATGTAAATATACTAGCTGGGCTCCAGAAATGCCACTCCATCACACTGTTCTCTCCAGGGCCGTATTATCACAGTGACTGGCGTACAGGTTATTAGTCACCTAATCCTGTGTGTGTGTGTGTGTGTGTGTGTGTGTGTGTGTGTGTGTGTGTGTGTGTGTGTGTGTGTGTGTGTGTGTGTGTGTGTGTGTGTGTGTGTGTGTGTGTGTGCATGTGTGTGTGTGTGTGTGTGTGTGTGTGTGTGTGTGTGTGTGTGTGTGTGTGTGTGTGTGTGTGTGTGTGTGTGTGTGTGTGTGTGTGTGTGTTGGCAGGATTGGTACACAGTGGTTGAGCACTACCACAGGATGAATGCCACCATCTCCGACCTCATTATGGGCAACTCCTACAAGTTCCGCGTCTACGCTGAGAACAAGTGTGGCAGGAGCGAGGAGGCCACCTGCACCAAGGACGCCGCCAAGATCCTGAAGACAGGTGAGACTCTGGTTCCGCGCTCGCTTTCCGAGGGCTCCCAGAGTCTCCCGGGAGATGATGGGGCGCAGGTCCAAAACAATAACAAAAACAATTCCCAGCCAGCCAAAAACAATTCCCAGCCGGGAAAAGTTTTGAAAAATAAGAAAAAGACCAGTAAGACAGATTCTTTGTCATTTTATAACTTATATACTTCATACATTTTACAAGTTGAATCTCTGAAACTGCAGTTCGTCCCCTAAGAATTATAGGGTTCTATCTACGTTCTGAGTAGTTCTGAGATATTGAGCTTCAAAGTCTTTGAATTCCATAGAGTTATACTGATAAACGGAACAAACTTCTTTAGATATAGTCCAAAAATGTATACAACTACAAGAAACACTTCACCTCACCTTATTAAAGTGTCACAGAATAAGAATATGTCAATAACTCAATTTTGACAAAAATGTCAGGTAGAACCTTATAATTCTAAGAGGACGAGTTCAATGCATAAACATGCATGTCAGCAGACAGAAATTCATCTATTCGTTAATTTGTTCATTTGTTCAATCCGTCATTCATTTGATACACAGTCAATTAATTGTTTGTAATCTTAAGAGTAGAATATGCATGGAATGTAAAAGTTCCTTCCTTTGTCACATTGGTGAAAATAAGCCTGCTTGGAGATTTGCTCTGTGATGGCTGATCTTGCTGTGGATATAAGTCCACCGTCCCAGTCTGTGTGAATGCGTGTCCCCCTCACGCTCTCACGTGAGTTTCTCTGCTTTTCTGCTCTCGCTTTGCAGGAATCGATTACAAGCCTCCCACATACAAGGAGCACGACTTCAGCGAGGCTCCCAAGTTCACCACCGAAATGCCCAACCGCAGCACCACTGTGGGATACACCGCCAAGCTCCTGTGCTCTGTCAGAGGCTGCCCTAAGGTAACCATAACAACCGTCCGCACGCACAGGTGGATTCTGGGATAGGTGCTGGCCATGACTGAGCCACACCAGACTCAGGATCAAACTCAATCACCACAATAAAATAATCTCATGTTGATCTCAGTTAAGATGGACAGACACTGTGGGATTTCTGTCAGTCACATATGTTTCATGTTTCAATTGGTAGTGGTTGCTGTGGTAACACTATACATTCTAACTCCTCACACGACGAGACAGTTGACGAAAATTTCTGACATGCCAGAAATCTTTATTTATTTTGTACTGCGTTGTGGCAAGACACAGATAGATAGACTTTATTAGACTTTATTGCCACACAACAATGTCGATGGTACATGTAATTGTTTACAGAATATAGGCTAGGTCAAGCCAAAAAGGGAGAAAAGAAAATAAAAAAATAAACAATAAAATAATGTTAAATAAATACTAAACATAATCAACAATCAGACAGAATGAACAGGAACTATATGCTCAGAATGCTTTTGAAGAAAATAAAACAGCTGGAGAAGGTATAGAATGTTGAAAAGGGAAGTCTTGGCTTGACCTCCATAAGTACAGAATCCCACCCTAGCTCCTAGTGAAGAGATGGGACAGTGACATGCCCATTCTCCAAACCGCTGGGCCAGAGGCAAAGAGGGTGAGATGGGGGCAGATGGATCTGGGTCCCTGTTAGTAGTGGCTTAGGCCTGTCTTTGGGGTCAAGAACCTTTGGAGAATGGGTGTGAGAGGCTGACAGTGGGGAGATGTTCTCTGACGTTCTCCAGGGCCTGTGCCTCAAGAATCTGGCACCTGGGCGGGGGGCAGGGGGTGTTGAAAGACCGCCCTGGGGTCACATGACTGGCATTCCTGCCCCCCAGGAACTGGAGAGGGGTTTATGGGGCCGACAGGGGGCAGCGGGACCTTTAGCACCCTGCCTTTGGAACCCCTGTGTGAGGGTGTGCATAACAGCGATCTCTTTGCCCCCTGCGTGGGAAATAACTTTGGTTACTACGTCTTACGCACATAACATGTCTTCTTGCATGCCATGTCCTCCCCCGTTCCTCGGACTTGATGGATAGACACACTCTCGAAATGTTGTACATTGAAGAAACTTCGTTATAGCTTTTCTCTGCAAAAATCTTACTACAATGATCTGATAGTTTCTTTTGTCTGTATCATTTATAATGGATAGTGGAGAGGTAGTTTAGAGCTAGGTACCAATTATTTTCAACAGACTCCTCCATCCAAAGAACCTCCAGTACAGTACACAAATACTTTTTACAGCACAGTACAAATATACAGCACAGCACTTCACTTTACCAGTTCAAGTTGATTGTGATTGTGATTGATTATTGATGATTGGAGGGTCTATTATTGCTAAACATTAGACATGTCCCCAGGCCTGTCCAACCTGCGATTATGAAAAGCCAGATGATTATCAGCGGTAGCTCCAGGACTGTTGAAATGACCATTAAACGTTTTTTCCTCCTCAGCCTCAGATTGTCTGGATGAAGAACCAGATGATCATCGGCGAAGACCCCAAGTTCCGTCAGATCAACAACCAGGGAATCGTCTCTCTGGAGATCCGCAAGCCTGGCAGCTTCGACGGTGGTGTTTACGCCTGCCGCGCCAAGAATGCCCTCGGAGAGGTCACCATCACCTGCAAGCTGGAGGTCAAACGTAGGTCATCCGTCCAAATGGACACAAACACACACACACACACACACAAATGTACCCACACTGTCTGTTGTCTCCCTACAGCCTGTGGTTTGGCCACCTGTCTCTCTATGTCTATTAGGGGACTCTTGGCTCCATCAAAGCCTTGCTTGGCATTCGGACCCATTGTCCATTCACTACATCACATACTATAACATTGGGTGCTCGAAGCCTTTAGAGAGCTGTGTCCGATACCTTTCAATAAACTGTCTACACGGCTTGATATTAGATTGTTATCTCGCTGGAGAACGTCGTCTCGGTGTTGGGCCAGGGTCCGTGTGTGTGTGTGTGTGAATGTGAGTGTGTGAGTATGTGTGTGAGAATGAGTGAGTAACTATAAGTGAATGTTGTATTTGCGGTGTGTGTGTGTTTGAACACACTGCACTCATCTGATCATCATGTTATGCTCTCTCTCTCTCTCTCTCTCTCTCTCTCTCTCTCTCTCTCTCCTCCCTGTCTCTCTCTCTCTCTCTCTCTCTCTCTCTCTCTCTCTCCTGTCTCTCACACACACAGAGCCTGTGATTGTGGAGAAAGAGAAATAAGCGTCCACCCTCAGGCATGCAGGTAAGTGTGTGATCCAGACTCCCAGGGGAATCTTGTGCTGCGGCTTACAGCAGCTCCGCGTCAGCCCAGAGATGAGCCGCCCGTCTGGGCTGTTTAGAGCTCACATTAATCACTAGTCCAACGTGACTCACTTAGCGCCGCTTAGCAGTGGGCGTCTCGTTTCATTTACACCTCCATACATTTCCCATTTTCTCCTTATTATTTGTCCCATTTTCTTTAAACAAACAGTTCTAAGCGCACTCCCAATTGAATGCTGATTTAGATGCGAACGCTCTCCGCTGCAGTGCAGCCTGCATTGGGAAACGGAACACTAGTGCAGGTCTGCACACACAGGCTGGCTCCTTCCAAACGCAGGCCATAGAGGGCAAAGTCCCTTTTTGTCTATTTGGGTCTTGGGACCATCTGTCTTCCCCTAGGGCAGACCATACATGGGGGGTGCACTAAACTTGGCGCTGGTGGCCCCCACTGGAAGACTCCAGATGGTAGTGCCCATAAATTAAAGCGCCGTTGCCTCCTTAAGGGTCCACACGCTTCACTACACTACAGCATACATCAGGTTACCTCGACTCAGCAATAGCTACACCCCCCACCCTCAACACTACCCAACACCTCAAACAGCCTTGCACCGTACACACACACACACACACACACACACACACACACACACACACACACACATGTTTTAGATATTATGGTACTTTAAAGCAGAACTGCCATTGTGAGTTGTGAGGCAGAGGCTGTGGTGTGTAGCTGCGAGGTACCTGGAGATTCCTCTCCATAAAGGTCACTGTGACTGGTGCTTTTTTTTATTTTGGGACATGAGTTCAAGAGTATTGCTTCGAACACTTCCTCCAGTTTTCAGTGACGGTTGTTAAAAATATTTCAGGAGCATTGAGCATTGACACCTGTTCCCCACTCCCCCTCTCTGCACCCCCCCTCCCCCTCTTCTTCCTTCCACCCCCCTCTCTGCACACGCCCCCTCCAGAATTAGGAGCAGCGGGATCACAGACTTCAAGAAAGGTGAGGATCACTTCACCGCCCACCCTCAGCCCTCCTCTGAGCAAGAGTTGCTGTGTGTTTATGTGAAGGGAGTTGTGCTAATTTGTGTGTGTGTGTGTGTGTGTGAGGCAGGGGCTGTGGTATGTGTGTTGGTGTGTGTGTGTGTGTGTGTGTGTGTGTGTTTGTGTGTGTGTGTGCGTGCGTGCACATATTCTCTCCTACTCTCCTATTTATATCCCTGTCTCTTCTCTTTCCCCAGGATTATGAAAGTGTCTTACGATGAAACAACATGTACATATTCATAGATGGATCAAGTAGAAGGTGTGTGTGTGTGCGTGTGTGGACGTCTGGTGATCCGCACCTCAGAAAGTCCCGCAGCCCTTTTTTTTCATGGAAAAAGCAGCAACCAAAAGGAAGCGCATGTCCATCCCTCTCCACAATACCTTGACTCATAGCTAGCCTGTAGCGCACACACAGACCATGAACACAAAGGATCAGCTGTCTGTCCATTGGTTTCTATTTATTATCCCCCTATGGCTGTCCTTGAGCTTATACCACTGGTCATTTCCGCTCTCTGCTCCTGGGATGATTTTATTTTTGAAGGCTTGCAGGGGACAAAAGTCAACTTGTGAATGTTTGTTAATATGAATATTAAACCGTTGAACCCTAATGTATCTTTACTTTTTTGTTTGTTTGTTAGCTTTGTTATGTTTGGCTTGAACAGAAGGAACTTTAGAGTGATTCATCAACTTGATTAAAGTCAGTGCTGGCTGGAAGGCCAGGAAAGATGGGCTTATTTATTGTGTCCCTGTCATTTATGTACAGTGCAGTGCAGTAATGCAGTAATGTCTCGAGTGAGTGTGTGTGTGTGTGTGTGTGTGTGTGTGCAAGATAATGTGTGCGTGTCAGTGCGTCAAGGGGGCGATAGAGACACTATTAAGAGGTGTCTCTTTGGGAAGAAGGTCACTCGCACACTCGGCATTCTATGTGCTCTGGACCGCGGGCGCAAGCTGGACGAAGCTGGACGAAGCCTCTGGGCCAGCAGAATGCTGGGAACTCTCAGTGCGCTAGGCTCCTGTGTCATAAGCACAGCTTCCATGAGAGCCAGGCATAGTGACACATGCTCGTCATAACCACAGATATGGATAAGTATTAGTCGCACTGACACCAAAGCGCACACAAACCCTGGACAATAACGATCTCTCGGACGTCTGGACACAGGTCCACTGACCCGCTGCTACCGGAGGAGGTCTCAACAACCTAGCATGATGAGATTCTAAATTCTTTAAGCTTGTACTTGGGGTGGCAGATCTCTTTATCCCTCACGGATCAAGGTGTAGTAAAAACCCATAAACCCAAATGCACCATGGGTATAATCTCATCATAGATCACACTATATACAATTATGTCCTTGGTTACATTGGGTAAGCTATCAGCAATGCTGTCAAAGTGTTGTCATGTGTTGATATTAATTTAGGATTAGAGGCTCACTTGTCCGTGGGTAGGAAAAGGCACCGGCCTGTCCTGTAATTCTCTGTCTTAACAGAAGGTGGCAGCATATCCATAAGCAAAAGTAAGCCTCTTGGCATTTTTTCAGGCCAGCAGAGTTGATGATTGATCAGCACTGGTAGGCACTATTCCTCTAAACATAGATTACAGTCAGCACAATGGGACTGACTTGGAATCAGTTCTTATAGGCTGACACACTGCAGTGTGCATTGAGATCGCCCCCTGTTGTGCATTTCAGGAATGGCAGCAGATTCACTGTGCTACTGTGTAGCATTAATGCCCCCAGCTGGTTCACAGAGGTACTGAAGGCTAGATTAATGTGGATATGCTAATGTAATCACAGAAATTGAGGTGGGGGGTTGGAGTGGGGTTCAATATGACAACATGTCATCTAACATGAATGACAATGACCCACTCACACAACGTCATCGTGGAGTTTGTATCCGTATAACCCAGACTATGGTATTGGTGCTAGCGCCTGGCTGGAAGGAGACTATGTGCTATCATAGCTGGAAGCTTACTATTTTTGAATGACATGAATGACAATGACCCACTCACACAAAGCCATTGAGGAGTTTGTATCCATATACCAGACAGACTTAAATGGCAGGAAGCTTCCTATTTATACTTTGTTATTCAGGACTCGGGTACTCAGGTGGGATGCTTCGTTTGGAGACACTCTCCTGGGTGAATGAAGCACCATGTGAGGCAGACAGGTAGAATACAGGTAGCGACGTGAGCAGCATGGCTAACAGCACAACTCCCCACCTATCTCTCACTGCCCCACCGTTAATGGAGGATGACCACAGGGGCCCCGTAGAGCCCAGAGACTGAGAATGTGTGTCTGCAGAAGGCCTCGGCCGTCCACATCAGTGAGGGAGAGAGAGAGAGAGAGAGAGGCGTTAGGAAATGTCAATGCGAGCTCAGGGGATGAAGACTCCAGCAGACATGGATATTCATACAGGAAGGAGTGACCTTTACTTTGAAGGAAAGACAGACTGAGAGAGAGGGCATATGCGTTTGTGTGTGTGTGTGAGAGAGAGAGAGAGAGAGAGAGTTTGTGTTTGTCTACATCTATGATGCTTGTGTGTGTGTGTGTGTATTTTTGTGTGTGTGTATGTGTGTGTGTCTGTGTATGTGTCTTTTAGTGTGATAATGTGCATGTGTGTGTGTGTGTGTGTTTGTGCGTGCATGTGAGCATTCCCACAGCCTCAAGTGAAAGGTTACTATAAAGTTAAGCGCTGCAGAAACTCAAAAAAACAACACCAACTCTCCTGGTCTAAGTAAAACTACACCATTGTCATCTTTCATTAGAGATTGTTCTTGTGGTTCTTGTGGTTCTACCCTTGCTCGGGGCTTTTGTTCCACTATGTTTCAGTGTTCCAACAGACTGCAGCCATGTTTGTGTGTGTGTGTGTGTGTGTGTGTGTGTGTGTGTGTGTGTGTGTGTGTGTGCAGTGATTTATGGAGACTGAGCCAAAGGAGCAGCACTCTCACTAAATTGGTGCGGCTCGCCGGCCCGGTTCTCCTGACAGATGAGGATGGGTTGGGGTGTGTGTGTGTGGGGGGGTGGCAGTCTCGGGAGGATATTTGAGGAATTTTTAACGAGACGGACCAATCCGCTGGGCCAATCCTGCTGTCTGCTCCCCTCTCTCCACTCTCTGCAGTCAAGGAGAGTGTGGTGCCTCTGCCAGAAATCATATTTATTGAGATGCAATCCGTCTAGCCGGTGCTTGTCCACTCAGTCGTCTTCAGGACTATCGCCCTGATGCTGATCCCGATCGCTCCTCTCCTCTCTTTTGTCTTGTAGCATCACAATAAGGTTTATAGCTGTTTGTCCAGCAGCCTCTTCCTTACAGACACTCATTCATCCGCTCACACACACACACACACACACACACACACACACACACCACAAACACAAACACACAACACAACACACACACACACACACAAACACACACAAACACACACACACACACACACAAACACATACTCTCTTATACACACACACACACACACAAACATGCACACTTACTCTCATACACACCCACATACACACCTCTCTGTCTCTTTCTCTGACTCTCTGTCTCCCTCCTCCATAGTTTAGTGAGGCGACTCACAGTTTATCATTGTGGTGCATTATTTATGAGCCTGTAGTGGGGAGAGATCCCTGGCACTTTGACTTTCCCGTTCGAAGAGAAACAACTTGAGATAGCCAATTTGTCTGGATTGCTTTTAGCAGGTGAGGATGAGCGAAAGGCCCCGATAACATCTGCCAGAGCTGACCTCACCCACGTCCAGGACTGGTGCATACCTGGTTCGCTACTTTGGACAGTTCTTCAATGTGTTGCCTGTGCCTGTGTGCACAGCACAGGTCACTTCATGAATTACCTGGTAAACAGTTGTGCTTCTTGGACTTAAGTTTATGTAATATGTGCTTGGAATTGTACTTTTGGCCACCCACCTCTGGTCTAGTGCATGTTGGAGCCCTATTTCAGACAATGTGGTGTGTGTTTGAACACTCACTCACACGATGGTCTAGCAGTGTGAGTTTGAGCGTTCTTTCAGACGATGGTTTAAAACTACAGTACTTTCAGCCAGCAGCAAGACTGCACCTTTCAGGCCAATGCTCTCAGTTCTGTGTAGTGGCTGACACAGCACCCTGGGAAAGGGAACTCATGTGAATCATGAGGATCATGCTTGGACGGCTTGGCAACGCTGTTCCCATTGACTCTGTCCATCAAAACATGAGTATGGAGAGCCGAAGGCCCCAAAGAGAGAAAGAGGTCAGGGTGGATTTGACCTTTTCATGCATTGTGGGTGACACTCTTCAGCTGCAATGATCTAAATGTCCTGCCCTGGTCTTTTCCCCAAAGGATGTCCTGACACTGGCCCTAATCTGGCCCAGATCTGGCATGGGTCTATGGGATCAGCTGAGAGCATACCCCAGAGGCAGAGCTATTGACCAGGCCATTGACCATTGAATGATTAGTCATGCATCCCCATACGTAACGGAGGGCAGTGGGTCATCTTTCTGTATGGAAACAGATGGAGGAGGAGATTGTGGTGTGTGTATAGGGAGAGGGTTTAGACTAGAGCACCTTCTACTGGGAGGTGCAACATACTACAAGTTCATACATCCTCTCCCAAGTCAGCCCCATACCTGGTCCAAACATGAGAATGTGAGAATTAACCCTCATCATAGCCATGTCCCTGCCCAAACAGGGCAATGGCATGGAATGTCAGGGTTTGGGTTATCCCAAATAAAATAATATGTTTTGGTTCAAATGAATAATGTTATACTATTTATTAGTAAAAAAAGCAGTGTATATATAATATACATATAAGGACATATAATAACATGACTTATTAATGCTTTTAAAAATGGAGCATTTTAAACCTAAAAACATTAATGTCATGATATTTAATTGTGTATTTCAGGTAATATAAATAAAATTGCAGTTTTGCTGTTTTGATTGAGCAAAAAATCAAATAACAATAACCCAATTACAATTGCACTGAAATTACATGAAAAAAAAATGTACAAAAAATGTTTATTAAAAAATAAATTGGGGATATACCGTTTTAGAACCATTAAATTAATTTTTGAAAATAAATCCTATTAGTGGTGGTTATTTGGTTATTTTTTTATTTTCAATCAGAGTGCACTTGGAGCTTGTTAAATTTCAGTTGATGATTTTCCCATCCTTGTAGGAGGAGAGTCTGGACTGACTGTGGCTGAGTCGAATGTGGTTGAAGTAGCTGGTGAATGTTCTCAACACTCAACGCTTCAATAAAAGTCAATAGTGTGGAAAAAAACACTCAACCACAACAACAATAGATTTGATTTGCACTGATGTGATTTGATGTAAGGGTTTGGTTGTTGTGTTCTGCTATTTGGACACACAGCTGCTGTAACTGGATGCTCAAATTCATTTAGCTGTGGCACCCTTTTGTGTATTTTATTATTCATTTGTTTTGTGCAAGCAAGCAAGCAAGCAAGCAATTTAAAACAAAAATCACTCTAAAGTACCATTTCGTCTGTTTTTTACACATATACTGAAGACCAGTAAAGGAACCAATAATCAATACTGTTACCCTCACATGCCCACACACACACACGCGCGCGCACGCATGCACGCACGGAGGCACACACGCGCACACACACGCGCATGGACGCACACACACACACACCCCTTAGGCCAAGCACACAGCACTGGCCTTCCACTCCCCATTCACAGGGCCTTGACTGTTTCCTGCAGCAGCCTTTAGTGCATCTGGAAGAGTCTGCTGGCTGGGTGAGCCTCAATATGAGTCAATGCTTCGGGCACTTCACCTCTGACAATTAATTACAAGCAACAGCCCTGGCATCAGCCTCAGCCATTACAGATGCAGAATCACTCAGCAGCACTGTCTTGCAGTGTCCAGTAGCTTCTGGAAGACTGGGGAAGGGTCTCGCACACTTGAGGCTGAGGACAAAAAACACATTCTCAGCCTTCAAAGTATAACTATTGGATATGTGAATCAACAAGAATAGTATAGCCTTATTTATTACAGGCACCTTTTTTAATTACTCAATCAGATGGATCCCATTGAGATACAATCTCATTTTCAAGACAGACCTGAGAGTACATAAATTAAACTTGAAACAAAAAACATGAGCAAAAAGATCTAAAATAAAAGTGAATAGTATTTAAATAATACATGTTAAGTAAAACAACATCTCTCTGAGAGAGGACCAACCAACCTCCTCACAGAGGATGCCATGCTGGGTACTGTATCCCAGTAATAAAGAGTTATGGACCGAGTCCTGGGGTTTCAGTGTGGTCGGAGCTGCATGCGATAAATAATGTCCCTATAACCCAAAACTGACAAAAACTCTGTTTGATTTAGAATGAAGTGTTTCATTTAGCATGGAAACATGGAAACATTCAAAGCCTTGATAATATTTGTCCGTTTCCCGTCTTTGTTCGTGCATTAGTCAACTAAAAATTTAGTAGTCTATATAGTACATCTACATGCAATATCTTTACAACAACAACGCCTAATTACGACCTATTCATTTGGACAACTTTATACAGCCCTATAAAGGCTAAAGTTACCTTTAGTTTTGTTGCAATTTACCGTGTATGGCTTTAAACATCGTGTGCGCTTTAACATCAGCCTATAAGCATTACTTTCTACAAATTTGCCTACCTTGTAGCCCATCTGAAATAACTCCAACACTTTGCTATGTTCCCTCCATCCTTTGTTTTCAAAAAACGTTTTATATCCATGATGGCCTTGAAGTCTTGAGTTTGTGAATTTGCTTAAATAAGCTTATTATGTGCTGTTAACCAGCAACCATAGACAGTAAAAGAAAGCAGCAAGTAGCCTTCGCTACAATTTCTGTAGTTGCTGCGTCCATTCATTGTTATTCTCTCTCCTGCTCAAACAAAAGTTGTGCGAGAATTAAGTTGATGATAACGTGTTTACAAACTCTACTTTACATAAAATAAGTATTGTAAATAGCCCACTGTCATGCAGTTAATGGGATACTGTGCAGAGTTGGAAAGTTAGGTCAACTTGGAAAGTGTTTCTAGTTGCCTGTTGGTAAGGTACAGCCGTAGCTTACACCTGCAGGAGCGCTTACTTGGGCGCCTGTGTTGCGAACACATTTCCACGAATCACGGATGTGTTGATGACATAAATTAGGAAATATTAGAGGACTTAATGAGACGAACTGCATGCCGATTCCATTTAACCCAAATGCCCCAGCAGCAGCACGGGAGAGGAGAGCTTATCTGACAGATCTGCATTGTCTATAGTGAGGTAATGTTAGATTACATTGCAAAAATATCAACATGCATTCATAAGCTCGTGATTCAGTGAGAGTGATCCCAAAACATCGGAAAGTGACATTTCTGTATTACATTTTGTCAAGAGTAAAAATCAATAGCAAACTGTTCACAACTGACTATAGCACTGTGAACCATTCCTGGTTGCGCCTGCAAATCCGCCATCATCATAGCAATCCGCTATGGAACAAGCGTGCCTGTTGTTAAAGGGAATGTGAGATGACGCTCTGATTGGTTTATTGCACGTTACGCCCAAACCACACCCATGAATAATATACAGTAGCTGCCACAGACCACCCCATTTTAGATTTGCGTCGGGTGCAACAGTCAACATTCCGCTGGTAAAATAGAGACAGACAGCGCCCAAGATCCGCCCACAAAGCGATTTGCGCGAAGTCAATTGCGTTAAAGGGAAACTTGGCAGGATTTCTGCCTCTGCTGGAGAAATTGTGCATTATGCTATTTCAAACTGTGGAAAAAGGTAACGATAAAGCACATGGATTTGTTTACAAGCTAGCAAAACGGTTAGCATAAGTTTGGCAGACAATGTATATGTTACAAGGTAAGAAACACGATTTAAAACGAGTTTCTTGTTTTTTCACTTCTCTTAACGAGACGGTAGTCGCAATGTTGCAAGGTTGGTTTTCCGCCTGGGGACGCTAGGGGCAGCGGGAAAAGTCACCATTTTCACTGGAACAGGTCATTTAACCATCCAAATGATTTCTAAACGGGTTTATTACGTTGAAATAGTTGCCAAGTTCCCCTTTAAAGTGCAAGATATATCCCACAGTATGCCAAAATATCTGCTCTTGAACTCTCTCCATAGCTAACCACTCAGGAGGGGAAATATGCAGGCTATTGGTGTCAGTAGTATATCTGTAGCCTGGGAAAAACATTCTAGCCCAGACCTCTCCAGAATAAGTCCCGCCTCCGTAACTTCCGTATCCATCCAACTTCCAGTCGTCAAATGTCTATGGGAAATAACATGGCGTTTCGAAAGATCGTAGCCTACCTGTCAAACTCTGTAGGTGACAAAGAAAAAGCTGGTGGTCCGATTGGCCTACACACTTCTGCCATCTAGTTTCCACTGGATTTTTTGATTGTCGGTGCCGTTTAAGTAGTAAACGATTATTAATGCTAATCGGAAGCTAGTTCCGATGTACGCGGGCGGAGGAGGGCATTAGATCTTGCTCACAACCAACCAGTCACAACCTAACGTGATGGTCATTTTCACGTGTGATTCATGCGTGGTTTCAGTGGTCTATAAATGTAAATCGTTTGCAAGGTTCAGCCTCTTTTCAACATGACTTAACTTTGGTTTGACTGTGCGAGTTTGTTGGCTGTTATTGAGATATTTGAAAAAGAAAGAAATTGCCGACGAAGACAAAGACATGACGAGATGAGATTTTTTTTCACAAATAACAGATAATGATAAGCAGACTAGGAATCAGAGGCTGAATCATATTGAGTCGATAATTTTATTTTGCATGACCTTGATCAGAACAGTAACGTTTTCAGAATGTATTAACAACCTATCAAACATAATGATTTCACGCAGGGTTAGTGCCACCTCCGTAGACAGGCTCTGGTGTCACAAACTTCATTTCGGTGAAGACAAACTATGAAACATTGCCATTGCTATGCAACCTTGACTGGGGGAGTCGCAGCGTCTGAAGCGTGCGTTAGCTTAGTGCTTCTTACTGATATATTTCTACTTTAATGGCACCGACAATCAAAAAACCCAGTGGAAACTAGATGGCAGTGTGTAGGCCAATCGGCCCACCATTTTTTTCTACTTCGCCACCTACAGTACAGATGATATTTCGAAACGCCGGAAGTTGGATGGATACGGAAGTTATGGAGGCGGGACTTATTCTGGAGATGTCTTTCCAATTTTCCTAGATCGAGGCACCAATCAGAACCCTTGAGGCGGGCTTTACACAATGACGATAGCGCACCCTGTTGAAGAAGCCGGGGTTTTTAAAAAAAGAAGCTGCTATCACGTTGGTTTAAGACACGGAGTTAGAAGTTTCTTAACTGCTTCCTTATGTTGGAATATGCAACACTGTACAAACATGTAAGGGGTACCTATGTGATATCTGCAACAGTGGTAGGCTACTGAAAACGGTTTGATTTTCTGTTCATTTATAGGCCTAGCTGGACACGTAGCCGACAGAAAACACATAAGCTACTTTTGAATTGGTGTGCTATGCGAGCATAACTCGAATGCTACACTGCAGTGTTAGCCTTGAAACAATTGCCGGCATAATTGCTTTGAACGTTTCAGTCTCTCGTCCCCCATTCCTGCTTTATATGTCCCGGTCAGCCAGAAAGGACGAATGAAACAAAATGCTCGTTTGAATGTGAACGGTTTTGTTCAGAGCTGAAAATGCAATTGTGTTTGACAGAGGGCAGATGTAAATTCTAGTGACAAAATATTATTAAATATATTATTAATTAGCTTTCAGTGTGGCACGACGTCTTTGTAAATTAGCCTACGTTTAATTAAAAAGTGGGTAATTCTTCCTGCTTCTCCCTACAACCAGACAAGTGTTGCAAATTATGTGTTTCCGTCACTCTCTGTCTCTTTCGTTGCTCTGATTGGTTTTTGGCCTCTGCTATTGCGTCCAAGGCATTTTGATTGACGTCCGTTTGGGAACGCCCTTTGGAAATGGGCTATGAACAAACCTTCCCCAGACCCACTCTCAGTTACGACTGAGAAGGATCTGGTTTCAACCGGGCTAGTGGATATGAGGAAGAGCATTAGCTTTTCTGTGTGCATTGAATAATCATTTTAGATCAATAAGCACACCTTGCAGAGTGGTTAAGGAGGATTGGAGATTCATAATGGCTAGTTGGCAAGGATCTGAAGGACAATAGATGACAGTGTTGTCTGCAAAAGGTGGACGTGACAGCTAACCTCAGATGGTGATGTCATTTCTTATACATATACATATACATATTGCAGTCTCCCTAATAAACAGTTCTGACACCATGTGCGTGACTTCACCAATTGGTTAATGTTTGTATAAAATGTGTGTGATCATCTGCATCAAACACTTTTGAGATTACAAACACTTTTGTCATAATATGACATTTTGGATACATCATGTACACACTGTTACTCAAAACCTAACGCTCTTCTGTCTTTCATAGGCTTTATGTATTTCCATACAAGAGTGAAAGTTACGGTACAGAGAGAAGTTGAAATACACAGTATTACAGTTTTTTACAACTGTTTACACACGTTTTCAAAACTCTGGGACAGATGTACGTACATTTGTGAATGTAGCGTTATCAGCGCCATGGACACACCGCAGATTGCGAACGCTGTCAGACCCAAGTTTCCGTCGTATTTATCAATCGTTCAATCCTAGTGTAAACTGCGCCTTTCTCTGCCCTTCTCCGTATAAACACAATTTCTGAGCGTCCAACTGAATGGCAGCCCTACAAAGCGCCAGTTGAATGAAGTTAACTGATGACAACATTAAAAGAATCAAGCGTTTAGCGATCAAGAAATAATACCATACATGATAAGATGTCAACAAGCAGGGAGATAATGAAGATCAGTAGTTCTACTCAAACTACTTGTGCATGTAGGCTATGGAAGATTGGTCAAATCTAGCAAGTAGGAAAGTTTAAGTGAATGGCGTGAAAGTGAAAGTAAGACATCACGAAAGGCCAACGAAAGTTAAGGTTGCTTTTGGTAGTACAAATACTTTCACCACAAAAACTGGTGTTCTAAATAGCTATTCTGTTGTCTTTGAAAGGTTCTCTTATTGGCGCATTGAACTGCAATGTGGATTAACACCTGCTTTTACAAAGGAGGAGTATTTAGGTGCAGAATAGGCGTGCGCTTTCAGGAGCACTCTTTGTACATACCGCGGAATACATAACTAGGCGCTCTTTACTCTTCCCCTCCCATCTTTTACCTTAAACTCCCACTTTCCCCTGGATCCTCCCATGAATGCATATGCATGACATGACAATCGCAATCTGCCACTTTCAGCTCCCCGACAGGCAGTTTATGCTTTTACATCATTGCGGCCTGTTTGGACATACCTCGCAATGATTTTACACGCACATTGCGAAACAAATACGCCTGAAATGGGCGCAAAAGCGTTAGTACATCTGGCCCTCTGTGTCTATTTTTCAAAACTCCACACACAAAACCAACAATTGCTCACACAAAATGCAAAATGCCTCAAATTTCCAGCAAAATGACACACAACATTCAAAATGTTGTAAACACATCTTTACAGTTTTTCTCGATCGTTTTGATACCTGTGTCAACTCTGAAATCACACTCTCAAAACAGTTAACACCCGTGTCTGAACAAAAGCACTCTGGACAAAATGACACATTTTGCTTGCAAAAGGCTGTTACTCTCATAAAACATGCAGCAAAAGCAAATATTGCCTTCAAACATGTTGCCAATTAAAAAACACTCTTTAATCAATCATTACACACTAGACAACAAAATGCAAAATCTAGTTCTCAAAATTAGCATTTTTGTTTTTTCCATTACTTTCTTATTTTTCTGGTAGGCCTATCAGAAAAAAACTGTGAAAAGACAAAATGTACTGAATAAAAAACTAATTTATTCATTCCTCCCAAGATGTAACTGCCATTGACATGTAAGACATACAGTAAATACCTAGCAAGATACAGTAAATTTCATTGAACTACAACTTGTCATTTTCCATCGAAATAGACCTACAGTAAACACCTTTTGTGTGTGTGTGTGTGTGTGTGTCTGTATGTGTGTGTGTGTCACAAAAAGACACAAAAATATAGCAAGAAAGACAAGTTGTACTGTACATAAAGTCATTCCTTTCAAAGTATCTGCATTGGTTCTGAAATCCTCTAAATCCATCTATTTATAGGCCTATACTAAGGCAATGACTGGATGGTGTTCCGTAAAGTAATGAGTGTTTACACATGTGAGGAGAGAGAGTGAAACACTGGTGAATAAGTGTGGCATTTTGATGGGTTGTGTTTGAAAAATGAATTCAAGTTACTTCCTGTTCGATTTTTGTGTGTTAAGTAGAAAATTGTGTGTGGTGTTTTGCAAAATGTGTTTTAGTCCATTGAAATCAAACACTGAGAATTAGTGCAGATTTGGTGTGTGGTTATGATGTTTGGAAGACAGAAAATTGTGTGACAAGCAAAGATTTAGTGTGTAAGCATTTGAGAAAAAACTGTAACTAACCTAACCTGACCCTAGCCAGATGAATTTCGTTCCGCTTTGCTCCGCCTAGCTTCACTCACATCCATCTGGGACCTCTTCCATTGAGAGTGATTTCTGCAACCGACTTTATGGTTCAGCCAATCAGGACCTTAGGGCAGGGAGTTTCATAGATGTGACATAAGCGTAGAAGCGACTGTGAGACTGTTATTGGCGTCCGCGGGTTGGCTTCGATGTGAGTGGTTGAAGTAGCACGTCAATAGATGACGGACAAGTGGCTTATTCAATCATATGCAAGCATTTTTGATTAGGCCCAGCCTTCTGAAGCAACACTTCAATGGATTGGTTCCAGATGGATGAGTGGAGCTAGGCGGAGCGAAATTCATCTGTCTAGGGTCAGGTTATATCTAACCCAGACCCAACATCAATCACTACCAGAGTGGCTGCTGTAATGGTGGTATGACCAGCCCTGAGGATTGGTATGGCTTGATAACTGAGTATATTGGGAGAAATTATTTTTTACATCACTATTTACCACAGATTCTAGAATTTTAGCCAGGCAGACCAGACTGAACAGAAGTTATTTATAATGCTTCTATTCTACATGCTGTCTGAGTCTATTTATGGTATATATTGCAGTATATAATATCTTACATTCTTATACTTATTACATGCTGACAATAGTGATGGCAAGATTCTATACTGTTTTAGTGTGTGTGTGTGTGTGTGTGTTTAAGTGAGTGTGTGTTTATGAGTGTGTGTATGTGTGTGTGTGTGTGTGTGTGTGTGTGTGTGTGTGTTTATGAGTGTGTGTGTGTGTGTGTGTGTGTGTGTGTGTGTGTGTTTTATGAGTGTGTGTATGTGTGTGTGTGTGTGTGTGTGTGTGTGTGTGTGTATGTGTGTGTGTGTGTGTGTGTATGTGTGTGTGTGTGTGTGTGTGTGTGTGTGTGTGTGTGTGTGTGTGTGTGTATGTGTGTGTGTGTGTGTGTGTGTGTGTGTGTGTGTGTGTGTGTGTGTGTGGTGAAGGGATGGGGGGTGGCCTGGGAGGTTTGGGTGGTTAATCTGGGGTTGGGGCACAAATGTATTTCATTGATTTCAGTTGCTTCCATGGGCCTCCATCAAGTCCATTTAATTAGCAGCTAAAGCAGCTGCTCTCTCAAGGCATCCCAGATGTGGGGTGGAATAATATCCTACACCGGATGATGGAGAGGCACTGAGACGAACCACTCAAACACAACCTGCCAAAAGAGCAGCATGCACTGCATACAGAACACAGCATAGCATAGCTACACTGCAAAAATTGTGTGTCTGAGTGTGTGTGTCTGTGCTTGTTTATTTGCTTTTGTGCATGCGTGCGTATGTGTGTGTGAGAGAGAGAGAGAGAGGGAGATAGATAGTATGTGTGTGTGTGTGTGTGTGTGTGTGTGTGTGTGTGTGTGTGTGTGTGTGTGTGTGTGTGTGTGTGTGTGTGTGTGTGTGTGCGTGTCTCTGTGTGTGTGTATATGTGTGTGTGTGTGTCTGTGTGTGTGTGTGTGTGTGTGTGTGTGTGTGTGTGTGTGTGTACAGAGTGCGGAGCAGGGGGTGCAGTCAGGCAGACATGCAGCTGTCCCTCAGCAGCAGTGCAGCTCCTGCAGCACGTGAGTCCTGTGCATCTCATCCGCCTCTAGTGTGTGTCCTGTAGGGAGGCTGCGCCGGGGCCGACACACACACACACACACACACAGAACAGAGGGGAGGAGGCTGTTCTGCTGCTGCTGCTGCCTGCGTTTTCTGCTACTCCCTACTCAGCCCCTATGCTTCTTTAATAATTTACACACACACACACACACACACACACACACACACGCGCGCGCACACAGCACATTAACGACATGCTACTGCTGCAGCACCCGCTGCACCTGCTGATGATGATGCTGCTGATGGTGCTGGTGGAGGTTTAGATGGAGGAGAGAGACTGGATTAGAGAAGAGAGGAGGAACAGAGCACAGGGAAAGAGAGGAGAGGAGAGAGGACAGGAGGAAAGAAGAGAGCAGAATTGGGAGAGAGAGAGGGGAGGAGAGGAGAGAGGACAGGAGGAAAGAGAGGAGAGGAGAGAGGACAGGAGGAAAGAGAAAGGGGGGAGGAGAGCAGATTTGGGAGAGAGAGAGAGGGGAGGAGAGGAGATTGGAGAGGAGGAAGGGAAGGAGGAGGAGGAAAAGAGAGTGAGGGTATGAGAATGAGAGAGAGGAAGTAAGAGAGGAGGGAGGAAAGATTAGAAGAGAGAGGGAAGAGGGGAAGGGTGCTGCTCTAGCAGTCAGGACAAGCAGCGTCAGAGAGAAAAAAAACACTCCACTCTCACCACTACTGCAGTTACCACATTACACACCACACACACACACTGCCCTGCCTCTGAACACTCACGGCCAAGCACACACACACACACACATGCAGGCACGCACGCACGCACGCACACGCACTCACACACACACACACACACACACACACACACACACACACACACACACACTGCCCTGCCTCTGAACACTCACGGGCAAGCACACACACACACATGCAGGCACGCACGCACGCACTCACACACATGCACAGACACACACACACACACACACACACACACACACACACACACAAATGTGTGCTTCTTTGCACTTTTACTCCTGCGTAGCCACTGCACTTTCCTGAGAGTGAAACAGAGAGGCAGAGCGCTAAAGAGGAGAGGAGTGAAGAGAGACAAGTGTGTGTGTGTGTGTGTGAATGATGGAGCGAAGATATAAAATGGTCAGTGAGGGGAGGGTGTGTGTGAGTGTATGAGTGTGTGCATGTGTGCGTGTGTATGTGTGTGTGTGTGTGTGTGTGTGTGTGTGTGTGTGCATGAGAGAGTGTGTGTGAGTGTGTGTGTGTGTGTACATGAGTGTGTGTGTGTGTGTGTGTGTGTGTGTGTGTGTGTGTGTGTGTACATGAGTGTGTGTGTGTGTGTGTGAGAGAGAGAGAGTGAGAGTCAGCTGCGGACAGGCTCCCCTGCATTGTTCTGTTCTCCAGCTCTGCGCATTTCTCCTGGACGCACATTGATTGGTCTCCACAGCTCCCCTCTTCTCTCTCATCCCTCCCCTACACTCCTTCCTCTCTTTCTCTCTTCATCCCCCTCTCTCTCTTTCTCTATCTGTCACTTTCTCCCCCTCCCTCTCTCCATCTCCCTCTCTCCATCTCTCTCTCTCTCTCTCTCTCCCTTGTTCTCTTTCCTATGCTTTTAGCCTGACTCTGCATGTGAAAGCTCAGCACTCCCCTTCTGCCAGTACTGTAGAAAAAAAAGGGGAGGAGGAGGCGGGGACAAGAACCCCCCCCTTAGCCAATCCAAGGCGAGCAGGACTCTCACTGAGCGCTGCGTGGGCCAATGGGGTGGCCGTGCCGGGAAATACAGCAGTGAAGCGAACAGGGCTCTGCTGCCGGGAGAAGACTGCGGTGCAGGCGCTCTCTCTACGTGAGTGTGTGTGTGTGTGTGTGACAGACAAAATGTGTGTGTGAAAGAGTCTGAGCTCTTTCCCCTCAGATGATCCTCGGCAGCACAGCGTTGGGCTAGTGACCCCCCCCTGAGCCTCCGAGCCAGGCCAACTGGACAACAACATTAGCAACTCACGAGGAGGCTACCCCTCCAATCTTACTCTCTCTCTCTCTCTCTCTGTCTCTCTCTCTCTCACTGTTTTTTTCTCTTTCTGAAGAGACACACTCGCTTCTTCTTTTCAAAGGAGGAAAGTACAGCGGCTGCCCAGAGCCCCTGAAAGTGTCCTGCAGCCTGGGTAGAGGAGAAGAGACTCCACACGCGTGTGTGTGTGAGTGTGTGTCTTTCTCCAGGTGCGACGCGTGTGTGTGAGGTGGGTACGCTGTTCTCTCTTCTCTCTATGTGACTGATTGGGCTGCCCTGCTCCATTCTGTTCTGCTGTGTTCCGACTCAGTGGGGCTTTGGCTGCATGCTACCTGGATACATCTTTCTTTCTATTTTTTGTTTGTTTATTTTTTTATGTGTTCACCTCTATGTGTGTATGTGTGTGTGTGTGTGCGTGTGCGTGTGCGTGTGTGTGTGTGTGCTCATGCAGAGAAACTGCAGAATCGTGATATTTGAGGGTAATTATAGCCTGCAGAGTGAGAGAGAGAGAGAGAGAAAGAGAGGGTAAGAGAGAGGAAGAGAGAGCAAGAGAGAACGAATAGTGGATCTCCAATCTGCTTTTAAAAGCACTGGAGTACTGCAGGAAGGAGTGGAGAGGAGAATAGAGGAGAGGAGAGGAGAGGAGAGGAGAAGGGGGTGGAGGGGAGGGGTGGAAGGGTGCGGAGTGGAACTTTCTTCAGCAGCCAGGCAAGTCCTGATGCGTAGCAGTGCTCTGCTGCAGTATCCCGTTACATAATCTAGGCAGCAGATCCGAACGGCAGACAACTCCAGACTTTGCCCATTTACACCCCCTGTCAGCAAATCAATAGAGTTGTACACGGGCTAGACCTGCCATGAGGAGGGACCCCCCCAGCACCTCAGCTTGGGAAAAGGTTTTTTCGTTTTAGAGACGAAAACTTCCTTCATTTGACAATGATCGCTGTGACAGGCAGAATTAGCTGACGCAGATGAAATTTCCTCTTTGCTTGTGTGAGGTTTTTTTCCTGCACTCCAGTAAAGCTCTCCCAACTCCTCGCATTTCAAATAAATGAAGTGGAAGCATCCAGAAAGGCAGTCAGTTGACTTTGTTCCAGTTAATGCAATAAAAGCTGTCAATCCTCCTGATGACTAATCAAAGGAATAGCTCTCAGAGGGGGAGGGGTGATTGATTGATTGTGTGTGTGTGTGGGGGGGCAGGGGTGATTGAGTGTGTGTGTGTGGGGGGGCGATATGCGCAGGTAAAGTCGTGTTCCCTCGTCCAGGGTCTCCCATTCCAAGAGCGGTTGTGTCCCAGCATGGAAGGAGAGGGAGAGAAGAAAAAATGAGGAGAGGAGAGAAGAGAAGAGAGGAGAGGAGAGGAGAGGAGAGGAGGAGTGGAGGAGGGAGGAGGAGGAGGAGGAGAGGAGAGGGAGAGGAGAGGAGGGGGTCTGAATGTGCTGAATAAGCGCTTCTGATGCAGTGGCCCACCACTTCACTGGAACAAACACTAGGAAACTAATAAATGTGTTATTTAGCGCTGCTGCTTCGTCGCTTTGTCAAAAAAAGGTTGTTCATGTTTGTTCATGTGAGATGTGTGCTGTGCTATGGTTCATTAGTGCTGTTTTTGGGAGGAGGTTGCAGGGTGTTGGGGGGAGGGGTGTGTGTGTGTGTGTGCAAGTGTGTGTGTGTGTGTGTGTGGAAACGGGGGTGTATGTCCTATGTTTTGGCTTGTGAAGGGCACTGCTGGTGGGTAAAATGGAGATTAACAGAGGTCATCAGGAGTCTGTGGGCATCGATAATCCCATTAGGACCGGACACACATACCGGACAGAACCGCACTAAACCACACCGCACTGCATCGGACCTCCATAAGTGGCGCACGGACCAAAGGAACACTTTAGATATGACTGTACCCTACACTGCAGCAGTGCACTGCACTGGGACAGAGGGAGAGTGTGTGTGCTCGCCTTAAGCACTTAACACAGCGCCAGATGAGGAGAGGTCCCATTGATTTCTGACATCACAAATGGCTGTGGTGATTGCAGAGAGTGTGTATATATATGTGTGTGTGTGTGTGTGTGTGTGTGTGTGTGTGTGTGTGTGTGTGTGTGTGTGTGATTAGGTAAGGGGGTCCAGTTAGTGAGGTGGGGGTTGTTAGAGCGATGTTGTTGCCTGAGTGAGCCTCGGTGCAGCAGTGCAGTCCTTCAGGACCTGGAGGACTGAAGCCCAGAGTCAGGGTCAGACACAAGAACGGGTCCTCATCGTCCTCCTCTTCCTCACCCTCCTCCTCTTCCTCCTCCTCTCCCTCTGTCTGTACCTGTCATCCGCTTTCTCTTTGAAGGTGATTCAGGCAGCGGTGTTGGCGCAGCACACAAACACACACACACGGACCTAATTAACACACATTCATACACACACTCTTACATTCATACACACACAGACACATTCATCTAAGCACACACACACACACATTCACACACACACACACACACACACACACACTCACTCACACACACACACCACCATGATCATGATCTGTGTGTGGAGACTCACAGGGTCCAGACCCAGACGATGGGACTCAGGGTAAATCAGGATGATGGAGTGTTGACCAGGGGCCAGTCATGTCAGTGGAAGAATAGGCTGGGTGGGACAGGCTGAGAGGGTCAGCTTTCATGCGCCGCAATTACTAAGGGCCAGGAAGGTAATGACGCAGTATTTTGTAGTTATAACTCACCGGCCCAATAATGGCCTGCCCTGTCGCCAGGAGACGATTATGTCATCATAATCAGTGGATTCTCAGTTGCCGCGGCGCCAGACGCAGTTGCCCCAGTGGCCCGCTGGACCGTGTGTAATGTCCGAGTGTCCATTCTGAGGGCCTGTTCGGCTTGTTTGGGCTCTGTAAGCGTGAGGTTCGGGAGAGAGAGCGGCACCCTGGAGACCCCCAGGGTTCTGACACTACGTGACGTGACGTGACGTGACGTGACGGGGGTGGGGGGTGGGGGTGCGGGGTGTTTTTGCA
>NC_063198.1:23261485-23263985 GCF_017589495.1 Alosa alosa
GTGTGTGTGTGTGTGTGTGTGTGTGTGTGTGTGTGTGTGTGTGTGGACAGCTGGAGGTGTTTTGCTCTCTGCTGTGCTTTTTAACATGACAGGTGTGCAGCCTGCTCTTTCCCTGCTGGCAAGAAATTCTACTCTATCACTGTCACTGCAGAAAGACACACACACACACACACACACACACACACACACACACTTTCAGGCTCAGCACTGCACCAAGCACTTTTGCCGGCTAGACAGGTAAATTGTCTGCAGTAATGAAATAGCAGGCATGACACACAGAACAGCTGATTGTGTGTAAAGTATTACAGTAGAGGGGCTAGTTCCTCCTCTTTAGGTCTCTGTGTGGACCTCTGACTGGATAACTTTTGTAAAATTCACAGGGGCCGTCATATTGGCAACTGCACTCCGTGCATGTTCTACAGATGCTTATCGAGGCGTCACATTCTTTCTCATCACACATTTTTGGGTAATCCCAGAGAGAATTCTTGTCAAATTTACCAATGATCACAAGACTTTCAGAATAAAGGACCTTTACAGCTCTGTCTAGGACTAGGCTTAAAGAACATATGGGCGACTGGCATGACACATAGTCAATTTCCTGTACATGTATTAAGGTTAAAGTTAAAGTTAACTTTAATACTTGTAACTTTAAAGTTAACTTTAACTTTAACTTTAATACATGTACTGTACAGTTACATTAACTTTAACATTAGCCAAGGTGACACAGACTCGCATTGGCGGGTTTTAGAGCCAAGCGCCACTCAGTGGGGGCCGTTAGTGCTGCTCCAAACACCCACACACTGGATTAAGTCAGGTGCCCGTATTTCAGTAAAGGGGACTTCAATAAAGATCTCCAATGTAAATAAGATAGAGTCTAGGATTAGGCTTAATCCATGTAAGGGCAACTGGCCCCTAATCTAATTTCAGATTATCACACCGCTTGGCCTCCAACCAGGGTCTACCTCAATGGCAAATATACAGGCTAATTGCTATAGCAGTCAGAGAGACTCTCAGCTATAGTGACAGCACTCAGTCAGAGAAAACATTCACTAGCAGCGTACATTCTGAAGCCACAGAACTCTGCCAGAAATCTGAAGGACACCACTGCAGTGGGTTTGTCTGTGGAGATTTAGCTACTGGTGCAGTTTTATTTACCCTTTTAGACCAGCACTACAGCTACGAGAGGTTCTTTAGAACACCACAACTGATTTTGCTGCAATGTGGTTCTCCATGACGATACATATTCTCCACTCCAGTGTGGTTCCCTCATGATGTTTCTCCGTATCTAGTGCAGTGTGGTTCTCCATGTTGGTACTCTATACAGCAGTGTGGCAGGCCCCAGCGGTTCCACAGCAGACTGGTTATCTATAAGGATACTCTGGCTCTACTGCAGTAAAGTGTGTGACAGTGACCGGTCTCACCGTAGGGCTATTTCCCTATGCAGGCATGGCCACAGAGTTAGTGGGCATTATCGTAAACGCAGTGTGTATTTTCAGCCAAGAGGATGTTGACAAGATGTTGAGTTAGCTGTGCTGCATGCTTTGCTGTGACAGCCTGTGTCTTGTTGATAATGCTAGACCAGTAGTGCACTCCTCTGATGAGCCAATGCCCTCCTTCCATGTGTTTCTCCCAGGTTCATAAATGTGGGTAGTTATGTGATTTTCTTTATTGACGTTTGGCCATGTATGTGATGTGTTTCTCCAGTGCTAATCCGCTGGAGTAGCATGCTTCTCCTGTGGGGTGCTGTGTTTTTAGGTTACAAGTCCACTGGTACAGGGTAGCTCTCAGTGTTACATCACTAATGTAAAAAGGTGTCTCTATCCTGGAGCATGATGCACATACCCATGACCTAACGACGCTCAGGCGGACACGTAGGACATAACTGGTCGTAACATTCATTTGTCAACAAGCCAAACTAAAATGGTTTTACCATAAAAAATAGTTGAGACAAATATTCATATTTTTTCCACTTTTCTGAGGTTTATTACTGATATTATGATCATGCTTAAAAGGGAACCTTTTTCCAATACCTCCAGTTGCTTTACCTACTGACAGCTATTACTGAAATAGACAGTTAGAAACAAACCTCTAGTTGTCAGACACTATAATATTCAGTTCCGTTATCATTGGAGCAAGCCGTCTATAAAGGCCCAAATCTCAGGGGAATGATGACCAAATGACCTGGTTCTGTTGAGTCAAATTGGACAATTGTGAATGTATTCATACAGTGTACTGGGGTTTAATCTGATATAAGGCACTGAGACCCGCAAGGATAATTATTGTCTGCAAAACAATTATTTTACAGCTATCAGATAATTGTGTGAATGTTCCCAAATGCATTTTAATGGCTTCCATATGAGCAAATTGACTCTCTTGGCCTGTATATAAAAATACCTCATGAAAGATTTGTAGGCCTCTGAAGTGCTTCGAGCTGTTTGACATTCTGGAGGCTTATTTCATACATCAGGTATACATAAAAGTATACATAAAAGTATATATT
>NC_063198.1:23273985-23418985 GCF_017589495.1 Alosa alosa
CCACTGGAAGCATCCTTAAAAAGCTGTACATTTCATTGTGCATTCACACTAGACCATTTGGTCCGGACCCGAGTTCGTTTGGACCGTTGATTCGGTGATTTTTGCTAATGTGAACGCAGTCTACCGAACCCAGGTGTGGACCAGGGTCCGCTAGAAAACAGTGGTCTGGGGTACGATTCTTTCGAAGTCTGAATGTTCAAATGCTCTCTGTTCCAAAACCAGGAAATAAACAGCTGTTTTTGCGACATTGCCAAGCGATAGCTTTAAAAAAGCTTGTGATTATGACATAAACGTCAGCAAAAACAAAAATGTAATGTGAACAGAGACAAGCTGGATCAGGGCTAGGCCAGAGTATCATCTCTCTTCTCATTTGAAATAATGTCCTCTGAAGGACATCACTCTGGAGAACAGACCTGAAGAAGCCCTCTCTCTCGCCCTCTCTCTCTCTCTCACACACACACACACAAACAACCCCCAAGTGCACGCATTGTAGCACTATGACGTCATCATGTCTGATTTCCATAGGCTGAGTGGAAAGTTCTAGGTCTTCTGAGAGGTGGGGCACTGATAAGTGGGTCTTGGCTGCAGAAAGACTTCATAATGGTAGGTGACAAATGAACCAGAACAACTCTCCCAGTGGACCCAAGGCCCACGAAACAAATAGCAATTAGTGAGAATGAAAGTGAGGGATCTGACTGTTGAGAGGGGAATGGGCATTGAAGCACCAGGTCTTTTGATATGAGTCTGAAAATAACTCCTCACTGCATCACAACAGCCTTTCAGACACACACACACACACACACAAACACACACACACACACACACACACACACACACACACACACACACACACACACAAGAATTTTGATCAGGGCCTGCCTTCACACCTTCACCACAGCAGGCTTTCCACAGGATAACAGGATCACTCTCACAGGGTGAGAAAAACACTTCAGAATGACTTACCACGCGTATTGAATTACTCGTATTTCATGAGATTGGTTTTAGTGCTTCATTAACGACCACACTTTCAGTTAGAGAACAAAGCTTAAGAATGGCCCATCAGATCTATTTTATTTACCTCATAAGTAAACAATACACTTTAAATCAATTAAACTCTCTCTAAAGGGCTGTGTATGTTTTTGAATGTAATCACTTCATACCAGAGTGCTTGTTTAATGAGCTGTCCTGTCTGGAATAAATACTGGCCGGCATCCCTAAATGTGGTCAAAATCCCTCATTATTCCTCAAAACACAGGCATTGAAATATGGAAGTGTGATCCAGGCCCATCCAAAATGGCCGACAGCAGAGAACAATCCAGAGTCCCAGCAGGCCTCTTGGTTTAACTGTGCGCGTGGATTAATCACTGTCCTCTCCTGTAGCAGACACATAGATCTCTCAGGGGGAAAAAGGCTCGGTAGACATTTTGTTGGTTTAGGTATAGATCAGGTATGGATCAATGGCACTGGCCTTCAGACAGCCTGACTGGACAGTGCTGTGACTGAGTGACTGCTGACTGAACAGGGCAGACTGTGGTCAGGACAAACATGCAGCGACACCAGAGTACACAGGACGTGTGTGTGTGTGTGTGTGTGTGTGTGTGTGTGTGTGTGTGTGTGTGTGTGTGTGTGTGTGTGTGTGTGTGTGTGTGTGTGTGTGTGGACACTAGAGTACACAGGACAGAGACGGACACAGAGAGGAGTAAATCAAGTGACGGACAGACAGGAGGTCCCATTGCAGATGACATGGCAGATCAGATAGGAAGTAAATGTGTCCAGTCTGTTGATTCGCTGTGACATACACACAAACACTTTCGCCGTCTTCTTTTCTTGCACCCACACTCCTACACATACACACACAATCATGGACACACACACACACACACACTGACACACACACACACACACACACACACACACACACACACACACACACACACACCACCCCACCCCACTTTTGGCAGGGAGATACATACCATTGATAAAAACAGAAATATGACATATTTGCTGCTGCTGGCTAAAATTAAAAAAGATTCAAGTCGTTATTAGGTTAATGAGATGGATGTGAGTTAGAAGCCGAATGCCTACAGTCTATATGGGTCAAACACTGGAGAGGATGTGGGTGATGCTATTGCAGAGGTAACTCAGCACTCCAGATACTCACTGCAAGCTGATGGATTTAGAATCAATTATGTTGATCCACAATTTCCTCATCAGCATCATCTAATAGAAACTAATGAACTGCAGTATTCCCCGGTTATTTGTTTTTTTTTTGTCAATGTCTGAAACATCTACTAATGCGGTCCTACAGAGAGCCTGATACACATCTTGGGTCCAAGGCCTTCTAACCAGAAAAGTGTGTATCGAGTACTGCAGGGCCTTAAAGTTGAAGTGTTGAGTGCTGAGCTTAAAAGTCAGCTTTCTTCTTTAATCAGGCAGCCTCTACTCTGTCAGTCCGATGACATCAAATGACTCATTGAGTCTTCCTCGTCCCTTTAACAGGTTGGTGTGCTACTGAATGGCGACACTCAATATCTGTGATTTTTCTTTTAGCCCAAAGATCCAACAAACTCAAAAGTGTAAAATCTTACTCCTCTGTATACTTTGTGGATAGAGGATCAGCATAGGAGCTGAGACACTGGAACCCCAGTAATACAGACACAGAAAATGAACACACATCGTCAACCGGGAATAAACATAGTCTATCTGACATGTCTACAATTTTGTTTTGTACCTAATTCTATGAAATAATATGAAAACTGTACTATTTACACCCTTGTGCGTGAGCTAGCTAGTTGTTGCAATCAAAACCTCTGTTTGAGAACTGCTTTCTTCTTTAAATTGCTCTATTTTCTGCAGAGATGTTGGTACATATGCACACTTACACTTCTACTTCTACTAAGTAACTATCTCTGCCAAAATGCTTTACACAGGTATTGTACCCCGGAATCCCACTTATTAAACCATTACGCTAACCACTTAACTATCTGCTTCCACATCCGGTTGGAAGTTTGCAGACAAATTTAGGCGTGACCGTCATAATCACAAGATTGCTGTTAACGCTAACTGCCTGCTGTTCCATCCCCACCACGGGCATCAGAGGCACAGAAGATGGCCGCCCAGTGGCACGGCCCAGACTGTCACATTAAGAGCAGGCAACAGAAGGGACAGCTATTGGGCCTGTAAATCATGACTCATGAGTTTGCAGCCAGAGTACATAACTCACTGTAGGCCTATCTCAGATGGCGTACTTCCTTCACACACTTTATACACCAATACACTTTATTGCAGTGCACTGTGTGCTTACTCGTGGAGTGTGTCAATTTCAACAGAATAGTGTCATTTTAAATGGAATACAAACTCTGTGCACTTAACAGAAATGAAGATCGCAACATTTAAATATATGATGTTTTTCTAAACAAAGTTTGGGAGGAGCCCTTATGATTGACAGCGCCAGGATATAGCCGGCCTCCTTATCCATCCATCACACACCCCGGCGTTCGCAAAATTATCCCTCCTCGTCCATTTCACTGATAGCCCAGTTACTCATCCTCCTTACAAAGGGGTGCAAGCGGCCATCGCTCTATCGTGATCTCCGCTCCAGGCATTCCAGGACCCCTGCCAGCTACCATGCCAAACACACACTTAGCTTACACTCAGCCTAGCAATCATACCGACGGGCAAACTAGTGAAAACTTTATTAGTGTCCTCTATTCAACAGTGGCATGGCTGTACTGTGGTGAGGGCTAAGTATCCACCATTCCACACTATGCTTTTTCACTTTTTTTTTTGAGTGCACCATCCGGGGACTAGCAAGGCACTTTGTGTCGTTAAAATTTTCAGTGTGAATACACTCATGCACTCAAATTAGGTATTGTGAGTGCAGAAATACGCCATCTGAGACACAGCCACTGTCTGCCAACAATACTGTCAGTCCCACTGTGAGTTTATATCATCCTTAAATTAGAGCATTCTCTAAAGGTATTGTCTAAAACTTACGCTTTAAATGCTCAAGAAAAGAAGTGTTGGTAATGGTCTATTATGCATTTAACAATTATATCCATTACAATAAAGAGAACAAACAACTCTTGTTTTGCCTAAACTTAGTTGTGCAGTTTTGAGGCTCTCATGACCTGAGCGGCAGATGGCTGAGGAACAGATCCAGCCATAATTCACTGGATCCCCCCGGAGACAGCTGTGTCCTCTGAAAGATGCACATTTTAAACAAGACGCATCCATGCACTGCCTCACTGATGATCTGAGCCTGAACCTGTGACTGCAGCATCTCTGGAACCAGATATGCTCCTGTTCATGCGTGCTCATGAAGATGAACAAGCAAATTATTCCAAGAATGAATAGATTCATAAACAAACAAATGAGGATAGAGGTAATTCTGGCTTTTGCTAATTACTCAGCAGGACCTTATCTGTAACGCTTCAGCCAAAAGCATTCACTCTTGCTTATTCAGTTTGCTGGCAGAGGCCTGATTGGCTGGCTGAACTAAACAAGCTTTGATTGACAGGACCCATCTGCTGAGAGCACCACCCACTGAACCACAGAGGAGCGTTGGTGTGGCAGTGAGCCATGGAAACAGCCTACATTTCCTGCCTGTCCACACACACAAATGCACAAAAACATCCACACACAGAGGGAGAGAGAGAGACACACACACACAAACACACACACACACACACACAAACACACAAACAAACAAACAAGACACACACACTCTTGCAGTTTTTCGACAACAGATTGCAGAGAGGCTGCCAGGCTCAGAGAAAATTTTAGCCGCAGTGTTTCTCAGGCCAAAGACACACACACACACACACACACACACACACACACACACACACACACACACACACACTCGCACACTAGGGGAAAACAGACTGTGGACAGCCTTTTTGTGCCCATCCATGCGCTGCATCAGCCAGGTTTAGGGTACAGGAGGGAGCTTCTTCAATTTAGAGATCATGGCCGGCCCTGAGTGAATTAGCCTCAATCTCTGCTTCATGCTGATGTGCTTTTGAGGCTGCAGTGTAAATGTGAGAAGAGAGACAGTAGCTACACAATAAATCTTCCCTTCTGCTCCTCAGCGTAGCAGCTCTGTCCAGCTGCATGGGTCCAGCTGAATGCTAACAACAACAGGTTTTTCCAAACACCACTGCTCTCAATTTACAGGCCCGTTATGGAGTCTGTCAGGAGGTTGGGTTCCCCTTAGGCTACCCATATGGAGGCTTAGACAAACCAAACTATCGGATCCAGGCCGAATCAATGCCTGATCCGGCCATCCGGGCCAGAATCATCCACTGCTTTGATGCCGGAAGTATTTGTTTTCTTTAAAGTGGGAAATTTGTTTCCAGGACCCAATTTTGGATGAACAGAAACAACAGAGAATTAGTAGTGTTCTGGGGATTGGCAATTAACGTCATAAATGCAAAGTGACTCATGAAAGCACAACTAACGAAGCTTTGCATTAGTTGCTAATTGTCTGAATATTTAACAGAGCTGTCTTGATCACACACACAGACACACACGCGCACGCACACACACATACACGCATACGCACACGCACACACACACACACACACACACACACACACACACACACACACACACACACACACATGAGCAATCTAAACCTGACAAACAAAATAGCTGACTCCCAACAGTGTTTAGTCTGCTTCAAAGTTGCTGCATGGTGCTTTTGGTGATATATTTGACAACATCATGCTGCTAAGGAAGTTAATTCAGGGTAGCTTCTGCCGTTAATGGGAGTTACAGCTGTGATTAAAAAAAAATCCTTTACATGACTCTATTCCAACTACATTATGTTAAACTAGCCACCTATTACCTGCTTATTGTTGATTTACATAATTACATCATCAATCCATTTAGCTCTATGTTTTTATCCAAAGCGACTTCAGTGAGGAATAAGCTTATGTCACGTGAGCGGCATTTTTAACCTTCTCAGTGCCAATTGGAAGTTGAGGTGGTAGATCTGCTGTCATGCTACATTCACTTATAGTGTCATATACAATTTGAGCTGCTTTGATAACAATCGTGATATCTTGGACAAAAAACCTTAGCATCAATGTTCACAATGATGGATATCAAAAAGTGAGCTAATGAAGGAAACCGGATCCTGAGATCAGTATAAAGGATATATTAGTATAGAGGGCTGCATCACCACCCATATAACACAGGTATGAAAATGATTGGTGTGCTATCTTGGCTAAATGTCAAAATACGGCCCAACATCACCTTTTATTTTGGCAATACACTGCCAATGGATGTCTGTGTGTCTTGGGAAACGATGAAAAAATAGTTCTTAGTTCCGTTGTTGGTAAGAAATGCACAGCAATAAGCTATTACTCCATTCACTCACAACAACTTTCCAAACTTTCTACAACCAAAGCCTCGTTTTCACCCAGTGTGACAAGGGCGAATAACATTGAAATGCCAATAAGTAAAAGCAAGTTCCATTGTTTGACTGCAGCTGTCTATCATGCTGTGGTGCAGTCCTGACTTCCTGTGGGCCGCAGTGACATGTCCTTCTTTTGACCCCCTGTGCTTCTGTAGCAATGTGTTGATTGGCTGTGATTGGAAATGGTGGGTCAGTTCAAGCCACTATCTTTCTTTTCAATTCACAAAACCAAGAATGTACAAGAGTTTTTTTGAACACACACACTGAACAGACACCTAGAAGATCATGAGAAGTAATTCACCTTGACAAAACGTACCCTAGAGTCCTGGTCCAAGCCACTATTTTTGTTTTCCATTTACAAAACCAAGACTATGTACAATGTCCTATGGAGCACACACTCCACAGTATATTGCAGCATTCCATGGTCCCGGTGGTGTGTGTTTTCCATAATTGTGGAGCCTTGCGTCTTTTTCGCATAATTTTTAATGAGGAATCTGGCCTGTCTAAGACACTCCTTGCAGAACATACTGTCCTGCTTCCTGCTTCCGCTGTATGTTTTCCAGAGGCAGCGAAACATAAATAAATAAAGCGTACGCGTCTCATTTTAGAGCGCCCAGCCTCTCGTGAGGGGTGAGGTGGTGAGAGCAGCCGCTCCAGCTGAACTCAGTTCATGCACTGCTGCATCGCTCCCTTCATAGCACCCCTGCGTAGTTTTTTAGTCTCGCTTCTCTCTACTGTTGTTTATTTCATTTCAGTGTTCCGTCATTTGGATGAGACGTTACACCGAGGACTTGACTCACTGTGGTCATTATAGATCCCATGGCACTTATAGCAAAGAGTAGGGGCTTCCCCGGTGTCCTGGCTACATTTCCAACCTGGCTCATTCAATCTGGCCCCCTAATCATCCCCCCACTGTAATTGGCTCATTCACTCTCTCACTCTACACCTCAAGCTGGTGTGTGGTGAACGTTCTGGCGCGTAATGGCTGCCGTGCATCACGCAGGTGGGTGCTACACATTGGTGGTGGTAAGTGAGGTCCCCCCTTCCCTGTGAGGTGCTTTGAGTGTTGAGAAAATCACTGTATACATGTAACGTGTTGTTGTTGTTATTGTATTGTTATTGCATGTGGTTATAAGGGGTGTGTTCACTACACGCACTGTAGTTTAATAAAAGTAGGCCTACGTTGTACAATACTATAACTGAGTAGCCAGCATACATCAGCCTGAATCTGAATCTAGATCTAGAATCTGAATTACATCTCATCCACTAAGTCCGCTCTTCTCCATGTTGAATCTGTGGCTACCTAGATTCTTTGAGTCTAGATCAGACTGTACCCAAAAGCTCTTCTCAAAGTCTGCATACATTTACTTCAAATGTACTGTATTTTCATCAGGCTTTATATGGCCAGCCATTCACAATACGATATGTCTTTATTGTGAGATAAAAAAAAAAAAACTGTTGGCAGTGTTTACCTCTGTTTACACGTTTACAGAGTGATGTGTTTGGGTTAGAGCCCAATGCCTGAGGATGGCACACATCAGACGAAATCTGTCACCTGCCTGAGTTCACTCTGTAGAGCCACAGATTACTATAATAATACCCATCTCCCACCTCAGATGGCAGCCACCTCTGAACCAGGGCTGGCCCGGATTTGGCCCAGATCTGTCTCCCAAGCACTGTGATGGAGGAGGCAGAATCCTGTCTGCAGGTCTCCTCCTGATCAGAGCTACACAGCATCTCAGGAATCCCCAGATCAGGTCCTGAGCAGAGCTACCTTAAGCTGCAGTGTGGGCCCTCAACAAAAGATGCATCAGTGTGAGATACCAATGGAAAAGGTTTCTCCAGACATTACATTTACAAATACACAAACACACACTCACACACACACACGCACGCATGCACACACACACGCAAGCACACATACACACACACACACACACACACACACACACACACACACAAACACACACGCACACACAAACACACACTCACACACACACACGCAAGCACACATACACACACACACACACACACACACACACACACACACGCACACACACACACACGCACACACACACACATACACACACACTTTAGTGAGCTCCCCGGAGTAAGGCTTTTGCATATTGATCGTTAGAGATGGTCTTCCAATACCAGTCCTTGGTGCAGCTTACTGCATGAAGCTGTGTGTGTGAACAGCATCACAAATGAGAGGAGAATAGAGGGAGCAAGTTGCAGGGAAAGAAAGATGAGAGAGAGAGAGGGATACAAAGAGAGAGGGAAAGAGAGAGGTAATGACTACAAGAGGTGAAAGCAGAGAGAAGGAGAGGAGTATGGGTATACATGAGGAGAGTGGAGGAGGAGGAGGTAGAGAGAGAGAGAGAGAGAAAGAGAGAGAGAGAGAGAGCTGGGGCCGGGTGAATGAGCAGTAGAGTGGGAGTGAGTGATTGAGAGAGAAAGAGAGAGAGAGGGGCCGTGTGTGTGTGTGTACGTGAGTGCAGTGTGTGTGTGTGTGAGTGTGTGTGTGTGTGTGTGAGCACTAGCGAGAGAGCTCTGCTGCAGTGGAGGTGAGTGTGTGAGGGGGGACTGCAGCTCCGCTCTGCGCTCTCAGGGATGTTGCCAAGGCACTGAAAACTTCACCTTCGCGAGTCGCAGCGTTGAATGGGTCGTGTCCCTTCCTCCCGGGAGAACACAGCCTCTGCCTGGTAAGGCTGCTATCGCCATCTAAAATATCAGCATTAGCTTCTGGGCACTGAACTAATCACAATGTTTTTACGCTCACAGACGCAAGTCATTAGAATGGTGAATCCGTCTTCACCTTGGTCTGGTGTGGGTAGCGACTTCAGCCAAAGTAGCATTGGTGATCGCTGGCGATCCCTACTTTTGGGAATAGTTTTCTTCTGATCGTCGTTTCACGTATTTGAATGCAGATATCAGTTATTCTTAATAACGTGGTTATGATATTATGCCAAAGATGGATGCTAAATTTGAATTTTCCATCAGCTCTGCTTTGAGTATGCGTATGTGAGTCCCTTCCCCTGAAAGTAGCGCGACCCTGCTCCACTGTTTCTTTTTTTTCTCTCTTTTACTTTCCCCCTTTCCCCCTTTCTTTCTTTCTTTCTTTCTTTCTTTTTTTTTCGGTGAGATTCCATTTGCCTGGTGGGCCTCGAGGGGCCAGCTCTTTTGTCAGGTCCATAAAAGGTCTCCTCACTCCAGCGACCCGCCGAGATGCGACAGAAATAGACCCAGAATCCAATTCACTCCTGCCCTGACCCACCTGGGCCCCCCCATCCTACCTCCCATTCTCCCTTCCTGCCCTACAGTCGCCGACCGCCTCCTGCCTGCCTGCCTACGTGTCTGTCTCTTTCCTCCTCATCAGAAGCTTGACACGGCCAGGAACAGCTGGCACACCAAGTCATAAGAATCTACACAGCATTTTTATACAGCAGTGAGGTCGAGTTGAATGATTTTCTCATTTCTGATTGGACAAGAGGCATTCCATCAGTGGAGATGTCCTGGCACAACCCCACTTTCATATGTGCCATGTTGCTTAAATACTTAACTGTATCAAAATCTTGAATCTTGAATAACATAGCCATATGCTGTTATACGTAGTTTGAACAGTGTTGTGTTGCTATAATTGGTAATTGTCATGACTGTATGAATTGTCATGACTGTATGAAGAGAGCTTAATAAAATGTGACATCAAGCAGTTGTGGCATATAAAGTTGAGAGAGCTGACATATCGATATAGGGATAACGGTAACTTGATATTGTCAAATCCTTGGACTTCAGCTGTGAGGATGTGCATGACATGTGCCATAACATGTTTATTACATGGTTATATGCTGGAATAAGATCATTATGTCTTATCCTAAAACAGGAGGGTGAGTTTGGCAAAAAAAGCATGGTCCAGGTCATTTTGGGACAGAGATTTTGGGAGAGAGTGAGAGAGAGGACAGAGGATACTGCTCATCAATACTGATGGGAGGCCATGCCATCATCAAATTCCTGCCATCATCGAGCAGTAAGGCTGACAATCTATCTCCATGACAGCACCCCTCGCTGCTCCTCTGGGGAAGGGGGGGGGGGGGTATCATGGAGACGTTGGGGGGCACAGGGCAGGTAGTGGAAAGAGAGGGGTATCATGGAGGGAGTGGGGGTCACAGGGAAAGGTAGTGGAGAGGGTTGATGCCTGAGCGATGAGGGAATGGGTTCAGCTAATGACTTCACACTGCAGGTGTGTGTGTGTGTGTGTGTGTGTGTGCATGTGTATGGGTTCAGCTAATGACTTCACACTGCAGGTCACTCATTCGCTTTTTAGATGACTATTTACATCATTTCCCACAGAGAAGTGTGGGTGGGAAGCTCAGTTTCTGCGAATTTGTGTCTGTGCGACTGCAGATAAATGTGTTAGGACTTCATCCGACGCGGTGAATGGCTTTGGACTTCATATATGAAGATGAATGAAATTGAGAAGTGCTGTAACATGGTTAGGATGTCTGAGCTACAGTATATCTGGGAATCTCGCAGCACATTTGATGACTATCTGCCTGATCTTATCCTCAGAGAACTAAGCTCCCTGCCTGTATGTTGTGTTGACGGGACGTTCACAGCTGCCTCATTTCCGATACTGGAAATGCTGCTGATAACAGGCCTATCCGTCTGTAACTCCAAATCCTGCAAAATAGAATGGAACGGATTAATATTTATTTCTGAGTAAATCATATGAAAAAAAAAAAAAATTGCCAAGATTTGGATTTCCCCTCTTGAACACCAAAATGTCCTCCTAAGCACTATTTGTGGATAACTCAGCTCTCCCCAACATCTTACTGTGTCAGCGCCCATCTAGTCCAATAAATACCTGATAATTGCCCCACCAAATGACTGTGGCATCTGGACTCCCGGCTGGGACCTGGCCTGCCTCCGTCCAGGATCTGGCTGTGACCCGCGTCAGCCTCATCTGCCGTCTGTGGGGATGTCATGCCGCGTGTAAGACAAATGAAGCGAAATGAGGGCATAAATGAATTTGACGGCGGTGAGCCCCAGACACATGTAATGGAGGTTAAGCTCCGTGTGTTAGCCACTCATGTTGCCCAATTCGGCCCAATTGCCTGGCTTGCTCATTCAAGCTGGTGTCTCGAAATTGCCTGTCTGCTAAACTGAGATGGATGGTTTCTCTGGAGGAGGCTGGTGTGTGTGTGTGTGTGTGTGTGTGTGTGTGTGTGTGTGTCAGGGGGGAGCCCACTGCTATAATCACCCCCCACCAACCCACCGCCCCTGCCATACACACTTCACCATAGCCCAAAGAATGAAAGGGTGAAATGGCACAGTAGCCTTCATTTTAGAAGGGGTTTCTATGGGCTTGGTTTGTGAGTTCAATCTGTTTGTATCTTAATCGTACTATACTTTTTTTTAACAATTTAACAAACAGATTTAATTTAGTCTGTCCTGTCAGCCACCCACATTTAAGCACCATGAAGCCTTTACGATAGCTCTGTTGGTGGATAAACAGTCATCCAAACACCAACTAACTATACGATAGCTCTGTTGGTGGATAAACAGTCATCCAAACACCAACTAACTATTTGATAGCTCTGTTGCTGGATAAACAGTCATCCAAACACCAACTAACTATACGATAGCTCTGTTGGTGGATAAACAGTCATCCAAACACCAACTAACTATTTGATAGCTCTGTTGCTGGATAAACAGTCATCCAAACACCAACTAACTATGGTCCTGACATGGTCCTTCTCTGGCCAGTACCCCAGTGAGTCATGGGGATGATGCAATGTGTGAGCAAAAGCTGATCTATGTGTACAGCTCTGATTATGAGATCATCTATATGAGGGGGAGATGACCAGCAGACAGTGTGGTATTACCGGCTAATTGTATCAGCTGATTTACTGTAAACAACCCCTCAAATCTGTCAATCAATCTCAAAACCATGATATGACTGCTGTCATGGAAACGTGTTGATAGAAGCGTTTCCGTGTCTCCTGTCCTCATGATTGCTGTCATGGTAACTCTTGTTGACCGGGGCGTTTGGGTGACTCCTGTCCACATTCCCTGGCTGAGCTCATGTCGATCTCTCAGTCTCTCAGTGTGATAGCCTCTGTGACGGCTCAGGGAACAAGATGACAATCAAGCCATCGGCAACAAATCTATTACACCTCAAACTCTCTCACTGAAATCTATTGCTTTGAAATGGCTCACTCACTCATGCTCTCACACACACACACACACACACACACACATGCCCACTGCACTGATATCGATCCGTGCTTGTTCGAGGTGTGCGTGTGTGTGTGTGGGTGTGTGTGTGCGTATGAGGTGTATATGTGTGTGTGCGTATGTGTGAGTTTGCGTGTGTGTGTGTGCATGTGTGTGTGGCCTGTGTGTGTGTGTGTGTGTGTGTATGTGTGTGTGTGTGTGTGTGTGTGTGTGTGGAGAGTGTGTGTGTGTGTGTGTGTGTGTGTGTGTGTGTGTGTGTGTGTGTGTTGTGCAGCGGGGAGCTGTTCATTTTGAGCTGAGGCTCTGGGATACATCTCTTTTGAAGCTCCCTCCATGGCAGCTTGAGACCTTTTTAAGTAAGCCTGCTTCTGCGGTCCTGTGTTATTATCTGTAAAATACTGGATTTTAAGGCTACCCTCCAAAACACTAAGCACAGAATTATAGTCATTTCAATACCACTTCAGTCTATTGTGTGATATTCCGTTCCACTGTATTTGAAGGTATTGGAACATTGATTTAAATTCAGTCATCAAGTATAGGTTGTTTAAAGTTATTGATTGTATAAATGATTTTACATAATTTCTCTGCTTTTAATGTTACTCAATATCACATGTCACTTACATTATGTACAGTGATATTTCATTCACATTCAGGTTTCATAGCTGCACGTCTTAAGTCCATTGAAGTCAGGGATTATTCCCATTCAGGTTTCATTGATGCACTTGTGCGAGTTTGGCTGAGGTCCTTAAAAGTGCTGAGATTAATTAGTGAGGTAAGAGGCCCCACCAGAGACCTTGCCTTCCTCTCCACGTCCTCTCCAAGCCGCCCTGCCAGGCAGGAGCACAGGCTTCGCTCAGGTGCAGGGCTAGCTTTTCAATTCACACTTCCAGGTTGTGACTTAATCAATGGTTGTTTCATTAGGAATGTCTTGTTGTTACTGTCTCAGCAGACATTTGCACAGGGAGAGGTATGTGGATTTGTTTCAGCAGCAAAATCACTTTGGAGGCACAGCAGTTCCTAAATAAGCCTCACTATTTGTCTTAGGACGGGTTGTACAAGCTCTGGGGTTTGTCTCCTTGGTCTCAGTCACCTTTATAAATTGTGCATCTACGATTGTAAGGAAAGGAACAGTGCACTAAATGTCATGTGGGCTCAATTTTACGTTTTACAAGTTCCAGTGTATGCTTTTGTTGGATCACACAGTTCTGCACGACAGAAGACGGTAAATGCTTCTGACAAATTGTGTTGGAATGGAAATCAAATGCAATCACATGGACCTGCAACAGCATCCAGACATGTTGTGCCCTTTGTGCAATTTGTGTTTTCTTGCTCAAACTGTGGTACAAACAGGCTCTACAAATCCAATCATCAGCACTGCAGTCCATGCTTGCACAGCAGAGAGGCTTAAACACAGACGAACAGGGAGCTCCAGAGAAGCCTGAGCACACAGCTCTCCTGTTGAATGGCAATCATCTGGGCAGAGAAGAGTGCCGAGCTGAGTGCTGGCTACTGCAGAGACGGCCAGAGCCAACACTAAACCCACATCGCAGGAGCACAGACTCGGCATGGGTCTGGCCCTGGTCTGGCATGGATCTGGCCCTGGTCCGGCATGGATCTGGCCCTGGTCCGGCATGGATCTGGTAGAATGAACTAAATGTCATCTATCCAGAAGGCACAGAGAGGACATCCAGCATACGATGCTACTGCCAGACAGTCTGACTCAACACCAAACCCACATCACAGTAAAGGTCACAATGACACACACTCTGGCCTGGGTTTGGTGTGGATCCAGTCTAACTGTGGCATAAATCTGGCAGAGCCAAATGTCAGCTGCCCAGGCCAAGAGAGGGCACCCAGCGTGCCCAGGCCAAGAGAGGGCACCCAGCGTACAGCAGCGCTGTGCTTCTGCCAGACAGCCAAAATGGACCCCAAATCCACACATCTTACAATGGCAGCACCTGACAATGAAACAGATCTGTCATGGATTTTTCCCAGGTCTGGCATGGCTGTAACAGAGTTAGCTGATGTGCCAGCTATACAGAGCTATCCCAGTAAAGTGGAGCAGGCAGAGAAGAGCCAATGTCCAGCACAACATCCATTGAAAAAACACACACTGCACTGCTTAAGACCACAATGCACCAGGCTCTGGCATGGATACAACTGACACTGGAGAGGATTTGGCATGAATGTGGCGCGGACCTGGCCTTAATGGGGCTCAGATCTGTCACAATTAGCTGAATGTCCACCATCCAGGCAGAGAGGTGAGTCCGCACACAGCACTGGGCTACTGCTGGACATCCATTACCTGCAAGCCAACCCACACTGCAGTAACGACACAGACAGACAGCCGCTGACTGACACCAATCTGGCGACAATCTGGCAGAGTTAGCTGTCATGTAAGATACCAGACTAGACTAACCTTTATTCAGCCACAAGCAGAGCCTGACTGAAGGAAAGGCCACCCCAGCACAGCCAACGGCTAACTCTGTCTAATGGTCTGCCATGGATGCAGCAGAGATAGCTATTATCTCAAGCACATATTTATTCAGGCTGTTTCTCTTCCTCATCAATAATAATGTAAAGGGACAGTATGAGTTGATGTTAGAGGTAATACAGTGGTTATATAAAAGTACATTACAGGCAACTAACTGCACGTTTTGCAAACTCTTGTATGAGCAAAATATAATAACACCAAATAAATAAATAAATATAGTTTGTAAAATCCTATATGGTCAATACCATATATGGTCAAAATAGACAATGTATTATTTGTGTAGCAAGAGCACCCTAGAGACAGTAGAGAGTACAGTAGGCTAGAGGTTACGTCGTCATTATTTCCTGTTTTCCCCATGAGGGAGACTCGTGCCAGAGAAAGGAGAGGAGATAATTAATGAAGGCAGGCACCTCTGCAGCATGAGGCATAATAACCAACAAACAAACAGTCTGCCTGAGTCTGTGACCAGGAATAATTAAAGCAGCCAGGGCCTTTGTAGGAAGAACCTTTTGATATGCGGAGCATTGCAGCATGTTGATCCAGCAGGGAACAAATAAAATATAGGAGATAATTCCATGGTATTCCCATGGTAAAAACAATCCCATGGTATTCCCATGGTAAATACAATCCCATGGCATTCCCATAGTAAATCAAATGGTATTCCCATGGTAAAAACGGCAGCCTATGTAAAAACAATCAAACAAGCTAAGGAGCTGACTCTGGTGCAGGTTTGGCCCAGGTCCAGTTCTGGCACCGGTCCAGTACACACTTGGTTTTAACCAGTTGAGTGGGCCAAACACTGATCTGCCAACAGGACAATGCAGATGCTCAGGTAAGAGGCCTGCTTGTAGCCCTGCTTCTTTGATCAACATCATTATATAACAAAATGCCACTTGTAATAGCCTCACGTAGTCAAGATTAATACACACAGCTACAGTAATATGATGTTCCAGAAAATGTGATTGGCAACATGCCCTTGGAGCAGTGGGGTAAACTAGTTAAGTCTCAATCCAAACAGCAATGAGAAGCTACATAATAAACCATTTTCTTTTTAATTGAAATGGCCTACTAGCAAGGCATAAGCTCCAGCATACGACACAAATAAGCCCAAAGACACAATCCCACTAAACAGTCCTCACACTGACTCATTCCCAGGAATGGGTTTCTGCAAACCAATTAACAAGCTGAGAGAAGTCTTTTGGAAAAGGAGAGTTGTGCAGCAGGTTGTTGACACTTTTCCTCTGTCTCATTTGATGGAATCTGGTGGAAGTGTCAGTGTCAGTTAGGCTATAACATAAGGTAGTGCCTGCTAATGTCTACTGATGATAGCTTTTATGATCGGTATGTAGCTGCAACAATGATGTATTGGCTGCTGTGGCTGTCTAAAATATCAGATGTGTCAACATACTTCCTGACTCAGTGAGCTTTCAGCAGAGACATGCTTAGACACTAAACAATAAGTTAGTAGAGAGATGGAGGGTGGGGGCACAAAGAGAGAGAGATAGAGAGAGAGAGAGAGAGAGAGAGAGAGAGAGGGGGCTTGCATTTATTTTTTCACTCTTTTTACTGTTTAATAACTCTGGCCCAATGTGATCTGTGGACACTGCAGGGACTGAGGATAGGTTCCTCTGCCTATCAGGTAGATTAAAGGAATTATCCGGAGTAAAATGCACTTTAGATCGATTTACGGATGATTGGGAGTACATACGTTGAGTTGACATCCAAATCATGTCATTCGGATGTGTTTTGAGAAAGTTCGATGTTACCGTTTTTAGTCAAAGCTTGTTAGCGTGGAAGTGAGAAGGGCATATTATTTCGCCGCTACAAAACGCTATTTTTACACCTCTTCTACAGTTTCAAACAACATTGTGGACAATTCATTCTAGACTCTCTATCCGACCACATAAAGACCTCGGGATACTTCGGTTTGGCTTTAGGGACCCTCTACTCACTACCACGTAAGTGCAATGTTGTTTGGAACTGTAGAAGAAGTATAAAAATAGCGTTTTGTAGCGGCGAAATAATATGCCCTTCTCACTTCCACGCTAACGAGCTTTGACTAAAAACGGTAACATCGAACTTTCTCAAAACACATCCGAATGACATGATTTGGATGTCAACTCAACTTATGTACTCCCAATCATCCATAAATCGATCTAAAGTGCATTTTACTCCGGATAATTCCTTTAATGAAATCAGTTTCTTAAAGGGACACCAGGCAAGCCTGATGCTTTTTCTCTACAAAACTCCCCCTCGCTCGGTCTGAAGCTCTTTTCCTTTTCTTTGCATCTTCCGTTAAGGGTTTTCGCTGCTTTTTCGCCGGCTTTGCCATTATACACACGTTTGCAACAATCAATTAGCCTGCCTCTGTGCTGTAAACTGATACTGCTTCGGTCGGCGGGTAGGATACACTGAACTTGCAAGTGGGATATTCTTCCTACAGGCAGTAGGGGTGGGCGAGAGAGCCTTCATTCGCCCCGTAATGAGTCATTTAACCATATACCGACCTACGAAGATGATTAATTAACACGAAAACGTTGCCTGGTGTCCCTTTAAAAGAACTTCTGATGGACTGACACTGTGACTAATTCCAATTTTCAGAGACATTATGCTGTGTAAAACAAGCAGTTCAGATATTTAAGCCATATGCAATGGCATGTTTGCTTCAGTTTCTAACATACTGCATATAGATATCTACATGTTTAAAACACATTAGTTGTCTTACTAGTCTTAGTTGATCAATCTTAAACAAAAGATAAAAGCCACTGTAACCCACCAAATACAATTTCAGAGGTGAGAGGAGGAAGGACAGGTAAATGAAGTTTCATACACAAATAACTGAGCAAACATAGTTTTGAACAGTTTAAAGCCATTATAGTTCATTTCTGCACCTTTCTGAATAATGTGATAGTAATATGATCTATATGTATATTATCTATATATTATAGATCACAGGCTCTCGTAATTCAATGAAATACATAGAGAAGTCCCTATAAACCATTTTTAAAGGCAAAATATATTCCTCTGATGTAGCTAGTCCAGACCAGCAGAAGTGAGTCAAATTAATGTCATTTTAATTTTTTTCCACCTATCAGTTGATAAATATAGAGTCTTGAGCCTTTGATTTTTTTTTGCGAGCTGTCATGATCTGTCGGGAGAGGGAGACAGTGCTGTCATTTACCCTTGCTAATCAAATTAAGCCTTGTTAAATATTCCCTATGAAATATTCTATTCATCTCCCCCTGGCCTTTGAAGTGTCCACTCCTCAGAAATCATGCCCAACGCCGGCATTTACAAGGCCAGGTCAGCCACAGCTTATGCCCACCGCATTCAAACGAGCCTCACAACCTCCATTTTCATTTTTTACTGCCCCGGGATGGGCTGGGATGCCATAACCACAGGCAGATGCTATTGGGCTTTATGGCTGCGTCCCTGTGCTTACTGCTTACACTTCTGCCATCCACTCGACCCGCTTCAGAGAGGCCCTGCAACATATGCATCACAGCAACAGCAGTGTGTAGAGACAAAGACAAGGCAGCAATTATGTGTGTGTGTGTGTGTGTGTGTGTGTGTGTGTGTGTGTGTGTGAACATCCATTTTGTGGCTGTCTTTTCTAAGCAGCAGTGTGTAACTAACTGAGTCATGGCTCTGCTCTCACAAAGGGCCGAGCAGCTCCAGATCTTACTCCTGCTTCTGCCGCCGTCGCCGCTGCTGCTGCTGTGCCAAAAGCTCTGAGTCAGCACTTTTTACTTCCAGGCCAATTATCTGAATGCTGCGTTGTCCACTAATTTATCCCAGCCTCAGCAGATGATAGAGGGAGCAGAGGCCTTTGTGTGTGTGTGTGTGTGTGTGTGTGTGTGTTTGAAGGAGAGAGAAAGAACCAGAAAAAGAGAGAAAGAATGAAAGGGACTCGGTGTTCATGTTCAGAGACATTATGTGTGTGTGTGTGTGTGTGTACATCTGAGTTAGAGTCTGTGTTTAGCACAGCAGTAGCAGGCCCTGAGGAGTTGTGTTCTCTGCTCGGTGGTCGTGTTTAATCTGTCTCCTCGTCTGCACCGTACACATCACTGCCCCCCCTAACCACACACACACACACACACACACACTGCACCCTACACATCACCCCCCCACACACACACACACACACAAAACACACACTGCACCCTACACATCACCCCCCACACACACACACACACACACACACACACACACACACACTGCACCCGACACATCACTGCCCCCCCTAACCATACACACACATACACACACACTGCACCTTACACATCACACACATTATCATATCACACTCGCAGACATCACCACCCCCCCACACACACTGCACCCGACACATCACTGCCCCCCCCCCTCACACACAATACACACACACACATTTGTCACACACACACACACACTGCACTGACATCACTCCATTACACAGAATACATTACACACACACTGCACCCTACACACCAATGCTCCGTGCCCACCGTACACACCACCTCTACACCTCCACTCAGCACTGTGCACACCAGTGATCCTCTCTGCACCATACACATGCTGCTCTGCAGTGAGGCAGCTGCATAGACAAAACATGCCACAGCAGAATGGGGACAGACCAGCATCCAGACACTGTGTGTTTGTGTGTGTGTTGGGGGGGGGGGGGGGGTTAAGAGCTACAGAATGGAAGCACGCACCCTCCCAGGCACTGAGTTTGTGTGTGTGTGTGTGTGTGTGTGTGTGTGTGTGTGTGTGTGTTTGCACTCATTTGTGTGTGTGTGTGTGTGTGTGTGTGTGTGTGTGTGTGTGTGTGTGTGTGTGTGTGTGTGTGTGTGTGTCATTGAGAGCGACAGCAGAGAGGCTTGCCCTCTCCCAGACACAGAATGATTCATCCCACTGGTGTGCATAGAAAGAAACAGAAAAGCTGTTTTTGCCACTTCGAGCCACATCCACTGCTGTTCCTACTGATTGAACATTTGGGAGATATGCTGCTAATTACTGCTGTTTGAAAAAAGGGGGGAAAAATAAATAAATGTGTTTATCACACACTGTTTGTCAGTTTGCAGGACTATTCCGAGCAGTGTGTGTGTGTGTGTGTGTGTGTGTGTGTGTGTGTGTGTGTGTGTGTGTGTGTGTGTGTGTGTGTGTGTGTGTGTGTGTGTGATGTAATGCAAATCTGACTATTGTCTAATTTATTCTCTCTGCCTCATTGTCTGTTTGCTTGTGTGTGTGAGTGAATTGTGCATATTGTACATGATATAATGTAACCTCCTGAAGTGTGTAGGTGTACTTACCCAGACTGATGTGTTCTTTCTCACTGTGTGTGTGTGTGTGTGTGTGTCCTCTGCAGGCCCGGAGTGAGGAGCGTGTGTGTGAGTGTGTGTGTAGCTAGCTCACCACCACCACCATGAAGCTGAACCTGCTGCGGCAGCCCCAGGCAATGGTGGCCCCGGAGCCCACGGGAGCCAGCACCACCAGCGCCATGACCGCGTCCCCGGTGCCTGCCATCTCCACCTCCGCTGGCAACTCCAGCGAAACCGAGGGGACCGTCAACAAAAACGACGTCTTTGAGGAGATCAAGAGCAAGTTCCTCAACGAGATTGACAAAATCCCACGTGAGTAATGTCCCTTTAATCCTCTGACTGCTAAGTTGACACCTCTCTCTCTCTCTCTCGCTCCAGGTATCCAGTAGTAAGATTATGATGGTTTGAAATCTCTCAGCTGTAGGTTTTTTACATACTCTAGGGATACACCAACAGTATATGCACCTGGTCATAAAAAGTAGGAGAGAGGCCGTTATACATTAATACTTTTATTTGCAAATAAAAGTATTTATGCATAGTGCGGCCTCTCTCCTACTTTACGTGATCTAACTATTCAGGCCAGCACTCTAATAGTTTAGAAAAATACACATTGAGTGAAGCCTGCTCCTATCCTCACTTACCTGGTCATAAGAAAACGTTTAGATTTGAATTTGTGTGCATATAGCCAGGTAAGGCAGGTGAAGTGTTTATGTGATGTACTTCTATGTGTGTGGACATGTGAACTGCACATACTGAAGTATGTGACCTTGACCTCCTGACCTCATACATGACCTTCCTGACCTTGTACCCCCACCACAACACCCACCCCCCTGCAGTACCACCCTGGGCGATCATCGCTATCGCCGTGGTAGCGGGCCTGCTCATCATCACCTGCTGCTTCTGCATCATCAAGAAGTGCTGCTGCAAGAAGAAGAAGAACAAGAAGGGCAAGAAGGGCAAGGACGGCTTCAACATGAAGAACATGCAGGGAGATGTACGTCACTGTGGCGCCGCCATGGCAACATGGCCCGCTGTCATGGCGACAACCATGTTTAGCGCTCCACTCCCCACTCCCGATCACACTTACACATCAAGATATTCCTAAAACTCAAGTTGAACTTGAGAAGCTAATGCAGGGAATACTGTCACACTGCAGATGTCAGGAGACAGAGTACATAGCGTAAAAACAAACAAAAACAACAAACAAAAACAATCTCTCATGCTTCGTTAAGTCTCTACAGCACTGGAGTCGTCCATTTTCATTTCAACAGTTTTCGTTCCTGTGTTTGTGATACACCATGCATTATGTAATTCATTGTTGCTTCCATGACAAATGACACACTCTTTTAGAGCCCAGTCAGGGTGTCAGTGAGGATTTTGAAATGCAGGGCAGCCATCTCCAAAGCTGTCAGATCTCCAAGCAAAGCTACGCTGAGTGACAAACAACCCTGTAGAGTGTACTCTATGCTTTTTCTTACAACTCTTGTGACGTTAGAACTGCTGGAGTGTGTCATTTCTCAGGTGTGTTGTTGGAGCTTTAGTTCTTGTTGTTGTTGGGCGTGTGTGTGTGTGTGTGTGTGTACTGTGTGGAGTAGTAGTGTGTTTGTGAGTTCACCCTCTCCCTCTCTCTCTGCTCTCCTCCTCTTCTCCTTCTTCCTCCTTCGCTTTGTATCGTGTGTGGTGTGTGCGCGCCGTCTCTCGCCACCTGTGGGGACGGCCGGCTGACGGTAGGTGGACAGTTAAGCGGCGATGCTCTCTGGCTGCCAGGTGCAAGTATAGGTGGCGCCTGTGGTGGAGGGGGGGTGGGGCTTGGACACCAAAAACACATTGTAACTTCCTGGTTTGAGCCAATCGGCTACAGCTGCTTGATGATGATGATGATGACTTTAAAACGAAGGACAGTTACAATGTGGTTTATGCCCTGCCTCCCAGCCTTTTTAACACTTCTAATGGTACTTGAATAACACCAAACCATTAACACTGTTGATGAGATATGAATGCTATATGAACCTCGACTCACTGTAATATTTAACAAATACATGTGTTGGATGAAGCCAGAGGCAACCCACAAGAAACAATATGGCTGCATGCATTAAAGAGCACAGTTAGCTTACAACATGCTAGCTAATGCTAACTCATACGAACACTAATGCTACAGTTATGCTGTATATATTTATAATAGCAAATTAGCAATAACAAATTGCTACTAACTTGAACTTTTTTTCATGAAAACAATGAAAACTGAAAAAAGTTAAGACCATCACTGTGCTCTTTAATTTGCTGCTAGGGAGATGATGATGTATTGACTTGAAAGTAGCAACACTTGGTGACACATTATTTTGTTAATTCGATGTCTTTGGTTTGACATGTGTATGACTGATGTGGAAAGATCATTTGTGAACAAAATCGGCATTAATCTGAGAGTGGGCTAGTTAATGAATTTGGCGCTCTCTCCCTCGGTGAAAGACCAAAAAGTCCAAAAGTTTTATTTGGCATCTCTGCTAAGAATTGCCAATTATTTTGCTAAACTGAGAGAGAGAAAAAAAACATATTTATCTCATGTTTTTGAAGTGGTTCCTGTGCTTACATTTTGAGAGGAGTGTGTGGTTGAGCAGGGAGGATCTGACGGCAAAGACAGAAGCTCTTTAAAGCCCTTCAGCAGGCTCTGTCTCCATGGGGAGTGGAGAGCTTGAGGAGAAAATTTATTCAGGATCTTTGAAGAGCTTTCCACTTAAACTGGCGATTTTGGACGTTGTTCGAAAACACGAAAAACTGCGACTCAGCAAGTCTTGCGTCCAGAAATAGAACAAAGAAATGAAATTTAAAAATCAACTCAGGTCTTTTTTTTATCACTTGGACTCAATCAGTGTGTCCCTGATGGACCGCTGGTGCTTGTGTGTTTCTCAAAGCATTTAGCTGAAGGGAGAGGCTAGATTCTAAATGCAGGCAGTAGAAATCAATTAGTTGACAGTAATATTCACACCATAACAAGCAGGACTGAAGCAGACGCTCAAGAAAACAAAAATCTGTATTGGGATCGGCTTGTAATGATGACATTAAACTAAGGAGACCTTGAGACTGTACAATTCAGCATAGGTACAAGTGTGGGTACGGGTATTTGAGTAGCCTATATAGTGCACTCAAGTACTGGTCTCAGATAGCACAATGAGCATAAAACATTCAGAAAAAACTCAGGTTACTCTAAACACAGGTAGATTTGACCACAGGTAAATCTGACCACAAAAAAAACATATAGCACAGGTTACTTTAAGCACAGGTAACTGCTTAGGTACCTCTTAAGACAGGTACTGTAGTGCACCCGAGCTTCCATCAGACGATCCCTGACCAATCTGACTGAAGTGAAGCATCCCTGCATGTGTGCGGTCAGGAGAGTGTGTGTCACCAAAACCCGGTTGTGAACTCAAGTCACTTGCCTGCATCCTCCCATGAATGACTGATAGCATCCATCAGTGACGACAGAGCCGCAAGGCCAAACATGCAACCCTGTGGGCCCCCTGGGGCGCCTTTACAGAACCCTGGCCCTGAGGGGGGCCCTAGTCTGTGGCATGCTGAAGCAGGGACCAGTGAATGTTACCCATGATGCATCTCTCAAGAGTTTAACCAACCCTCTTTGATCCCCTGCCATACAGAAACATCAGGATGATGACGATGAGGAAGGTGAGACAGGGCTGACAGAGGAAGAGAAGGAGGAAGAGGAGAAGGAGGTTGAGATGCTGGGAAAACTGCAGTATTCACTGGCTTACGACTTCACAGACAATAAGGTCGGTCAGTCATACAGGGTGTGTGTGTGTGTGTGTGTGTGTGTGTGTGTGTGTGTGTGTGTGTGTGTGTGTGTGTGTGTGTTAATTGATATTCAGAGATAAACTTCACTTATCAGATCTCACCTAACTGGAAATTAGTATATGTTAGTATAATATATATATATACTCTTTTGATCCCGTGAGGGAAATTTGGTCTCTGCATTTATCCCAATCCGTGAATTAGTGAAACACACTCAGCACACAGTGAACAGAAGCACACAATAATCCCGGCCCAGTGAGCTGCCTGCAACAACAGCGGCGCTCGGGGAGCAGTGATGGGTTAGGTGCCTTGCTCAAGGGCACTTCAGCCGTGCCTACTGGTCGGGGTTTAAACCGGCAACCATCCGGTTACAAGTCCAAAGCGTTAACCAGTAGGCCACGGCTGCCCCTAAACAGTTAGGCAAACCCATTTGCACAGGCCAGCTTGTGAGCATGTTTGAGGGGGCACCAGGATTTGAACCTGTAAATGCTGATTCATGATTCTGATTAGCTGAGTCACATGGAGGTGAAGCCATAGCTGTCAACATTGAACTTTGAAAATAAGGGATATTTCCTGGGTTTTCTCACACAAAATACGGGAAAATGTCAACATTCATCTTTCTGTATCCCTCTGCTAACAGCAAAAATTCTGACTACAAAACTGCTGCATTAACTAAACGAGGTGTGGAGCTAGGCCTACTTTACTTACCAGGCACGCGGGAACCTGTTTTTGACCAGGGGTGCTGAATAACAAAAATAATGGATGTCCGACGATTTCTCCCCTCGGATTTTGACTGCTAAATACACCATTTTAGTGCGGTGTGCGGGTGATAGAGAGAAGTTTTAGAAACGTCCTGGTCAACCACAAATTCCAATGTTCCGCGACAGCACTCCGACTCCACTGCACCCACCCTAACCCCACAGAAGCGCACTTGACATCATTAGCCTATTTCAGTATAGCTAAGGAAAATTACTTTTCTGATCGTCAAAACCACACCAGAGATGTTTGGCTTTAAATATAGGCTAATAATCAGGCTGCAATGATCTCGCAAATAATTCCTGAATAGCCTAAAGTGTGTCATCTCCACAGCAAGAATGTGTCCTAATAATATCTATCTTAGCGACTAGTGAAATGATTTCACCAGCTATAATTTATTGGTTTTGCAAAACTGTACAACACAATTAAAGTTTCTTTCAGCTTATCCCTGCTTTTTTTTTTGAAATCGCGCATAGAATATGTAGGCCTATATCAACCGTAGGCCTACACACTTGATCGCTATCACATAGCTGAAACCACGTTACGGTTCTTACAGTAGCCTAACTGACTCACGTTCACGTTGATCTCTATAACTGTTCATTTTTAGTAGCCTATATTCGAACCAATCCATAACCCTTTTTTGCTATTTGACTCATCATTTCACATACAAAAATAAAAAAAAGACAGCGAATTAGTAATTATTTAAAAATATACATAACAAATCTTAAAAATCTATCTCCTGCCAGCAGGGGGTGCTGCAGCACCCTCAGCACCCCCCTTCCCGCGCCCTTGTTACTTACAGATTGGCGTCAGTACAGAGACCGACAGGTCCGGTGGTAGGGCTAATGTTATGAGAGTATTAAAATGCGGGATATTTTACGGGAAAATATTAAAAACGGGAAGACAGTGGGAAAAAAAGTTAAAATACGTGAGAAACCCAGAAAAAACGGGAGGGTTGACAGGCATGGGTGATGCACTGAAGTTTGAACACAGCATAAATGATGTGTGTTATGTCACATAGTCCTTGAGCTGCATTGCTGTTCATAATATTTGTTTTTCATATAACAAATTTAGAGGTTCTGATATGTTGGTGTATCCCTGAGATGTAAGGTCAGTGTGTGTGTGTGTGTGTGTGTGTGTGTGTGTGTGTGTGTGTGTGTGTGTGTGCATGAACCATGTTCGTGTGCATGCCAGCTGCTGAGTCAATCTGCATACCTTCACAAAAAGTCAGTCTGTGAATTTATGTGTGTGTGTGTGTGTGTGTGTGTGTGTGTGTGTCAGATTATATTCCTCAATATGTGGGCTGTGGTGGCTGCTCAAGCGTGGGTCCTGTAATGACATTTGTGACGAGCTTTGGAGCGATATGGGAACGCTGTGTCACAGTGGAGGGTCCCTGAGGACTTGCTGAGTCAGCACTGGGCAACAAGGGACTTAAGAACTGATGACAAAAAAGCATTTAGAGTTTCACAGACCACCGTCATTATCTTCCTTTGATTTCTCCATGGTGTGCAGACCACTTTAAGGCAATCTAATTTAATATTCTCACTTTGATGATGATATACACTATGATGTCCTTAGGCCAGACTAGCAACTACGACAAACCATGCAACATTCACATCAATCCTTCAGTCACAGGCTGCTTCAGTCATCAATTATGGATCCATTTAATGAATGCATAATTAATCATCTGAACAGTGAGTTTTTTCTGTTTTTGTACGTAGCTGGTAGTACTAGCATAGTAGATAAAATCAAGCCTGTGTGGTTAAATATGGTGCACTCTCATGGTGGGCTTCAGTACTTGTGTTCATTAAAGGAATTATCCGGAGTAAAATGCACTTTAGATCAAAAAGTCCGTAGGAGTCGATTGCCAAGTGTGGAGTAACACGCTCTGGAAATTCACAATTTCGTCACCGTTTAAAAAAAAAAAAAAAAGAAAAACATAGTCCAGTCCATACAACTTCATTTCAATTTCAAAAGAAATACTGGACTATGTTTTTTTTTTTTTTTTTTTTACCGCCCGAAATTGTGAATTTCCAGAGTGTTACTCCACACTTGGCAATCGACTCTGGACTTTCCCTAAAATGGCAGCAAAGATGGCAACATTTCGGAAAGGTACTGGCTTGATGAAATTAATTCTGGACTCTCTATCCGACCACATAAAGACCTCGGGATACTTCGGTTTGGCTTTAGGGACCCTCTACTCACTACCACGTAAGTGCAATGTTGTTTGGAACCGTAGAAGAAGTATAAAAATAGCGTTTTGTAGCGGTGAAATAATATGCCCTTCTCACTTCCACGCAAACGAGTTTTGACTAAAAACGGTAAAATCGAACTCTCTCAAAACACATCTGAATGACATGATTTTGATGTCAACTCAACGTATGTACTCCCAATCATCCATAAATTGATCTAAAGTGCATTTTACTCCGGATAATTCCTTTAATATGCATTGAGCAGAAGACGTGTGAGAAGTTTCCTCTGCCAAAGCTGCTTTGACAAGAGCAGCAGACGTGTTAGGAGCTAATCTGTGGTGTAGTGTAGCAATATCCGTGTGTGTGTGTGTGTGTGTGTGTGTGTGTGTGTGTGTGTGTGTGTGTGTATGTGTGTGTGTGTGTGTGTGTAGGACTCAACACTCAATATCTTAATTTCATTAGCAGCTATCAGTAGCCTCCAGATTCAGTTTGGAAGATTCTGAGCACAGTTGAAAGGCACATAAAAGTTCACCTGGTGCAATGCATTTTAAAGAACATTTTAGCCAATGTCTTCCTTAAGGTAAATGTTATGACACTGATCTTTTTCCATGTGCTACAAAGAACAACACGGGTCATCAGTGGTTCATCAGAGGTTGAACTGCCACCCAGGAACTGTAAAGTTCTTCTGAGGTACTCAGGTGTCCTCAAATGTAAACTCCGTACAACTGCTCTGAACAGAGGCTTGCGTAGCCTCCCTCCTTGACTTGCCTTGAGTTGCCACCAACATACACACTGTGCTTTTACCAGTTTATAAAAAATAACTGAGCAGAAAAAATACCGAAAGACTGGAATGTTCTTTAATCTTCCATGCTTTTGTGTTGTTCAGCTGACCGTGGGCATCCTTCAGTGTGCCGACCTGGTTTCCATGGATTCAGGTGGCACCTCCGACCCCTACGTGAAGGTCTTCATTCTTCCCGACAAGAAGAAGAAATTTGACACAAAGGTGCAAAAGAAAAACCTAAATCCAGTGTTCAACGAGTCCTTCGTTTTCAAGGTGAGTACAGTGTCAACAGCTTGAAAGGGCTTTTTCTTTTCTTTTTTTTTGCAAGACCCTGGGTTCTCAGCAAAAGAATCAAAGAGATTGAAGATGGCTTTATACGCTGCTTTCAATAAAGTTATTGCGCTGTCAATATCTTGTAGGCTACAACAGACAGGCTCAACCGAAGCGCGCTCAGGTGACGTGATAGACTACTGTTGCTCACCTGTCGTATAAAGGCCGCCCAGACCATTTGATTGGTGCAGTCGGTTCTAACTGCTCTGGTTCGGGCATAGTTGCTTTTCAATGGAACAAGTCCAGACCGAATTTCCCGACCGACGTGGTTTAATTATTTTGAGGGTTCAACAAAAAATCGTTTTATTTACCAAAAGCTTAATAAATAACAGGATAACTTTTTGAATAAAGTTCTGTGCCCAAAATAAGGGTATCTAAACAGAACAGACATCACCCGATGACATTAACCCACGACATGAACCGACAAAATGAGACAAAGGGGAACTTAAATACAGACTGGCCAGACCATGAATAACAAAAAGGGGAACACGACAAAATCAATTAACTTTCAGACATTACCAAGACATTCAAATATATAATCACCCATTTTGCTATCAATAAATAAACTACACATAAAGACATTTTCAAATAAAGTAATCCTAGTCAATTCACTTTATTTATATAGCACATAATAGCAGTTGACCCAAACTGCTGTACAGGTGAGGCAGGCAAACAAGAATGATCCGAATACAGAGGCTTAAAGGGGCAGACACTTCACTGAACAGATAGATACAGTACATACACGAGAACAGGAGGAATGTAAGGATCAAAACCAAGTAAAAATAAGAATAAAAAGAGAGTAAAACATACTAGTTAAAGAAAAATAAAACAGTAAAATGTTCTAACGTAAAAATAAGAATAGGAAGTAAAAATAAGAATAAAAGAATGTAAAATGTACTAAGGTAAAGATAAAAATAGAAATAAAACAAATCAAAGTAAGGATTAAAAAGTAAGTAAAAAATAAGAGTAAATGTGTAGGGTTTCTCTGAAAATCATCTTCCCTTATTCCCCTCGACCTACAGTGCCTACAGACCTACATACCACCATTATTTACAGTGTTATGTCCAGTGTCTGAGGTTCAGAGAACGATGGGAGGTTCTCCAGAGCTTGGGTGTGTGAATGAGCAAGTGGAGCTCCAGTCCCAGCTCCTAATGAGGTCTGGAGGGACTTTTAAAAGCGTCCAGTGGTCAGATCTCTGGCCCCTATACTTTATGTGCAAGGCGGTGTGTGTGTATGAATGTGTGTGTGACTGTGGCTATAAGTGTGTGTGTGTGTGTGTGTGTGTGTGTGTGATCAGTGCTCTGCCCACAGCTGCACACAGTTCTGCAGTGATGCACTGATGGTATGATTTCTCTCCTCCTCCATACCCCACCCTGTGCAGCAGAACATCCACAGTATACAATCTAAAATAGAACCAGACGCAAATATTACAAATGAAAATGCAACACTCTAAAATAGACCATGGAGCAATACATAGGAATGAAAATGTTTTAATACTTTAATACAGAACCTGAAGCCAACCACATTCTGCCCTGTGAGTTGCTAAGAAGCGTTATGGAAACACAATCTAGACAGTAGAGTGGAAGTGTGAGGGGCTCATTTCAAACACTAATGATGTGTAAGGACCCTGTAGCTCAGTAATTATGTCTTTGATGTCGCTTGACTAATACTCTGTGTGTGTGTGTGTGTGTGTGTGTGTGTGTGTGTGTGTGTGTGTGTGTGTGTGTGTGTGTGTGTGTGTGTATGTGTGTGTGTGTGTGTAATACACTGTTTTCTAGCATAAGCACTGTCCTTTAGCTCTAAGATGCACTAAAGTGAACATTGTCAATACATAAACAATATGTACTAATCATACTAAACAGTGTTTAGTACTAATCATACTAAACAGTGCTGACAGACCTTTGCTACAAAACTGAACAACCATTTTTACCCTTTTATTACGCAAATATGTTGACATTAGGACGAGCTTCTTCCAAGTCAAGATGGTCAGAGGTTGAATCTGAAGCTGGACTGTGCAGCACATATCCTCACTGTACATTCCTCACTCCTGTCAGGCAAATGAGAAAGAAAACGAAAAACACAGCGACCCTGTGACATGGCTACAGCCTGACCAGTAATTCGGTCACGTGGTCACTGCCTTGTCAATGTTCTCACACTGCTTTGTGTCTCCCCGGCCCTGGTGGCCCTCAGCTTCCCTATGAAGAGCTTGGAGGGAAGACGCTGGTCATGTCTGTGTACGACTACGACCGCTTTTCCAAGCACGACATCATCGGGGAGGTGAAGATTGACTTCAAATCCATTGACCTGGGAAAACCCATTGAGGAGTGGAAGGAGCTGGAAAGTGTCGAGAAAGAGGAGGTTGGTCAAGAGCCCCACCACCACTCATACTTACAGTACACTGGAATATACAGTACATAGTATCTAGATCTATAGTATACTTCTATTGGGGCCGATCACTGGAATATACAGTACATAGTATCTAGATCTATAGTATACTTCTATTGGGGCCGATCCCTGAGCATCTTTAGCAGAAGGAGTTACATGATAAAGTTTGGAGACCTCTCAAGTGAATTATATCATTACAGTTTTTTTTATTCTGCTGAAAATTGAAAAGGAGTAACTAAAGCTCTTCCGCAGAGAGATTTAAATAATAATGACAATGTTTTTTTATTCAATGACTTTGTGGAATGTACCATGGGGTGAAAATAAAAACAAACAAACAATAAAAACTATTAAACAAACACACAAACAGCAATTGTGGAATGCACCCATGGGTGCCCAGATTTCTGCATACAGATGCTCTGTCCACAGTGTGGCTGTTTGTTGTAGTCGGGGTTAGCTCCAGCTTCACTGCACTGCTGTGCTTTTCCCCACCTCAGCCGGAGAAGCTGGGAGACATCTGCATCTCGCTGCGTTACGTGCCCACAGCCGGCAAACTCACCGTCAACGTCCTGGAGGCCAAGAACCTCAAGAAGATGGACGTCGGTGGACTTTCCGGTGAGATCAACTAATTATTTCTCTCTCGCAGCATTTCCCTCTGTCTGTCCATTGTCACCTCAGCCCTTTTGACTTCTACCTTTGTCCACTTGTACATTTCTCCTTGTCCAGCCCTGAGAAGTTTACATGTTCCCTGATGAGCAGGACAGTGCTTAGGGATAAGCTCTTTAGAGGAGAGCTATTTGAACACATGTTGCTGGGGTGAAAGGGACAGAGTTAGAGGGAACGGACATTTATTCAAAAGCACCTTGAGCCAGTACTCATTATGAAAGACGTGTTTCAGAGGCACAAAACCCGTTGCCATTGACAGTGGTCATTGTATACTTTTCAGTGGTAATTATATAGTTTTTTACGGACCTCCGTACGTTTGGAAGGCCCATTCATGTGAATGGAACTTTCTGCAGCACTCGAAAGAGCCGTGTAATAATTGACTAAACTACTGTACACCTCACCACACTCTGACGAGTTTTTGGAGTGGACCTGATGTTGTTTATGTTGTACTGCACACACACACACACACACACACACACACACGCAGATCCTTATGTGAAGATCCAGGTGCTTCAGAATGGCAAGAAGTTCAAGAAGAAGAAGACCACAGTGAAGAAGAACACCCTGAATCCCTACTTTAATGAGTCCTTCAGCTTTGAGATCCCTCTGGAACAGATGCAGGTAAGGACCAGTCCACACACATACACACACACACACCCCTACACACTCACACTGTGTGTGGCGTCAAAAAGACTGAAACACGGTCATTCTCACTGACAAAATGGTTGGCTGTGGCAAATAATCTGCAAACAGTACATTGAAATGTTGCCAAGAATGATGACCCTAAGAGTCCAATCATTGCAAACCACATTATTTTGAAGTTACATTATCAATCAACAAGTAAGAAATGGGAATGTAGAAATGGTGACTGATGCCCACCTACTTGTGTTTTCATTTGCACATTTCTCTGTAGAAAATCCTGGTAGTGGTCACCGTCTTTGACTACGACAAGATCGGCTCAAACGACGCCATCGGGAAGCTGTTCATCGGTAGCAAGGCGTCAGGCACGGAGATGAAGCACTGGGCCGACATGCTGGCCAACCCACGCCGGCCCATTGCCCAGTGGCACCCGCTCCGTCCAGAGGAGGATGTGGACGGAGCCCTGGCCTCGCTCTTTGCCAAGAAGTAATGCCATGGAGACCAGCTGACGCCATGGAAACCAACCAATTAACCAACCAACCAACCAACCAACCAACCAACCAACCCACAAACCGACTAACCAACCCTCCCCTCATCCTCCGCCTAATCTTCGTATTCTTCCTGATCATACTCTTCCTCCTCGTACTCCTCGCTCCACTGCATGAGTGTCATGACCCACTGTACACCCCCCCACGCCTCTCAGCAATCCTCCGTATCCAGTACTCACAGTATGAACACCATAGGGGGGGGAGGGGTGGGGTGGGGGGATCAAATGTAAACTCCATTGATGAGTTTTAACTCCAAATTTACACTCTCACTGTCTTCATCACCAGTTAGTGCACAGTGAGGGCCGAGTGTGTGTGAAATGACGAGAGCCGGATAGATCAACGTGTGTGACTTGTTTATAGCTCAGCGCTGACTGGTAACTTGTTGAAATGTGTTTACTAAAGACGAGCTTTCCGATAGTCTAAATTTTACAGATGCCATTACGTTTTTTCACCTTCTGGATGAGTCTTCCGATAGGTGTTACAGTATATCCACAGACAGCACTCAGGCATGGCAAAGTGCTGAGTGAGTAAAGTGCCATTCATATCGACAGAATTCATCAGCAACTACTAGTGAATAACATACACATTAAATATTTGCCATTATTTTCTTTGTTCTCTGGTTGAAGAACTAGTTGTACTCCAGGTGTTGTTATGATGTCCGTTTGGGGCTGGGTAGACATAGTTTATGGCCTTTTGGCATCTTGAATGATGATAATGTGTGCCTAACTGTTGCCATTGACACAGGTTTTCTTGACTGCAGCAGCCAAGGTAAACCAGAGCATTGTAATAAATGTAATTGTTGCAATTCAAAAGAAGTCAGCCAATAACTCAACTATGGAGAGAACAGAAATAGCCTAAGGATATTCTTTAAAGCGATGACAGACATATCTTAAGTATATAGTGCCATGAAAAGCAATTATTTTAACATGTATTCTCATGTGCTTTTCCGGTAGAAAGAGTCAGATAATTTCACGTAGGCATAGGCAACACATTGCGTAATGTTACACATATGGCTGGGAAATTCTGAGCCAACTAAAGCAATTTAACCCAACCCACCCAATTCAGTGTCCTTCGAATGTGATGATGGTACACGTGCAGGAATGTCCAGGGAGACGCATGTGAGAGTGGGGCACTTTATCTGTTGTCATAGAGGGGTCAATCTCATGTACCTCATGGGTCAGAGGACACTGCTTTCACATACAGCCACCAGGCGACTCATGGGACACATTTACTGTTACAGCAGAGCCTATATTACTCTTAGACCCTCTGCACACTAACCCGGGTACATTTGAAAACACACAATTATGTCTCTGTTTCTTCTGTCCACACTGAAACATGTAGTCTAACAATGTTCAGGACATCACTCATGCTATAAGAGAACCTCAGCTCTACACTAAGGACACACACACACACACACACACACACACACACACACACACATGCTGCATAGAGCATGCTGTGGCTGCACACATCTGCTATTTCAATGTTTTAGGACATTCCCTCATTTAGTGACATGGCACACACACACACACACACACACACAAAGTGATGATTACTCATTCAGAACACACACTCTCACACAAACACACATATATACACTCACATCCGCAGGCACAGAACTCACACACACATTCAGACTTGTCTGCGATGTGTTTAATTTCACTGCCTTTTGTTTGTGTTAAGCAAACCTCACTGATGTGCTCCTCTCAAACCCATCCAATTCACAGCGTCGCCCATTTAATAAGCCAAAGTACTCGTTCAGTTCTGGAGGTCTAACAGCGCAGTTGTGTGTCAGGCATGCGTTAGTGTCAGTGTCCCTCCACAGGATTGCAGCCGTCTCCTGCTGTGTAGATGAGCCCATATAGAGCAACTGAGAACCAAGGAGAAAGACAAGAGACTCCATCAAGTCAGTTCATCAGTGAGCACTTTCAACTCCCCTCTTCTCCCCACCCGATTGTGTACATAATGCATTCAGCAAAACTTGTCAATACCGCATGTACCAAGACAATGTTGTAAATAGAAGCATGATTTCAAGATAGGACATAATGATATTGTGTATGTGTGTGTGTGAGCGTGTGGCATTTGTCGATTTGATAATAAAATGAGAAGAGAAAATGCACTGACTGCACATTTTATGTAACTCCTCCTGGGCGGGTGCTGGACTCAACATAAAAGTAGATAAAATGGTTATATATTTTAAAAAAATTCAGGTTCTTTTCATGTTTAGAACACGCTTGTTAAGAGTTGTGTGCAAGATCAGTGTTGAAACCATATTCAGCATCTTGTTGGATTTTATTTCAAATTATTATGTTTTTATGTGTTATTTTTATATACTTAACAGTTATTTGTATTTTGTCAATATTACAGAAAAACTGCACTGGAGAATCTTATCTGGTTATACATAGGGGGCTACAAGTCAACTGATTTTCAATGGAATCCCAATTCAATTCCTAAACAGCTGGATCTGGTTCAGATCTGGCCCTCATCCGCTAAACCCATGCCAGACCAGGCTCCATAGCTCCTCCAGAGTCAAGCATTGTTTGATTGCATTACTGTGTGATTGCAGTGTTTGATTGACTGCACAGGTCAGGACTGCTCATTCACGATCGAATGACAGGTAAACCAAAAAAAAAGAGAAAGAAAATGCAAAGCTGCATCCTGACCCAAACTAAAATGCACAGGAAACACTGAGTGTATACTAAAGAACAGCAAAACACTCAGACGCTTAGACTTGTAGCCCTCCCTGATTAGTTTGTCCCTCTGTTCAGCTTTCTCTCATGCTAGACACACTGCCTCATATAGCTGATGACACTGGAGCACTGGACCCAATGGCCAGAGCTTGACCAGATGTATTCCAGAGTCAGAGGTTATCTGATGCAACATTTGCAATGTATTTTCATTCACGTGTATGAACTCTCATCCAAACAATAAGCCATAAATGCCATGAGACAAGAAGATCCTCTGACTCTTACTGTAAAACAAATGTTGTAGTCATTGTGAAGGTGGGGAGGACATGTCTCCCTTGTTTTTGTAGAGTTAGCGATTTAAAGCTTTTACATTTTGAGGCAGTCTGTTCAAAGACTGCCTCCCGGGTTTTATTTTTATTGTTCCTAATCAACATCAACTGTGTTTTGAATCCCAGATGTATTTTGTACACACGGAGAAGAGTGCGGATGACATGCAGTGAGAGAGTGGGAGGGCATTAAATGTGCTCACGCGTAATGTAGCCACATGCTAGTTCATTTGGTGTTTTGCATTTAAGAAGACAAATGTATGACTGCTTGCTCAATGTGTGGTGAAACTGTAGCGCTCCATGAGTGTCGGTGGCATGATTTTGAAATATAGCATCTGTTTCCACAGTCACTTTCAGATAGTCTAGTACTTTATTTTCTAATAGTGTGGACACGGTTTGAATCTACACATGAAGACACACACACACACACATATATATATATATATATATATATATATATATAGAAATATCATCTGATACATAATTTTTTTCAATTCAAATTATCATGATTGATGAAAATCATTTATGGTGTAAAACATTAAAAATACTATATGGATTAATACAATAGTATGACAGCAGTCTAGATTTTGGATATATGCAGTATATATAACAAAGATTTTTCTATAATAATTAATAATAAAAAAATACTCAGAGAAAAATATAGATTTTACGGCTAGGAGGCTAGGAACTTAAACAATCAATGTTTGTTTGAAACATGGATTTTCCAAGTATCTCAAAGAGCGGATGGTTACTCAGAGAAGCATGCCATTTACTTGTGTTTATCACTGTGTGTACGAAGAGTAATAAATCATCTCAATGATTTCCTTCATTTATCTGTTTCCTTCAGTGTGCATTTTAAACTATCCCATGTGACAACCCTTGATTGTGATTTTGATTGTAATTTTGCCCTCCTTCTCATGGTTCTCCATGGGGTTGTGTTGTGTGCTATGCATCGGGGTCTGGGGTAGGTGCTCTGACGTGCTGTGTGCTTTCTGTTGTTCTCTGAGCCATTTCGGACTCTTCTTCAGCAGCTCGCTCGCTCGCTCGCTCGCTCTCTCTCTCTTTTTCTCTGTGTGTGTTGGCTTTAAGTGTTGTGTTTCGCACTAGGATAAACGGAGCCTACTGTGTCCTCTCTGTCCCTGACTTTCAAAAAAGAAAAGAAAGGAAAGAAAGAAAGAAAATAAACGGGGGGGGGATCCAGTGACCCCTGTGACACAGGCAACAGAATCCCCCCCCTACCCCTTCCCTTCTTGGGACACTGTGGAGGCCCCACATATTCGCCTTGTGTTGAACAAACTCTTATTTTCCAGGTGGACCAATGTTGTCACAAAGCTTTTCTTCTCAATGCAATACTGCCGACCCCCTGCAGCTTACTAATGCCCTCTACCATGCCCGTCACCTCCAACATGACTACTGTTCATCGCCCCCTCCTCTCCCCTCACAGCTACTTCCTGTTTTTCTGGCCTCTTCCTCTTCTTATTCTTCCTCCTATTATTATTTTCTTCTTCTTCTTCTACTTCTTCTTCAATCTCTTGTAGAGGTATCTGTGTTGGTAGCTGTTCCTACTGTGGATGCTTTGGCATGCTTCGCTCCCTTATGATAAGGACATATCACTGTTGAACATAACATCCCTTCTACAATAAATCCCTAAGGCTTTTTGTCATCCCTGTGTAAATCAAACAGTGAACAGTGTTGAATCCTCAAGGGCACCACATAAAAGGTCTCCATAACAGATTTACTCCATGTGTTATCAACTAGCAATCGTAAGAAATAAAGGCCTTTTAACTACTCTCGTCTTGAGTGGTTTGTTGGTAATGCCGCTCCATTCCTGCACCACTTTTATTCATTATACGCCTGAGCTGTATAGCACCCTACCTAAACATACAGAGGGAGAATCCATAAACATTTTTAAGCGTAAGATGAAAACATATCCTTTGCTTTTCGCTTTTCATGAGCAAAAACATAAAAATAGCATTATATATACACACACACAGACACAGACTACCAGTCAAAAGTTTGGGGTCACTTAGAAATCACCATTCCACTCCATTATATACATAATACCAGCTGAGATCAGTTGCATTGTTTTTTTAATCAGGACAGCAGTTTTCAGATTACATTATGTGCTTACATAATTGCAAAATATGTACATGTACTAATTATATATATTACTTAATTGGGTATTGCTATTATATATACAGTTCTACTGAAATTACTTGGAAAACAAAATGTAAAAAAAAATGATGAATGATGAAATGAAAATTCATAAAAAATGGAGGATATGGCATTTTGGAACCAAACTCTTCATATTATATATATATATAAATAGTAGAGCTGAGGCTAGGCTATTTACCCCCTGTTTGACTGTCCCCAGTGTCCCCCCTGCTTTCCCGGTCTGTGCGTGTGTGTGTTTGTGTGTTACAGTATATATATATATATATATATATATATATATATATATATATATATATATATATTAAGTTTTAAAATACTTTTAGTCAGATCTGGATTATAGGCCTACATGGAGTGGCACTGTATGAGAAAATGATAGTAAATCAATATTATAGCAGGGAATCTTAATGTGCGGAATGTATAAAAATTCACAGATCATAAAAAAAATTCAGCCATTGTACCAGCTGAAGCGCAACGACTCTAAATCAGACCGGGAGTATTCAGACACACTGAAAAAAAGTCCTACATGTAAGTAGACCCTGTGGGAACGTAAACACTTTCCTCTCAAAACATTCCACATAAAAACAAATTGGAGGGTTATTTGGGTTGAGTATTTCCCTGTTAATCAGGATTTAGTCTACTAAATAATGTGTGTAGCCTAGGCCTATAAAACATAATTCAGGCTATCATGAACTAGGCTAAATCGAATGGGGCTGTTCCTTGAATTCACTATGAACTTTTCCAACTAAACCATTCTCAATCTTTTAGGGCCAGTATGAGTAAGACCTAGACCTCCTGACTAAAGACAACATCAATGGAGATTTTTGCTGCATCTTTTAGTCTGAGACTATGCATAATCTACAGTAACCTATGTTAAAGTTTTAAATAATGATGGTTGGATGAGCTTGGGAAACCTGCAGACTTGTTATGCAGCCTCCGGACCACCTGGTGGCAGAGATCAACCCAGAGGATAACACAATGCGAATTTTGCAGACGTTGGAGCGATGAGCTCATTTCCGACTCTAAAATTTATGAATTAACCAGAGCCCGTCTTATTAGACATTCTCTGAATTAACCTAACGTTAGCCTTCTTCATCACTTGCATTTACAAATAACTGTTCCTATATACTTGAATACAATTCTGTGTTTTTGTGATTGAAGATAAAGGAGGTTTGTGATCATAATTATTTTCCACGGCAAATGCATGTCTGCAAGGAAGGAATGCTACAGTAGCTCCAGACAGCTCGGGAACTTCACATTAGTTATCTGGTAGCAGCTAGACGTTAGCTAAATTGTACGTTAGCTATTTGATCAATGTTTATTTGTGGCTAAGTAGGCAAGCATTTGTTGTAGCCTATTATGTTAACGTTAACTTTCCCTTCGTTTGCAAACTTTCAGAGATAAAGCTCTTGTTAACATATTGTTTTCTGTCTTCCATGATTTCTATTGTTCACAATTAACTCCTGCAATCAGGCAAACAAATCACTTACGAAGACGTTTCTCACCGTTCTGGTCATGTCGGCGGCGGACCTGGATCTGTCACCGCCGGAGGTTCCGGAGCCCACTTTCTTTGAGAGTCTCCTCCGTTATGGACTCCTGCTAGGGGCCATCTTCCAGCTAGTCTGCATCTTGGCTGTGGTAATGCCCTTCAACAACAGCTACGAACAGGTGAGTTTTCTTTAAAATGTGATAACTTCATAACTCAAATAACTTCTTTAAAATGTTATAACTTAATAACTCCAATACTGATGAAAACGCTTGCAATTGGTTCGTATTAGTAAAATGATGTCTCAGTACATAGACCCACCTTATTAATTATGAGTAAGACTATTATAGTGGGTGTCTTTGTGGCGAGTACGAATACGAGTAGGCCTAATGTTGTTTTTAAGTGGCTGATTATGTGTATTATTTGTCAGTATGCATTCCATAAACTATGAAATTGAATCTGATCTAGCCTATAACCACCCTTTGTTTTCAGGAGGAATCTGCAGAGAAAAGTGAAACGAAGTCTGGAGACCAAACCAAGAAGGCCAAAGGGCCTGTTCCTCAAGCCCGCCAGAAACCCAAAAAAGAAAGTAAAAAGAAGAGATAAGTGTGTGTGTGTCTGTGCACATACTGTGTCTGTGCACACACTGTGTACCAGTGTATTTATGTTCCTGCAGTGATTCAGGCTTGGAAATGCTGCAGTTTTTGCATGAATCATTGATGTAAACACCTCCATGCTGAGGTGTTTTACAGCTCTGGCATCAACCAATGCTGTGCTATTTTATAGTACGGATGATACGAATGACCACTGAGAAATACTTCTTCAGTGCAAGTGTGTACTGTGGTGCTTGCAGCTACAGTCAACACCCTGGGTTAACACTACCAGTGACACATAATTACACCATGACATAATTACTCTGTGACTGGTGGACATGCCATTCTAACGAACATAAAACTATTGTTGTTTAACTGCTGACAAAACGACAGAGTTGATGTGTGAGCAAATCTTGACAGTATGGGATGCAATATTTTAACACAGACATCATGTTTTCTGTCTTGTTTTGTGTGTGTTTTTTTATACATTTCTATTAATCTCTTGGGATATCATGAGGGTGTCAGGGCCACTACTTAAGTTGCACACAGGATGTCAGCCTTCAGTGGGCCCTGTGTTGTTAAATCCAAATCGACCACTACATGTAATAAAATATTGTTCTTCAATGTAAAAATCCTGTTGTTGTGCAATACTTTTCTTCTGAATGTATTTAATGTTGTATGATGATCTAATAGATAAATCTTAAAATTACTGATCACAGTACCGATCACGTTACAGATCAAATTGTTTTTGGTTGATATTTTATTAAATCTCACAATTTATGAGATTACAGACTGTAAAAAGAATTTTGGAAATCTCAATACATGGTGTGAAAGTTACAGACATCAGATTATTTATTTAATGTACAGTTAAATACAGAATGCAGATGTCCTATGTAGAGATCTTATTCAGACATCAGATTATTTATTTAATGTACAGTTAAATACAGAATGCAGATGTCCTACTATGTAAAGATCTTATTCATCATATTATTTATTTAATGTACAGTTAAATACAGAATGCAGATGTCCTATGTAGAGATCTTATTCAGACATCAGATTATTTATTTAATGTACAGTTAAATACAGAATGCAGATGTCCTACTATGTAGAGATCTTATTCATACAAAAAGAAACTATAAAAAAAATGTGAAAAAATTATGAGAACTGATATTTACTTCCTTGCACTTGCAATTTAAGGCATAATTTCATGTTAACTTTAATAAAGATATGTGGTAGACAAAGATGTAAGTATAAAATAAGAAAGTAAAGTGAAAAGAGGCTAGAAGATTAGCTTTTTCCTCCCAACATTTTCTGAGGTGCAAGCTGGGGACTGTTTCTCCTTTACGTGTGCTCCCGTCCGAGGACTGGCATGTCCTTCCGAATGATGTCATTGACTGTGGACAAAAGCAAACAGATTAAGGATGCTTTGACGTCACATGATTTTTTTTTTTTTTTTTTTGCAAAGCTGATTATTGTTTGTCAGTGAGTTTGCTCTCTTTGCTTTTAGCTGTCTGTACTCTCTCTTCAGTGTGTATCTTGGCCACCTTCTCAGTTGTTCAGTTGGGGCACTGCCCCTCTTTTACCACTAGGTGGTGGCGTGTGGCTGCATACTACCCTGTCTCCTGGCAACCTTGGATGCTTAATTTGGTGGTGCTTCCTGTTGTTGCTCAGAGGAAAGTTGTAGTGGGCTATAAATGGAAACTTTCTCACCCATCTAAAAATAGGAGTGGGGTAGCAGGGACACACACACACACACACACACACAAGTCAAAAGGGGCTGTATTTGGGCTCTGAATGGAAACACCAGGATGAGTGGTGTCTGTCGTAGCTGTTCACATTATAGCTACCACCCACTCCAACACACACAAACACAAACAAAGTATTTGCTGTGTCGCTCCATGTGTAAGGTGGGAGCTCCTGCAGTCAAAACAGTCTGAACCCTACAGGGCAAACGAAACGCTGAACTAACCAGGGAGATGAAAGCATGCCATCTTGGCTGAAAAGTAACTTGTTGAAAACAACACATTTCTTCAATTCAGTCTTGTATATAAGGTGATTGTCAGAATGCTACTTTTGATTCACATGGCATTCCTTGCATTCCTTTGTGCTTTTCATTTTGTCATGCTTTTACCCAAGTATGGGTTAATGCAGTGTGTGTCTGATGCAACGGGGTATGTGTTTAGACACTGTGTACTCAGGTATGTGTTTAAACACTGTGTAGTGTGTACTCAGGTATGTGTTAGACACTGTGTACTAGGTAGTGTTTAAACACTGTACTCAGGTATGTGTTAGACACTGTGTACTCAGGTATGTGTTTAGACACTGAGTATTCAAGTATGTGTTTAGACACTGAGTATTCAAGTATGTGTTTAGACACTGAGTATTCAGGTATGTGATCGACACTGTTGCTCACTAGCACTTGGTCACAGTTAACCCAGACGTGAAGGCGTCTGTTACCGTTATAGCAGTGGAAAATTCTCAAAGGTGGAAAAACAGAGAAAGGTAGTCTCAGTGCCTCTTGCGTCATTTAAGTATTTCCCCACCTCGCACCTTCTACTGTGTGTGGCTAAACTGTGAGCACTTAAGATCCTGCGGCAGATCTGGCAGATACCTGACATGGTAGGCTACGTAGCGAGCAGAGAGCGATCCAGTCATTGTAAGATCGAAAAGAAAAAAAATAGCCTAATAGCCAAATTCTGAGAGAAGTCATGAAAGCGTCTGTGAAACCTCCAGGGAGTTCCATCTCAGATAACCAGGTCTTTATGTGGTGCAGATTTACATACCCGTGTGTGTGTGTGTGTGCGTGACAAAGATAGAGAGCTTGTAATGTGTGTCTGACTTTGTAAGGGAAAGAGAGACAAAAACTTAAATAAAGCACTACAAAATCAAAGTTCGGCATGGGTTCATTGGGTTTGGGTTTTGGGTTTGAATACTTGTGGGCTTTGGGCTGTACATACCCAAGAGTGTATGTGTAGGATAGATCATTTCTTGTGAGAGAGATGGAGAAAGAGAGAGAAGTGTGTGTGAGAGAGTGAGAGACAGAGAGATGGAGAGAGATACAGAGAGATGGAGGGAGAGAGTGCAAATGTGTTTTGAGGGGATCAATGATGCATCCTCTGTGACCTTGAGTGCTAGCTGTTGCGCGGATACAGTAGTCAATATTTAGCAGGATTTGCTCGGGCCTATTTAAAGTGGTGACCCACATACAGCCACCGGGCAGTGCAAGCACAGCACACGAGCCATGGACAGGGAGCAGGGACGAGCATCGGTTCCAGTCACTCTCAGACACACACTCACTCTCACACACACACATACACACACATACATGTACACAGCTGTCAACTGCAGACTTGAACCAGTCACTAAGCTAAGCCTTCTGAAGAGGTCTGTCTCATGCTTGTGTGTGTGTGTGTGAAAAAGAGAGAGCGAGAGCGAGAGAGAGAGAAATATATATATAAATATAGATACATATTTGTGTGTGTGTGTGAGGGTGTGGATTCAGGTTGTAGTGTGTATACTAAATTTAATTCAAGTTAACATGTTCAGATAACAAATACAGACAGTGCGGTAGTGCAGTAGCTGTCTGCAGCACACACTGCCCAAATATGGGGCATGACGAAGAATTCTAGAAGCATTGCTGAACAATCACTACGGTAACTACAGCTGATGATACACAAGGCTACTTTTTGAGTATTGTTGTGCGGGTTAATATCATGATCATCTTTAAGACCTCCACTTTTGCAGTTTGGTAAGATAAGGGTGTATTTTTTGCAGCTTTTAATGTATTATGAGAAAAAACTATTCAGACTTTTTGAAAACTTTCCCGACCTGCAGAAGCAAACTGCTTCACACCCACCATCATCCAGGTGGTCCAGGTACTCCTGCTTCACAGTCACCCGTCCTGGGATGGCTCCGCTGGGCTGTCCAGTGGCTGGTTGGAACCCCTGGTGCTGCTGCTGCTGCTGTTGCTGGTGGTGGTGGTGGTGGTGGTGATGCCCGTGGCTCTGACGTGGCACCGCCGGCGCTACAGCCCCCACCTGCCCGTAACTGCTCGGTTGCACGACGCTGGGCACGACGCCGGCATCAGGGAAGCGTGAGGCGGCCTCCTGGAAGCTGTTACTCATGACCACCCAGTGGTGTTGCTCGGCCAGCGCTGACCCGCTCGATGCCCTGGCACCGTAGCCAGCCGTCATGCCCAGGTGGTCAATGCCCGAGCCCTGGCTGTGGCTGTGCTGAGTGGCCATGCCAGCGGTCATCCGGCCTGGGTAGCTGCCAGCCTCCAGGAGGGGCTGGTACAGCACGGGGCTGCTGCCCAGGCTCCTGGCCTGTCGGTAGACGACCGGTGGGCACTGCAGCTGGTACTCTGGGTCCCGGTCAGCATAGGCACTGTGTATAGCAGCCTGTTGCTGCTGCTGGTGGTGCTGCTGGTGGTGGTTGTGGTGATGGGTGGACAAGACTGGCACGCCGCAGCCATCCAGGGGCATCTGGGAGGTCGTAGGGTGACCGTGACGGGACGAGGAAGACACGCCCAGGATCTGAGATACGGCACAGCCCAGCTGCCCGAACTGGAAGTCGTCCACCGGCTCTGTCTTTATGAACGGCACTGGAACACAACACACGAGACGCCAATCAGCCAGTCTCCACTTCAAAATGAGTACATTAAGCATTTTGCATTTCACAATATAAAAACAATACATTTTATATGAAAACAAAATGAAAATACTCTCGTCCTCTCCTCAGCAAGGATAAACAGTTGTGCAGTGTGTGTAGGTATAAATAATAAATAATGTGTAAGTAACATCTGTTATGTGCATTGGTACATTAATGCATTGACGTGTGTAGTGGACAAATAGGCCTACCTATATACTGCTCTTTGATAGAGCATGCAGTAATCTGTGAATGGTACACTCAATGGAAAATACTCTAATCTGTGAGGGTTTGTAACTGTAAGTATGCACCAATCTATAACTAGTGGGTAAGTATGCACTAGAGATGCACTGAAATTCTGGGCTAATACCAATGTTCAATATCGACCGATACTGAAGTTAGGCCAATATAGACCCTTTCAAGAGAGTTCCATTATCAGCATCATAGTTGGCCCCACAAAGCTTCCTTTTTAACATTCCATATGTTATTTTAATGCAGAGGAAGTAGATTGGGGCCCAAATAGAATGTTCAAGCATTGTTTTTGTTTACCTTGTTGAAAGGGTCTATATTGATGCACCCCTACTAATAATATGTAAATGGAATAAGCAGTGGAAAAGAATGTGTGAGGGCTTGAAACTGTAGGTAGCCATTCACTGACCGCTAGGTGTACAAGCAGAGAATGGCTCACCGGTGAGGGGGGTGTATGTGAAATGCTGGGGCTGACTGCGTTTCCTTCTCCCGTTGAGCACGTAGAAGTTGACTTTGGCTGGGCGGTAGATGGTGTTGTCACGATAGGGCGGGATCTCCACAAACAGCATACTCTGTGCAGGGGAAACACCAAAGCCATGCGTCACACTGGGGTTTGGCATGGGTCTCGTGTGTGTGTGTGTGTGTGTGTGTGTGTGTGTGTGGTAGAGAGCGAGAGGGATAGATGTTGCAGGTGTTCTGCTTCTGACCAATCTCCTCAGTGTACTCAGAGCCATGAATAGCAAACCACACAGGCCACATGTGTGGTGCATCCCGACAGTCTATTAGTGACCTGAACAAGGCAATCCTTGCATTCCTCAGGTCTGGCACTAACAAATACACTAACCAACAATATAAATGCAAGAGAATTCACGCCCATGTATCACAAGTAAAAGATCTCAGACTATTGTTCACAAAAGTGATAGAAATGATGGAATTAGAGAGCACTTCACCTTTACATTCAGTTCAAAGTGTCCACTGTGGATGTTCTGTATGCCAGTTGCACGCTCTCTCAAAACGTGTGTCAGAGGAATTGTGTGATGTGATAAAATTATTTAACATCTGCATGCTTTTTATAAGCATCTCTTGACATGTCAAACATGTCGGGTGAATGGGGGGTGAAGTTGCAGTGCTCATTATCAGTTTTTTTTAACATCCTTCAAATAGAAGTAAGCCTTTTAAGCGTGTATGGAAGAAATCATGTTTACATCCATTACTTCAATTAATAAAAAATGTTGGAGAAAATGCTATATTTACAATTTTGTTCAGTTTGTTATAACTCTCATTGGTACTTTTGCGTAATAAAGAATGAAATACTACAGTATACTGTTTGTCTCATGTACACAAAGTAATAGTATACTATTGCTTCACACAAGTGCTCCACAAACAAAGTGGAGAAGCTGCTTTTATCCATTATGCCCCAAAGCTATGGAACACCCTGTCTCCGTACATCAAGCAGGCGAGTTCAGGGAATATCTTTAAAAAAAGATCTGAAAACATACCTGTATAAGAGAGCATTTAGTTAACTCATCTTATCTTGTAGACTACTTGTTCAGATTATTCTACATTTGACTGCTGCCATTAGAGCTGCAGCCAGCCAGAAGCAGATGGACTCCCCTTATTAACTCAGGTTCAGCATTTGTTAGCAAAGCCTATGTATATTCTATTATAAGTATTTCTGATATGTTGCTGATTGGATCATAAACTGCCACAGCAACAAAGAGAAATGGCTGATTATTCTCTATTATTGTGTTACATGTTCTTATCTATATTTCTGATTTGTTGCGGATTGGATCATAAACGGCCACAGCAACAAAGAGGAATGACTGATAATGACTGGCTCTTCTCTATTATTGTGTTACATGCTCCAACTGTAAAGCACTTTGAGCTGCATTCTGTGTATGAGAGGTGCTATACAAATAAAGCTTATTATTATTATTATTATTATTATTATTATTATTATTATTATTATTATAGTATTACTGTTATATCTAATATGTTACAAAAACATTACCCCAAGTAAATTGTTCTGATCAATGAATAACCAGAAGTGCGTGACTACCTTTCCTTTCATTTCAAAAAACATTAACCAGGCAGGTCTAAAAATAAAATAACTTTTACATTTATATTTTCAAATAGAAAATACAAATTGTAAATGAGTTCAAGTTTTATTTACATTTCAAATAAGAAAATAAGTAAAACGGCTTCCTAGTATGCTGTGCTACCTGTCAGCAACCCCCACACACAGCCCTGAAGCCTGCCTGTGTGTCTTTGGAATGTTAGTGTTGCGTAACGGAAACCCCCTCTTTTGATGTGTGTGGGTGTGGGTGTGCGTTGGTGTGTTTTGGTGTTTCGATGAGCTGCATCTACTCACAGCCTGGCTCTTGTCTCGATCCACAGTGGCCTCGGCCTCCCAGATCTGAAGCCCATCTGCAAGGCACACACACACACAGACACACAACCACTGCTGTTACCATAGTGACAATGATTAAACTGATAAGCTCATCAGCTTATCAACGTTAAAAGCAACAGAAAAGATGGAAACATGGATAACTTGACACGTGTTATGTTGCTGCGGTTTTCACTTACACCCCTGTGAGGTAAGTATGTATTACATACAAAAGTGAGTATGTATTTGTGGCACTGTTATACTGGTTGTCCTATTCTGTCTCTGGGTTAAGCCACTGGCAGCGTGTTTCTCTAAGTGGGTCAGTTCTGGCAGTGGAAGCACGTCTGCTGCCTGTCACCAAACGTCAGGTATGGCGCTTTGCATGACCTGCCTGCAAGCAAACACTCTTCCACTCTCCTGTCTGCAAAAGCTGCCACCGCTGTGTCATCTCACACGGCCTACAGCCTACGCACGCACACACACACACGCGCATTTACACCTATACACACAAATGCGCGCACACACAAACTCAGACAAAGAGGAAGGGAAGGAGCACAGTGCTTGTAGATTGTATCTGTCCCTATCAAACCACATCCTTTAACACTGCTCACCTACCCGCTAGAGACAACACGCAGCGACAACAAAATACACCCACTCTCACACTGTATATGTCTGTTTGTGTATTTTGTGTGTATGTCTATAAAGGTGTGTGTGTGTGTGTGTATGTTGGTGTTCGAGTGGTCACATGCAGCAGTGACAAAAAAAGCAAAGAAAAACGCCCACTTTAGTTTCACCTCAAACTTTCTAAACTTTCAAAAAGCCAGAGAAACACATCCCATAATAAACAGTGGGTAGTATGACAAGTATCCTCCTATCAGCTGGGCGTCACTGGAAAATCACATGCAAATCCCCCCACCTGCCTGCCCGATGCTCTGGCCAGGACGTTGGCTTATACTCTGAGGGTCTATTTTGCTTTCTCACGTCTCTCTCTCGATCTCTCCCTCTATTGTGGCCGTGTGACCCAGTTGTGGCCACTGGCAGGCAGGCAGACCACTGGTGTCTAAGGGTGCGTGGGAGTGGTAGTGTGTGTGGGCATGTGGGATTTGTTGGCTGGCCGGCTAGATTTTCTGCATGTGTATTTTGAGTGTTTTTTTTCTCCCTCAGGTGTTTAGGCGCGGAGCCCGGCTTTGTGTAGCGGGACAGGACTGGCTGCTACTGTGCAAACCCTATACCCTCTCTCTCTCTCTCACTCTGTCACTCACACACACACACACACACACACACACACAGACACACAGACAGACACACACACAGACCTTTATGCTTATCCCTTCCTCTTCAGCAGCGTTAAATCCTATCATGCCGTGCGAGTCCCACTCGCATGCTTGTACACACACACACACACACACACACACACACACACACACACACACACACACACTACAGTCAAAGTAGAGCCCCAGCACAGACTTACTCATGGCCTGCAGCCTTTCTGACGACATGCAAACGAGTCAGAAAATACAACCTTAACCAAATACCATGCTAATACTGGTCTGGTTCAGTGCCCTGGGCACAAACAAATTGACCGGTCACTCCGCAACACAACACCACCACCCCTCCATATAATCATAAACGTGCCGCACACCTGAGAAACAGATGGAGGTGTGAGGCCTGACAAGGGCTAGTGATCAGACACAGACACTAACACGTCCAAGACGTTCCAATCCAGAGCCAGACGCATGCAAAGAATCTCAAGAAATTAATTCTTTACCAAGATGGAATTTGTTTGCCAACAATAACACTGTAACATTTTCAAGTGTCACATTCACAGAGTTATAATGATTTACTTCTGATATTTTGACTCCAAGTATCTTTCCCATGTAGTGAGTCTGGTCTTTATACACATTTCACGCACAAAAGTCATCTGGCTTCCTTACAGTGGCTGTTTCTTAAACTCGAGGATCCTCGAGGATTCTTGCTTGGTGGAACTGAGCCCTACCGAGTCAGATCCTTCAAACACAAGGCAAGGCTTCTTCTTTGCATTCGGAAACACACAATGGAACAGATTAGTGAGTGTGCAGGAAGCTGCAGGTGTGCATTATTGAAAATCAGGCCTTCTGCCCACTTCTTTTTGAAAAACAATGAATGCACCACTGTCAGTCTCATTCACTCTCATCTCAATCACTGTCATTGGAAGAGGTTTAAATACTCTTCCTAAATGCCTTCTTGCCACACGATTACGGTGTGAGAGTTCAAAGTTGTTGAAATTACCTGAGCCCATAGTTAATTTAGGCTACTTTACACAGTGACAATAACACAATGTTTACATATAAATATACAGTGGACTGCCTTGTTTAGTACAGATTTAAAATCCTCCATAAATGTGCGCACAGGATTGTGGGTGTTTCAAGCATGCTGAGGATACACACATGACAATTCTGCCAAACAAAGGAACGTGGTATAATTTGATGGATGCTTGATATTGGAACAGCACTCGATGACGTAACATCCTTCAAATAGCAGCCTTGAAGGATCCCTCCTTGAGTTTGAGAAACAGCCTGTGTGCATGGGCGGATTATGAACTTTCGGGCCCCTGGGCCCAGATGTATTAAGGGCCCCCCACCCACTTATTGTCGGATATGTGGGAGGGGGGGTTTGGGGGTCCTTCTCCAGAAAATTTTTAATTTGTATGATGTGATTTCCTGTATTCTGGTGCATTTTGGGGATGGCCAATACTAAATTCAATCAGATTCATAGCCTACATCTTGATGTGTTGATATTGAGGCAATGATTACATGCAAAGGCTTGGGCTTCAGGGCCCCCTGACCCCTTGGGCCCCTGGGCCTGGGCCCGGTAGGCCCGTGCAGTAATCCATCCCTGCCTGTGTGTGATTCTGCCAGGAGTTTGTTCATTGGTTGAGCTGAACCAGCCAGTATTTACTCCTTTAGTTAATTAGTTAGTTTAGTTAACCATTAACCATTCATCCAAGTCTGTGTACAGATATCAGGACCCTATGGACACTAGGTGACCAAGAAGATGAGTTCTCTGACTGTGTTAGAATCGTGGACTGTACCTTAAAAGCCAATGTTTTGTGTGATAAACCTTTATGACCATTTTCCTATACATGGACATGGAGCCAAGTTCTAGACTAAAGCTTTTTTCAGTGGAATTAAATTTTTGGGGGGTTGGGAAACCAGTCGTTAATGTTTCATGTGTGAGTGATGGAGATGACAGCTGCTCACCGTGGGTCTTCTCGCTGAACACCACTTTGGAGTCCGAGGTGAAGTTCTGGCCCGTCAGGATCATCTGCTGCCCGCCCAGAACTGAGCAGTGGTCAACATCCTGGCGCTCCACGGCCGGCAGCTCGTGAGCAGAGCGCTGTGCTGCTTACACGCACACAAATGCAGACACAAACGCTTAGACTGCCCATATATTGACAAATAGGCAAATTGCACTAAAAATAATGTGTGTGTGTGTGTGTGTGTGTGTGTGTGTGTGTGTGGTGCACCCACACATACTTACAGCACTCTATAATCTGAGAGGCCACCTGTAGGGAGACCCACTGTCCTCCTGGTTGGGGCACGTGAACCCTGAAAACCAGACGCACACGAGTGTTCTTACGCCCGATGTCCGTCTCACCCTTACGTAGCTCGATGTCAGCGTTGCGCAATTTCAGGATGCCTGCACAGTCAATGCTACAACACACAAGAGACAGCCCGTTCATCAGGATGCAGCCAGAACAGTAGTGCAGGACCATTGACACTGTGACTACATACCAGCTTAGTGAAAGCTCTTCTCTGTTTATGTGTCTTTGATCTAGTTTAATCGTCTCTCTAGTTCTCAGTTAAACATGGGGAACACTCTTGTGCTGTATGCTCTCTCTAGTTCTCAGCTATTCATAGGAAACACTCTTGTATTTCTCACCACATTGACCATCTGCCAGAGTGCCACAAAGATGTTATCAAAGTGTGTGTCTGTGTGTGTGTGTGTGTGTGTGTATGTGTGTATGTGTGTATGTGTGTGTGTGTGTGTGTGTGTGTGTGTGTGTGTGTGTGTGTGTGCGTGCAAACACTTATGTGTGCTTGTGTGTGTGTGTGTGTGTATGCGTGCACATGCTTGCGTCTGTCTGTATTTCAGTGTCCCACTGGATAGCATGTGTGTTTATGTCTGAGAAGTATATTGTGAATTTATGTGTGTGTGTGTGTGTGTGTGTGTGTTTATATTACTCACACTGCTTTCATGTTGTCTTTGGGGTCCAGTGGAATCTCAAGGACCTTGGTGCCGCTGATGATCCTCTCATGGCTAGACGTAGTGACGGTCTTGCCGGTGATGCGGTGCACCTGGTAGAAGGCGTGAGGCTTCAGCACGCGTTCGTCTGCTGTGCCAATGTACACCTGCAGGGCCAAAGGCTCGTGCCCGCGATACCCACGCAGCTGGCATCAAAACACACACAGTCAGATCGGACCGAGGCAGCATAGTAAATATAATGATGCCTACATGCCATACTGTATATAGACACCATATTAAACAATATGAATATGTTGATCCATACAATACATATCACCAGTCGAGCATTAAATCTTTTCAAATCTAAAGTAATCTGTACTATGTGTCATGTTGTCAGAAACATGCATCATTAAGTGAACCACACTCCAATGTCCCCTGACCAAATACCCATACATGACTCGTCACAGAGCCCTGTTCATTTTATTATTGCTTACGTACACTGCAAAAAATGAATTCTAACCAAGTGTTAATAATCTTCTATTAAGATCAAAGAATCTATATGGTATTTTTAGTATGAAAAGTCTTACCTAGTGCTCTCCCAAAGGATCATTTTGACTTAATTTAAGAAGACCTTGACTTATTTTAAGGAGTCTTATGAAGACAAATTTACTCAACGCACTGGCAGACAAATTTGCTTGTTTTTAGGACAAATTTGCTTAATGCACTGGCAGACAAATTTGCTTGTTTTCAGGATGAGATGTCTTAAAATAAGTCAAACTTTTCTTAAATTAAGTCAAATGATTTCATGAGAAAGCACTAGGTAAGTCTCTTTATACTGAAAACAATACCAACTATTTTTTTTTATCTTGATATAAGATTAACTAGATGTACCGCAGAGCGGTACAAAATATGACCGCCGCCCAGTCCAGCACATTTTTTCCACAAAAATAATTCACGCTGAAAGGCCTATATGATTCTAACTGTCTCACTAAATTGCATTATCCACACTCAATTCTCACTGGTATCTGCTAGACAACAAGTACCAAAACATGATTAGTTCATAGATTTCACATGTAAAATTGATTTTTATACAACCCCACCCCTATCTTGCCTGTTCATAATTCTGAGAAATTCTTGAATTGTTGTGCGTGTGTAGCGTGCACCGCGTTTATGTTTATGTGTGTGTGTGTGTGTGTGTGTGTGTGTGTGTGTGTGTGTGTGTGTATGTGTGTGTGTGTGTGTGTGTGTGTGTGTGTTTGTTTGTCTGCGTATGTGTGTTTGTGCATGTGCATGCATGTGTACATATGTCTACTGTGTGAGTATGTGTCATACATTATGATTAATGTGAATGTATGTGTGTGCGTGTGTATCTGTTTATGCACATGTGTGCACATGGAATGGGTTAACATGACCCTGGAGACAAACATCTGGAAAAAAATTGGTCATCCAAGGCCCTACGTTTCTCAAAATATTCACAGAAAACTGTGTCTGCCCTACCCTCCTTTCCGGCGGTCCAGTCCAGCGGGGCTTTACAGATCAAAACGAAAAAAAGCGATGGTTCCATGCTATCCATGTGGGGTTACATGCCCACTAAGTTTAAATACCCCGGTCTTTCAGTGTCCCAGGAATCCTTGTTGGTGTACGGTCACTAAATGTACACATAAATTATTTTATTGTAAGGCCCCCCATGAACGAAAGTTCACAAAACTTGGCATGCATTCGGAAGGTGTCATAATGATCCTACACTTTTAATTTCGTGCAGTTTTGACCATGTCAGCCAGAGACAGGGCTCTACAGTGCGCCCATTTCACTCGCACATGCGAGTAAAAATGATGGCGTGCGAGTGCTAAAAAACATATAGGCGCACTGGTGCGAATGACTTCTAACCATGTCAATGTTTGTCTACAAAATACACCGCAACATCGAGAAACATTACTGGTGCAAACCATAGAATCACGTCGCGAATGCAGCATAAAAACTACACCTCCCATCAACGTTAGCAGTTTCGCGTTGTGACTCGCTAGTAGTCACTTCTATCAAATCAAGAGCTGCGAAAAAAAGCGGAAAGTTAGACTAGCCAGCCAAGATGCAAAGATTGAAGAAACTAGATGTACGCAGAGCGAGCCAAAATATGACCGCCGCAGTCCAGCACATTTTTCCACAAAATAAATCACGCTGAAAGGCCTATATGATTCTAACTGTCTCACTAAATTGCATTATCCACACTCAATTCTCACTGGTATCTGCTAGACAACAAGTACCAAAACATGATTAGTTCATAGATTTCACATGTAAAATTCATTTTATACAACCCCACCCCCATCTTGCCTGTTCATAATTCTGAGAAATCTTGAATTGTGTGCATGTGTCGTACACGTTTATGTTTATGTGTGTGTGTGTGTGTGTGTGTGTGTGTGTGTGTGTGTGTGTGTGTGTGTGTGTGTGTGTTTGCCTGTGTATGTGTATTTGTGCATGTGCATGCATGCTTACATATGTCTACTGTGTTTGTCATAAAATATGATTACTGTGAATGTATGTGTGTGCATGTGCACTGCAAAAAAACTGTTATTAGTACAAGATAAAAAATAACTAGTTTGTTTTGTTTTCAGTATATAGAGACTTACCTAGCTGTGAAATCATTTGTATTTAAGAAAAGTTTGACTTATTTTAAGACATCTCATCCTGAAAACAAGCAAATTTTTCTGCCAGTGGGTTAAGCAAATTTGTTTCTAAAACAAGCAAATTTGTCTGCCAATGTCTTGATAAGACTCCTTAAAATAAGTCAAAGTCTTCTTAAATTAAGCAAAATGATCTTTCGAGAGAGCACTAGGTAAGTCTTTTCATACTAAAACAATACTAAATAGTTTTTGATCTTATTTTAAGCACATTAGTTTCATTTTTTGTGTATCTGTTTATGCACATGGAATGGAATGGGTTAACATGACCCCTGGAGACAAACATACGGAAAAAATTGGTCATCCTAGGCCCCTCACGGTTCTCAAGATATTCACAGAAAACTGTGTCTGCCCTACCCTCCTTTCAGGGGGTCCAGTACAGCAGGGGGCTACAGATCAAAACGAAAAACGATGGTTCCATGCTATCCATGTGGGGTTACATGCCCACCAAGTTTCATGGTACCCCGGTCTTTCAGTGTCCCAGAATCCTTGTTGGTGTAATGGTCACTAAATGTACACATAAATTATTTTATTGTAAGGCCCCCCATGAACGAAAGTTCACAAAACTTGGCATGCATTCGGAAGGTGTCATAATGATCCTACACTTTTAATTTCGTGCAGTTTTGACCATGTCAGCCAGAGACAGGGCTCTACAGTGCGCCCATTTCACTCGGCATACGCGAAGTAAAAATGATGGCGTCGAAAGTGCTAAAAACATATAGGCACTGGTGCGAATGACTTCTAACCATGTCAATGTTTGTCTACAAAATACACCGCAACATCGAGAAACATTACTGGTGCAAACCATAGAATCACGTCGCGAATGCAGCATAAAAACTACACCTCCCATCAACGTTAGCAGTTTCGCGTTGTGACTCGCTAGTAGTCACTTCTATCAAATCCAAGAGCGCGCAGAAAAAGCGGAAAGTTAGACTAGCCAGCCAAGATGCAAAGATTGAAGAAACTAGATGTACCGCAGAGCGGTACAAAATATGACCGCCGCCCAGTCCAGCACATTTTTTTCCAAAAAATAAATCACGCTGAAAGGCCTATATGATTCTAACTGTCTCACTAAATTGCATTATCCACACTCAATTCTCACTGGTATCTGCTAGACAACAAGTACCAAAACATGATTAGTTCATAGATTTCACATGTAAAATTCATTTTATACAACCCCACCCCATCTTGCCCTGTTCATAATTCTGAGAAATTCTTGAATTGTGTGCATATGTGCGCAGTACACGCTTATGTTTATGTGTGTGTGTGTGTGTGTGTGTGTGTGTGTGTGTGTGTGTGTGTGTGTGCGTGCTTGTGTGTTTGCCTGTGTATGTGTATTTGTGCATGTGCATGCATGCTTACATATGTCTACTGTGTGAGTATGTGTCATACGTATGATTACTGTGAATGTATGTGTGTGCGTGTGTACACTGCAAAAAACTGCTTATCTAATAAAATCTAACCAAGATTATTAGTCTTATATCAAGATAAAAATAACTAGTTTGTTTTGTTTTCAGTATATAGAGACTTACCTAAACTTTCTCATTAAAATCATTTGACTTAATTTAAGAAAAGTTTGACTTATTTTAAGACATCTCATCCTGAAAACAAGCAAATTTTTCTGCCAGTGGGTTAAGCAAATTTGTTCTAAAAACAAGCAAATTTGTCTGCCAGTGCGTTAAGTAAATTTGTCTTGATAAGACTCCTTAAAATAAGTCAAAGTCTTCTTAAATTAAGTCAAAATGATCTTTCGAGAGAGCACTAGGTAAGTCTTTTCATACTAAAAACAATACTAAATAGATTTTTTGATCTTATTTTAAGATTAATAACACTTGGTTAGATTTCATTTTTTGCAGTGTATCTGTTTATGCACATGTGTGCACATGGAATGGGTTAACATGACCCCTGGAGGCAAACATACGGAAAAAATTGGTCATCCTAGGCCCTACGGTTCTCAAGATATTCACAGAAAACTGTGTCTGCCCTACCCTCCTTTCAGGGGGTCCAGTACAGCAGGGGGGCTACAGATCAAAACGAAAAACGATGGTTCCATGCTATCCATGTGGGGTTACATGCCCACCAAGTTTCATGTACCCCGGTCTTTCAGTGTCCCGAATTCTTTGTTGGTGTACGGTCACTAAATGTACACATAAATTATTTTATTGTAAGGCCCCCCATTAACGAAAGTTCACAAAACTTGGCATGCATTCGGAGGGTGTCATAATGATCCTACACTTTCAATTTTGTGCAGTTTTGACCATGTCAGCCAGAGATATTGTGATGAAAACACCTAATTTTTTGCTTTTTAATTTTTAACTAGGTGGCGCTATACATGAAATAAGTGGTAATGGGATGGGTTGACATGCCCCCTTAAGACCAACATACAAAAAAAAGGTGGACCTCCTAGGCCCTACGGTTCTCGAGATATTGACAGAAAACTGTGTCTGCCCTACCCTCCTTTCGGGGGGTCCAGTCCAGCGGGGGGGCTACAAATCAAAACGAAAAACGATGGTTCCATGCTATCCATGTGGGGTTACATGCCCACCAAGTTTCGTGTACCCTGGTCTTTCAGTGTCCCGGGAATCCTTGACGGAAATTTGAACATGCGAAAAAAAAAAAAAAAAAAAAATCTGACTAAACCTATATGACCACCGCTTCGCTGCGCGGTGGTCATAATAACACTTGGTTAGATTGTGTTAGATAAGTAGTTTTTGCAGCATAAACTGAGGGTGTTCATAAGCAAAGACAAACTTGGACAGGGGACATATGAAAAACAGCTATCACACTTCCCTGTCAACAGATTCCATTTTAAATGTTTGGGTAACTGAGAGGCAGGCTGAATGGCCCTTGTCTAAGTAAACTATACATAACACCACAGTAGCATCACAGTAGCAAGTATGGCAATTTTAATATCTATCGCATCAAATGCTGCATGTCATTAAGATCATTTTTAAGTCATAATGACAGTGAGGACCTTTATTTTGCAGTTAGTTTTTAGTTGTTCAAAACATTACTGAAAATCAATAGCTACAGCTTAGAGATGTGAGAAAAGTATTTCTTCAGACACTTGTCTGTTTGCGCAATTGACTACCAGTAAACTAACAGTTTTCAGTTTCACAGACTTGGAAAAAGGACTTGATTTGGATACATAAATCGGCGGAGGTCTGTCTGGCACTACAGTGATGTCTCTGACTGCAGAGGCAGACGCAGGCGACTAGAACGCGGGCGGGACAAAGGCTTCTAGACTGTTCTTCGTTCTGTCAATGTCTTCTACAGGAAAGCCACCACACCTTAAGCCCTGCAACAACACAACTTCCAGAACGCAACAAAGGCCCCTAAAGGAGGTCTTTGACTGAACAGGGGTGTGTTTCCCAAAACCATAGTTGCTAACCTGTTAGCAACAAGCTCTGACTTAATATAACTTAACTAACATTATTCTCACTAAACATGGATTCTTAACACACTGCTTTAACTCAATTTTGCACAAGTGCACGTCTGACTTTTTAAAATGTTAGCATCTTTAGTTTTTCATCTTTAATTTTACCTTTTTTATCTCATCTTTAAAACTATTGGACAGTTATGTACAACTGACCATTTTATGGTACACTATAGTTGGTTATTAAATATTGCCATTTACTGGCAGCTCTCCAGTGATTATTAAAAGCCTATCAAAGATCTACAGAAAAGACCAATTAACAGTCAATACTCTTCAACAGCTAATAAAACATTATCTGGGAGAGAGGGTGAGTGTGTGTGTGTAAAAGTGTAAAAGAGGAGAATGTGTGTGTGTGTGTGTGTGTGTGTGTGAGAGAGAGAGAGAGAGAGAGAGAGAGAGAAAGAAAGGGCTGGGTAGAGACAGGCAGCGAAGTGACCCAGATAGCTGGGTCTAGTTCTAGTGCAGAGCTGTCAAATCCAGATGATGCCGGGGGCGAGCCAGCTCTGGGCCACGTGTGGAGGAGACTCGTCTGCTGTTATCTCTTGGCAGACAGATAGAGCGGTCAGAGTGGAGGATGTTAATTTCCATACACAGGGTCTGTTCGCGCTCAGCTCACGTGTGCTGCAGTAACAGGGAAACGGCCTATCTCTCTCCTGCATCTCACAGACCTGGGCGCTGTCTCTCTCTCACTCCTCCTCCCATATCACATTTTCTCTCTCATCACTCTCTTACTCTCTCTCATTCTCTCTCTGATTGACTTCTCAAACCACAGCCTTCTTCTTCATATTTCAGTGCAATTTCCATATTTAAAACTCTACCAGGATGACATTGGCTCACATTTCTGTGTTTGCATTGCCAAACTAAACTAAGTCTATGTGACAACAATAAGGTAGAACTTCTGTCATCACAACCCCCACCATTCCTTTTGATCTCTTTTTCACATCAGTCTCTCTCTTTTTCCTTCCATACTGTCAGGCGTGCCTTCAAATTCGCAAACAGTGGTGAACGTTTGCAAACAGTTTTCCTATGCCTTGAGCTTTCGGCGAATGTTTGCGAACAATCGCAAACAGTCTGAGGAGGTAGTTCTCCGCGAACATACAGGGGAACTGCACGTGAGTTTGACGAAGGCAACAATGCAGTTACAGTACTGTTACAGTGGAATGTTAATACCAAATCTTTCAAATGTAACTGTTCAAAGAGAACATGTTCACCACGAACGTTCACCACTGTTTGCCAAATTTGAACGCACCTTAGCTCTCCACTTTCACTCTGTTGTTGTCTTTCTCACTGTCCTCATCTCCCCCCATCTTTATTTCTCTCCCTTTCTCTCTCTTTCTCTCTCTCTCTCCAGTTCTCTTTTTGGCTGTCCATCGCCTGTGTCTCCCATCTCTCTCCTCACACTTTCACTGGCACACTCTCTCTGTTGTTGTTTTTTTAAATTCAAATTCACGCTATACGCTATATTGGCATACAGTATCTAGAACTCATCAAGACTAAATAACAGTCATAAAATAAAATCTGTGAATCAGTGTTTCCCACAGAATTGAATTCTATTTGTGGTGGTAGGTTTGCAGAATTAACTTGAATGCAACAGTTTTTAACAAATTAGCGCAGCGTGGTTATGATACAGATTTAAGCACAATTTAGCCAGTCGACTTTTATGCCAACAATTGCAGGATTGTTAATGTTTTCTTTAAATGTGCATGTAGGTAGTTGAGATACAATAAGAGGCTGTGCAAAGGTGCACATAGCTCTACTATAAACCAATTCCATCCAATTTAAATAGTACAACATGGAAAATCATTGTGTGGTGGTCAGTGTTGATATTGTGGTGGGGCGCCACAAATAAGTCAATGTATGGGAAACACTGTGTGAATACAATACATCTCTCTCTCTCTCCACATCTCTACCTCTCTCTCTCTCTCCAGTGCTCTCTCTCTCCCTGTCTGGTGTATTTCACCTGCACCATGGGAAGACTACCCCCGACCAGCACAGATAACTACCTAACACCATTTCTAGCAGAAATAGTTTTTCCAGTTCTCATTTTTACTCTGTCCACATCACTCCTTCGCATTCTCTCTCTCTCTCTCTCTTACTCACCTGGACGACGGGGTGTCCTCCTGATGGGGCTTTGACCGCTCCGCGGCTGCCCTCTGTCTCGTAGTGGGCGCGGTGGTACTGTTTGGGCTGCACCTCCAGCCGCAGCTCCAGCTGGTCCGTGCTGCTGGGCAGCGACCACTCCAGGGAGGGCAGCGAGGACACAGGGGCACTGTCGAGGGGGCAGTAAGGCAGGTAAATGCATGGCTCTGTATTAGACTGTCCCCAAACCCATCATATGAGTGACCACTATCACCGGTGTGAGACACTATTTGTGGCTTTTTGTGTTGCTACCTTATCTTACACAGGAACAATCCACAAATATAAAAACAGTGTATGGGATAGGAATAGAAGACTGATTTTGATTTTTTTCTGATGACATAAGCTGGTGTCTGTATGTTGGTTATGCACCTAGGCTCTTAAAGGATTTTAAATGTAAATGAGACCTAGAGAGAGGTCTAATGATGTCATGCACCTGGTGACAAACCACATCCCCAGTGACAGACCGAGCTGGTGTGTGTGTGTGTGTGTGATTCTGCTGAAGTAATTTGTGGTGTGTTTGTGTTTGTGTGTGTGTGAGGTGTCATCTCCATCCTGTCACACACTCTCTGACTGACAGTGGCCACCTACTACTGTGTGTCTCCACCACGACCATGATCCTGACCGTGAGTGTGTGCCCCCCACCCACCCCCACCTACCTGCACACGCCGTGGGCCAACTGAGTGGGCCAGCCAGGTGAGATGACGTAGTAGGTCTCCAGGCTGACGGCAGGCTCTGGCTTCACTTCGTGCTGGTAGTGCAGGCCGCCCTCAGGATGGTTCTCCTGGTACATGGCGCCCCCGAAGCTCCCACGCACCATCTTAGTGGGCACAGGCTTGGGCAGGCTGCCACTGAGGCTGCTGACCAGCTCCAGCTCGTCAAACCCGCCGGGACCCCCAGCGACGGCGCCGGCTGGCCCAGAGTCGTAGCGGTCATCTGGGTGGGGCGAGGGGCTGCGGGAGCGGGGGCAGACCCGACCGGGGTTCTGGTACTGGTCATAGGTGCGCTTGCCCTTGGGGGAGGCCGAGCGGGAGCCGGGGTGCGGCGAGGAGGACCGGCGTCCAGCCAGGAAGGTCTCCTCAGTGATGCTGTTGCGCGGGGAGGTGGTGGGGGAGGTGCGCGGCGAGCCGGCCGTGTGGAGGCCCTGCAGCCGAGGACAGATCTCGGGCAGCGCTGTCGGGGACACGCAGGGCGACGTCCAGGGTGAGCAGGCCTCCGACCAGCTGGTGGATGAGTTGCTACTGGCCGGGCTCAGGCATTGCGTGTCACCGCGGTAATTGCTGCTTTCGTAGTAACCGGGCACGGTGAGTGTGGGGCGCGGGCCGATGTCCAGGGGCTCCGTGTGCGAGTGGTCATGGGGGTGCAGCTCTGAGTAGGTGATCTCGATGCGTGGACCACCGGGGCGCAGGGGGTGCTCCAGAAACTCCCCCAGCTCGGCCTCCAAGCTGGGCAGGCTATCGGTGGTGGGGGCCCCGGGGTGGTACGGGGAGTCACACAGGGACTCCAGGCTGTAGGGAGTGTGGTTCTCTTGAAGGCAGGACTCAGGGCTGAGAGTGTCCTGGGCATCATGGGCGTTTGGATCCTCTCCTGCACAGACAGGAGAGTAAGCAGTCACACAGAGATAAACAATGGGTATCACCCGTATATATCAATCACACAGTCACAGGTTTGCATAAAATGTTAATATAATTAAGAATCTTAATATGTACTTTACATAGCCTCGAAGTGCGCAGAAATTAATATAGGCCTAAAATACATTTCTTCCATAATATATTAAATCAGAACTGGCTTATGTAAGGGCTTTGTTTAAAGTTTTTGTTAAAATATATTCCTCTGTTGCCAGGCGAGGTGTACACCCAAAGTGTATGCACATAACTGCCCATAAGTGTATGCAAAAGTGTATGCACATTCAACTACATAAACTGAAAATCCATGACGGCTACATGTTCACTTCAAATGTCCCCCTCATAGTGGCGCGCTCAATGCACGTGAGAGGAAAAAAACTGTCAGTGTACCTGTAAAGCAAACCCCGCTGCTCTCTAATTTCCCCTGGGGATCAATAAATTATCTATCTATCTATCTATCTATCTATCAAATGTGTAGAATTTGCCGCTTATGACCCACACAATTGGCCTACATCCCAAACACAATAGGTTGCGGCACACATTCTTAGTGTTGTTGCCTGTGAGTGATGTTCTTCTATGTAACTGAAAATAAAGTCTGCACCAACCTTGTTCATCCTCATCGTTTCCTGGCGGGTTGTAGAGAAACAGGTGGGGAAAGTCCAGTTCTTCTTGACCATTCCCTTGTGACATGTCGTCGGGGAGCCCCGAGGTTGGGGGGTCCCCTTCATAATAGACTGAATTCATTTGTCTCTTTCCAATATTCTTTACGAAACTGTGAGAAGCAACACTAGAAATAACGAATAAGGTTGTAACGACCAAATAATATAAAGTACAATGGCACGAGCTTCAATGTCTCCTGAAAGTCACAACAGCTTATCAAATTACACCAAAATGAAAATTATTTGCGCAGTTAAAGTCCCAGGGGAGTCTCGTCGGATAATTACAAAAGTCGTGCATCCAAGAGCAAATTGAACGGATCAAGTGCGCGACAGAGTGAGCGAGAGAGCGAGAAAAAAATCGCACAGCAACTTCCTGTTTGAAAAGAAAGGATGTTCTGCTGAAACAATTGGTGTAGGCTACATTGCTTTTTGTACATTAGCGGTTGTCCCCACTAGGCTAAAGACTTTCAATCTATGAATTTGATGAAAGGCTGCAATGCATCGTCAGTCAGTCGAAACGCAGTCTGAGAGTTCTGAGAATAACTTGACCGCTTTTTCCTGTGAATGTGTTAAAAAAAAAAAAAAACAGTATCAGAAACACTGACCAGACAAATTCAAGAATAGGCACATTTGGGCTTTTTATTTCGCTGATTTATTTTATGTCATGTCTACGCACATTGTGTTTGTGTAGCAGGCCTAGGCTAAATTATAAGTAAACCATTTGCATCACTTAACTAACAGCCGTTAGGTGGCGCCATAGTCTAGCATGTGTTCCCCAATCACTGAGTTCGTATGCTGTGATAGCCTACTAACAGTAAACTTGTGGCGTTATCACATAGGCCTACGCTATCACATAGCCTACGTTAAGTAGTAGTAGCCTACTTTGTTAAATCGGCGACATTTCAGTGAATAAATTAGCATTTGTGGTCATCCTCAGAAGCACATTTTTATATAGCAATATAAGTTTAACATAACACATGGCTTATTTTTGTAATTAAGATAATTAAGTAGGCCGAGGCTAGGCCTACTAAATAAATATATATTTTTTTAAACTCTTATCTGTCAAGAGAACAGGATTATCAATCAAATACTTTAAAGTGAGATGATATGTGTCTCGTTCTGTTATTAAATTAACAGGGGAGATGCTAGTCAACACTAGATTATATCTGACACTGACAGGGTAATGCAAATTTATATAACAGGTGTTAGTGACGTATGTCGACTCTTTGTTGACAAAGGGTCTATTGTCATCACCACCTGACACTGATCTCTCTCTCTCTCTCTCTCTCTCTCTCTCTCAAATTCAAATTTAATTAGCTTGATTTTAATCGATGTCAATCGATTAAAAAAAATAATCGAATTAATTACATACTCTGTGATTAATTAATCTAAATTAATCACATATATAATTTTTGCTGTGAAAGTATTTTAAATATTTAAATTCAAACAAATCATTGAATAATCAGCATTAGTGACATTAAAGTTCAACAACTCTTTTATTATTATTTTCACTGTTCAAATAATTGCCATAATAATCTATGATATGACCTAATATGCTGAGGAAATAAATTCAAAAGTGCTTCGAGAAGAAGTTTTTTTTTTACATCAAAGGCATTTCAGGCCACAGATATAACCTAGAGGACACAATGAAAATAAATTAACACTCCCCTCAATGTCAACACTTATTTGATGAACTCCGGTGATATGCAAATTCCTTGCTGCAGACATTGCAGAGGACTTTATTTTCAACACTTTATTTTTATCAACACCATCAGGCCGTTTTTTTAAAAGTAGATGTTTCAATCAATGATCCAGGCAGCACGTTTTCTTCTCTCTCCTTCATTTTACAGTCTAATTTTTACTGACTAGAACGGCTCGGGGTCAAAGGTCATACGGAATCGATTAATCTGCACTAATCTTTTCGATCAGTTATTTTTTCTCAAATTAATTAATTGAAATTAATCAGTTATTTTGACAGCATATATATATATATATTCTCTCTCATATACTCTCACACACACAACCATGCACGCATATTATGTTTGGTGTTCCAAAACTCTGTATTTGTGCTAGAAATATGCACATCACATTCTCATTCATGTATGTAAACACACGGGAGAGTTTATTCAAGAGTAGAAAACCAAGTAAGGAATGGGGGTTAATCCATCTGTTCATATAGATGAGAATAAACATGCACGCAGCTGTAGAGAATGTATATTATCACCAGTAGGTGGCATTAAAACAAAGCTTCATATTACTGTAATGTCGGTTTTCTGATAGACTAGAAAACAAGGTGGACTGATCACAAATATGTGATATAGTGTTAGGGGCATATCATGTCATTTAATTCAAGTATGTGATATAGTTTTGGGGGCATATCATGGCATTTTAGTCTGAAATAATATGCAATTAAAAATATAGTTATGTATGTAGAGTTATGCTTGCACAACTAAAATAACATGGGAAACACCAATAGCAAATGGAAGGTTTATTTGAATATATAAATAAATGAGAATATGTTACATCTATATACATAAATACCATGTTCTTATTAGATACATTTACTGAATACATAAGTTACACTGTACATAGAAACATTTTAGTGTATACATAGAAATGATTGCATTTCATTTAGACTATCAAAAGACATAACTACAAGGTAGTTAAAAGCAGTCACCATGGGAGATCATATCAGTATGTCTGCATGACTGACTAGCCTATTTGGTCAATAACTAATCATTACTGTTAATATAGAATAAGATATGTACGAATACATGACATGAGGTATATGGGAGGAAGAGTAAAGTCATATAGCAGCATCTTCAGGCTTCTTGCACTGTAGGAGTCATCTGAGTGTAGTGGATTTACCCCTGTGGAAGAGATAAAACACAGTAAGAAATCAAAGGTGTGCACATGGATGGACACACATCTGACAGCATCCCTATACATTCATCACTATGCTCACATTTAGTCATAAACAGTTCATTAAAGCAGCACAAAAACCAATAGAGGACAGGGAGAGGATCCCTTTTTTATCAGTTACCAAACTATTTTGACTTTTCATAATACCTCGCTGTACTAGCTATAAATCATGATATGATGCATCAGTTGTATACCAATAACTATATCGCTAATGAACCTGGTCTGTTGATTGGGATAGCAGAATGCTGATTACCTCAGCGTTGTACGAAGGCCACGGGAAGCTCACGACTGGGCACCAGAGTACCAAAGTGGACGGCCTCCACAGGGTCCTGGTCTGTGGCCACAATCTCATAGTCTCGCACCAGCTGTAACAGAAACCCAAAGGGAGAGAGGTTAGCGTAGCATTAAGACTATACAGAAGGACAGGGGAAAGACCGTTTTCAACATCAAGACACGAGTGTGATTTGGGATACTATAGTAAAAGACTCCTCATATGGCTGACCTGTAGCCAAAGTGGCATATTTGCTATACGTATGGTGTGTCTAAGGGTATGTAAAGAAAAAACTCTTCCATAAGGTTATGAATGTTAATTTCCTATGTACTCCGTGGAACTTTCATGAAAACACCCTCTCACTTCCTACAACTTTAGAATACTTTTTTAAGCATTGTTCCTAGCTTGACTGTGCTGAATATGTGATCCTCAACTACTGCATATGTCACTCGTCCATAAGGTTATAGACGAGTGATGAGTGAGGAGAACTATTTCTCTCTCACCTAATCACTCTATGTGTGGCATACTACACATGAGTGTGAAAGGCATGGGTAAGGCATGGACATGTCCTTACCCAGCAGAGTGCCAGCTGCAGTTGCAGTTCGGCCAGGCGGCGCCCAATGCACATCCGCTTCCCGATGCCAAAGGGCACATGGGCAAAAGGGTTGATGGAGTTTTTCTCCTGAAGCCAGCGCTCCGGACGGAACTGCTTCCCGTTGTTGAAGTATTCATCGTTAGAACCAAGAGCTTGACTGTTGATGACCAGAACCGTCTGTGTGTATGGAGAAAGCATTGTTAGCATAGGACACACACTGGAAAAAATTAAGAGACCACTGCACATCATTCTGATGTCATCCTACGGTTGCTGAGTCACATTCGAATGATTTGACGGTCATATTCAAATTTGTAGTGGTCTGAATATGACCGTTAACTCATTCGAATGTCACTCTGCAACCGTAGAATGACATCAGAAAAAATGTGCAGTGGTCTCTTAATTTTTTCCAGATCTGTATACAGTATTTCCCAGAAGTTTTACATGAACGTTATCTTTTAATATTTTGTTGTAAAGAGTGCAGTAGCACCCCATCACCCTTAGGTGGAATGGCAGGAGGCAGTCACATTAGAGTCCCTTACCCCTTTTGGCAGTGTGTAGTCCCCCAACATGGTGTCTTGGTCCAGGGTACGACTGGTGAAGGGCACAGATGGTGTGAGCCTGAAAACATGAGAATACCATTTTAGAATTTGCACTTTGAGGGTAAACAAGTGTGTGAGTGTGTATGTGTGTGTGTGTGTGTGTGTGTGTGTGTGTGTGTGTGTGTGTGTGTGTGTGTGTGTGTGTGTGTGTGTGTGTTTGTTTGAGTATGTACTGTATGTATGAGAGAGAGACAAAGTGTTTGTATAAGCCCTCATAATTAAGAACGTCATGGAATGAGGAGCATGAATGCACACAGGAGTCCGATGGCCACCTCTAATCCACCACAAACATCATAAACATTCCCAACGCATGCTTGAGAATAAGCCCTGTTTGAGGGTCTCGGGACATTTCGTTCATGTCTCAATGCATTATTGTTTTATGGAGGTATCCATGCATGAGTGGGGGGGGGGGCTCTCAGCCTGAACTCTCTAGCCACTGGGCAGAGAGGGCAACTGGTGGTCCTCACTCAGATAGCCATTGAATGGAAACGGATCTGGATCTGGTGCCAGCTGCTATCTGTTGCACTCCCTTCCCCCCACCCTCACCAGGGCACCAGTGCCAGTGAGTCAGCTTCTGTCAGTACACCCCCTTTATGTACGGGGTTTTAGATTTGTACTTGTAGCCACTGGATTAGGCTTACTGGTATATACTGCATTATAGATCTAATATCAAGTGTTGCAGAAATTAACTACGTTCCATCTTTACTATATTCTCTCCACAAATCAAACAAAAAGAGCCCAAGCTGCTCTCAGTGAGAACCAGCAATGAGGCAAAGTCATCCCAGACAGCAGGCAGTTCTGGTATAGACTTAAAGGTACACTATACAAGATCTTCACCTTAATAGAACCTTTCCGAAGCCAATTTGATGGTAAACAAACTTGTAATAGACTAATCGTTTACCTACTATAGCTATACAGCATAGACATAACGAGTCACTACTGAGAAAACCAGCCATGCAACTTCAAGAACGGTGGCCCGACAAATCTCGTGAGAATCGTGAAACATTACCTTGTTAGTAGATATACTGTAGCTCTTTGGAAATATTTTTTGCCTGTTGTTAATCCTTCACCTCCACAACAAAGCATTTTCATTGTGTATAGGTGGGATAAGTCACAACATTTACAACAGCAGAGTAAAATGTAAATACTGTATATCGCGACTCTAGAGGGAGCTCTACAATCGCCAAAAATACATAAACGTACAGAGTTACCTCTCTCTAATTTGGATATGACTGACCCAAGCTCTGCGAATTCCAAAAGTGTTGTTGAGCAATCGCTGTGGTGACTAATCAGGAAAGCGTACAAAATGACTCCTCAAATAGTCTCTCCCTCAATAATTTACAACATGATGGGAGTTGTTCAGGTTGTTTACGCCAGCAGGAAATGCACCCGATGACTGTAACTGTTTGAGAGCCAGCGCTTGTGTGGTTTTGGGGGTGGCATACCTCATGGATTCCTTGAGGCAGGCTTTGAGGTAGGGCATGTTCTTGATGTGTTCCGCGGTAGGGATCTGACCCGCAGGCACTACCGTTTGGATCTCCTTCAGAAGCTTCCCCTGGGCACAGCCGTTTCGTGAGAGGTTGAAAATAGCCCAGAGCATGCTGTTGGCCGTCTGTGAAATAAACAGTAGAGATGGAGAGAGAGAGAGAGGAAGGGTGATAGAGAGAGGAAGCAGTGAAGAATGAGAGAAAGACAGAACAAGAATGAGAGAGAAAGACAGTGAGAGCAAGGAGGCAGTGGGGAATGAGAACAAGAGAGAGAGAGAGGAAAAGATAAGGGAGGGAATACCATAAGTCAGTATTGTTGCTCTGTTACCACACAGTGATTTCCAGTTATAGGATGCTCTGTGTGTAATTTGATGCTAACCGTCTCTACGCCTCCAATCTGGAGTTCAGTGGTGGCGGCGTACATCTCCTTCTTGGTCAGGTGACTGTGGTGAAAGATGTCACACAGGAAGTCTTCCTCCTTCTCACTTCCTTGTTTGTTCAGCTTCTTGTCAATGTACACCTTAGCTAAGAACACATACTGACTGTTATGCAACATATTTTCCCCTCTATTCCCCTTAAAGGGCAAATCAGTACAGCCACAGCTGAATCACTGCATTGTGTTGAGTGTCAAAATGTTTAGTGCCCTGAATTTACAGCCACTTGTAAAGTATACTGTTACATGCTACTACATATTATAAGTGCACACACATTACATTACATTACATTACATTACATTTGGCTGACGCTTTTTTAACCAAAGCGACTAACAACATGGTAAACAGTAAGTTTTAGAACAATTCTCACAATTTTAGGACAGTTTAAAAAACATTAGAGTACAGTAAGAATAAGTGCGTCGGTGAGTGCTATTTTTAACAGTTACTTGTCAGTTTAAACGGCTGGTGAGTGCTAGGATCAGTAAGACTTGTTGTAAGTGTTGCTATGAGAGTAGATGTTCTCTAAAGAGCTGGGTCTTCACATGCATCAATTACTGGGCTTGTCAAATTGTCATTATATTCTACGCAATGAATCACTCTGTTTTGACACAGTAAACTTAAACAAATCTGAGCACAAAGATAAAACAGACATACATGTCCTACTTTAGCCTGACTTTGAGCATTGGTGCAGCAGGGGAAAGTGAATTGTTTGCATGCATGTGTGCCTCTCTCTCTCTCTCTCTCTCTCTCTCTCTCTGTGTGTGTGTGTGTGTGTCTGTCACAGTGGCAGCCAGTGCAGCACAACAAATGCAGCACAGCCCAAGCCCAGTCTGCACTCTGTTTCCCCCCCTCTTTCCCCCCTCCTCTCCTCTAGCAGTAAACCCTCCCTCTCCCTCCTCACCTCTCTCCCTCCCTCCTACTACAAATATTTGGCTGCAATTTCACCCCTTAGGTCATCCAGTTTACTACGACTCTCCCCCGCCGGGAACACATGGCGAGCAGTGCACATGAGGCGGGAGCGAAGCGCTCGGTTCACAACGAGCGAGCGCGCACTGCAGCACCTGACTGGAAATGTGTACATGCAGAGAGCGGATTGTAGGTCACACATCACGTCAGCAAGGAGCTGTCAAGTAGCCTACCTGTGCTAAATATTTGGTCCCAGGCTGCCGTGTGGTCTTGCCAGGTCTTGGTATTTAGACTTTTATGAAGTCCCACCGGAGTTACCATCATGGTACCGAACGTGCTCATCATCTGCGGAGCGCACGGAAGGATGTATTGTGTCAAAACTTGTGAACTGCATTCCACAAACAGATACACCGTGTCCCAAACTAATCATAATTGCTTCATAATCTTTTAGACTTGTATTGTCATTTAATAGTTGTGTTCTTGTCTTTCACCCAAAAGCCACAGTGTATAGGCCTATTACAAATTAAGGGTACACTGTGACATTTAGTAGCCCTGAGTAAACATAGGCAAAGTACCGAATGTGAGTGAACTCAGTGAACTTTACATTGTAAAAGCTTCCTGAGCAACCTTCCAAACCAGATGTGCTGCTAGAACAACAGATAACGGTATCCGGTCTGCACTGAATGAGATTAAATGTACAAACAAATTACAAGATTGTAGTTAAAACGCTCACCGTTTTTATTGCTGCTATAAAGTTCGTTGCCTCTTCATTGACATGTTCCTGAAGAAGTCCAAACCTTTTGTCGTACAAAACGAAGCAAATTGCTGGAATGGGAAATTGACAAGTTAGTTATAGGCTATTTCAGAGTATTCTTAATGTTGCTCTTTACTTGAAAGAGGGTGTAATCAAATAACTTCAGTATATTATTAACAGCGGACAAATATGACCATAAAACTTACTTTCAAAAGACCACTTGTTCAGTTCATGATTCAAGTCGGTGATTTTTCCGTTGTGTCTGATTACTCCAATCCTTTTGACGAAATCTGCAAGGACCTGTTTGTGGGAAAAAAACGACAAACACGTTGAATGTTAGTTCATCTCTCCACGCAATACATATGGATAGATGTGATGAAAGTTAAAATTAAGCTCTGACGGACCTCGTTGATTTTACCGTCGAGTTTCATCACCTCGGTCGGTTTCATCAGTTTCTGTTGGAAAGCACTCCGCATTCTTTGCCAGTCCTTTCCCTCCCTGTGTGGATTTCAATGTGTCATTTAGCATATTCAAACAAACCTATAAACATCAAACACTACACGGGTACATAAATGTATATTTACAAGATGAGAAGCCCGTAAGCCTCGTCCCGAAGGTCTCTGTAGGCTTTCCACGGTTTGATCTCCAGTCTTTGGGGATAGTTGCCCTCTTTCCTGTACAGCGACTCCAACAAGCAGGGTGCACCGATATGTACTGATTCAAAAGAGCCAAGTTTCAAGCGGAAAATCTTTCCAAATTTTTTATGGTAATCCACCTGAAATAATAGAGTTTTAATGTAAGTGATTTTATTTATTTATTTATTTTTATTTTTATTTTATTTATTTATTTTTTTTGGGGGGGTCAAACTTTTAGCATTAAAAAAATAGCACTAGTTATGAATGGATATATGGTAAATGCACCTATTGGAATCGTCATTATTATTATTATTGTTATTATTATTATTATCATCAACATCATCGTCATTATCATCATTATTATTATTTACCAGTGCCTCGTGTTGGCGTTTCAGCCCGCCTTTAAAGAGTAGTTGGATGAGGCTGCCGAATAGTGGCCAGTTGGTTGGCCCAGGGAGAGCATCGAGACTGTGTGGGCACGTCGCGGTGGGAACAGCATCCTTGGCGTCCAGTACGCAGACCGACGACGTCGGTTTGCAATGTTGCAGCCCCACAGTCTTCTTCTTCAGTAGCTCCATGATCTGCGGAGCTTTCTGGATTTGCGTTCTCATGTTCTCGATAAGCCCGTCCTTTGCCAAAAAACTGCGTTATCTGGAGAGAATATTTGGAGAGTGCGTAAACGTTCCCTTTCAAATTCCTCTTTCGCTTAAATGGTGATACACCTTGCCACAATATATACCCATGGCTGCGTGTATTCCAGTTGAACACGGAACCAATCAGAAATCGGCCCTGCATGATGTGGAGGTCGAGCCCACCATTAATTTATGGATCCACGTTGTGAGTATCTCGACCCCTCTGAGCCCGAGGAAGTGCTCTCGCCCCCTCCCTGCATACATACACACTGTGAAGGTGAGGCGGTTCGCTTGAAGCGCTCCGTCACGTACGATTGGAACAACCATATCTTTTGACAGAGTAAATATTACCACCACGCTTCACCAATTTGGGCAAATATTTGTCAGAGACACACACTCTTTCTCAGCCTGTGTACTGTTGGCCAAGTACGTCCAGTTAATCTAACACGGGTTTTTTTTCTCTTTACACAAGCCACTAAACTGGTTGGAAGCTTGTTTTCAAGACAACAACATCGCATTTGGCACTGTCCCAGAGAGCACGTATTTATCCCCGTTGTGTCACAGTCTGTTTGTCCCTCTGCTCATTAGCAGCTGTAAGCATTCGGTTTCCCTTACAAGCATTGTTTGTTTGTATCATATGACCTGGCGAGCATGACTATTAAATTAGATTACAGAAGCATGTCAAGGCACCAGATCAGGAACACACTTAGCCTACAACCGGTTCCCCATCTTACAAAATCAATGTGGCAGTTATGCCATTCCAATCATTTGCCATATGATAAAATGACTGAGTGGCTGAGGTGAACATTCCACCTTCCTACCACACCCACTCCACTCCACTATACCCCCCCACCCCTCCACACACACACACACACACATCGTTATTGCAATGTAAAAGTGCTTACTCATCGCATATCAGGTGGCATCATCATCCTAACCTTGGACTAAGTGCAGGGTGTGCTGGTAGCAGAGTCGCACAGGACCCCTACAGTACATGTGCAGCAGCAGCACACCCACACACACACACGCACAGGCACACACACACTCAGCTCTTGCCTCATCACTCCTATCCTGGCGTGTTCAACCAGGTCTGCAGTCCCAACTCCAAACATGTTATAATCACCAATTAATTTTACTAGGCCACCCTGTTCTTTCTTTTGACATAAAGTCCCCCCCTTGTTGATCCCATGGTCAATGGTAGGAATTCTCCTCTGTCTCCTATTATTAGTCAAGGATAGTTGAGTTTATTACAGTATTCTGGCCAGCAGTGCGCTTGTGCGATCGGCGCTGCTGAGCAGAGAGACCAGACCTTTAAGTCCAGGGGCCACATCTCAAATGGAGCCTCGAATGGTAGATTAGCTGAAATCCCTCTGGATGAATCTGATGACAACAAAGAGCTTTTCAGGCATGAGACACCAAGTGAATTCGCTGGTCACAAGCAGCCACCCAAGAAGCCAGGTTCTGAAGGAGCCTGCGGGTCCAGGGAGACGGCCGGCCAGCCAGCAGCCAGCCAGTCAGCGGGACGCTCCGATGGCCCAGAAAGCGCTGGGCAGAAACAGAGAGCTGGGGCAGAAGTGAGGCGATAGGGGGTAGAAGCAGGGAACTGGGGCAGAAGTGAGGCGATAGGGGGTAGAAGCAGAGAGCTGGGGCGGAAGTGAGGAGCAACAGGCACAAAGGAAGGGGCAAAAGGGACAGAGAGGTGATGCTGTCAGTAGACAGGTGAAGGATGAAGTTTCAGATTCAGATTGTTCAGGTGCACTCTGTTTTTGTGAGAAATGAGAATGATGGAAAGGGAGAGGGAATGAATGTGTGTGTGTGTGTGTGTGTGTGTGTGTGTGTGTGTGTGTGTGTGTAAGGGTCCGTTCCTGTTCTATTTTCCCTGTTTAGTGTTTTCCATCATGTCTGCTCCTCTTGTTTACTTCCTGTGTCCTGTTCCATGTGTTCCATGTGTTCCATGTGTTCCTTTGTTTGTTTCCACCTGTCTCTTGTTCCTTGTCCACCTGTGCCCTGTTACCACTGTGTATTTAAACTCTCTGTCTTGCCTCAGTCTTCATTGGTTATTAGTCGTTTTGTGATGTTGTAATGTTGATGTATGTGGTTTGCTGCGGCCTAGTAAAGATTTCTGTTTGCTCCTCAGCTTGCCTTGCGTTTTGGTCCAGCTCTCCCCGCAAAAACCATGACAGAATAACCGACCATAAAACATGGATCAAGAAGGCAAGTTTTTATTCTGGTTTGCCACTGCACCTGATGCCCTGGGAGCTTTTCTGGGAGGACAAGGATGCAGGGACCAGTGAGGACGACTGGTCCTCTGAGGAGGACTGGCCAGGTCCCTCTCCAGCTCCAGTCCCAGCTCCCCAACTCTCTGCAGTTCCGTCTGAGGTCCTCGCTCCAGTCCCGGCTCCACGCTGCACTCTGGTCCCGGCTCCCCGAAGCACCCCGGACCCGGCTCCTTGACGCACTTATTACATTATTGGCAAAACATTATTACATTATTGGTTCAGAAATGTTATTACATTATTGGCAAATTATTACATTATTGGCTTTATTACATTCAAATTATTAGGTTATTGGCTTTATTACATTCAAATCATTACGTTATCGGTCGTTATTACATTATTTGACGTTATTACATTATCGGCTGCTACAGTGTGTATGTGTGAGAATGAGCAAATTGGAGCGATGCAATATGATGGACAGATGAGAGGAGAGGTGGAGAGGGGGGACTCTTCACACTTCAACAGGGTTTCAGCTGGCTACTCCTATCCTCAGTCTGCATCGGTACACCCACACAGGCTGACCCACATATGCATGTTCCATTGGATGCCCCTCAATCTCAGGGCTTCAGTGCCCCACCCCCCATGCACACAAAAGTGCAACTGCCCAGAGTAGAAAAAGGCCCCTACCTCTCAGCTACCGCTGCTGGCTATCTCTTTCTGCTCATACTGTTCCAATGTCACTGTTACTGCCCCTGCATCAACGTCTCTACCCCTTTATCTGCCACTGTCTGCCCTTGCCTCCCTATTTCTGCACCTGTCTCTCTATCTTCTGCCTGTTACCCCACATCTGCCCTTACCTCTTGCTCTCTCTCTGTCCCTCTCTTTTCTTCATAGCTGCAAACAGTCTCCCATTCTGTATATTTGATTTGATCCCCTCTCCCTCTCGTTTGTCTCTTGTCTTTTATTCCTCAGCACCTAACAGACCAGTAACAACAAGCGACAGTTGTTATTGAGCAACAAATTAGCAAATATGACAGGACACCAAGGGTCTCTATCAGCTCTCTATATCTGTGCTGGACTGCACACCAGACCTGGACTAGGTCAGAACCAGGTTAGCAAGGAAGACCTGGGGGCGGTTTCACAAAGGCAGATATTTGACTATAGTCTAGGGCCCAGTTTCCCAATAACGATGGAGATACGCTCTTAAGAGGGTTTTCTATGATTCATCTTATGATCGTGTTGTGTTCACTTACCATGTAGATTCCACATTATACCACTAGGTGGTGCTGTGAGTAATTCGACTGTAGTGATTAGACAGGAAGTACTGTAGTGATGTGTTCTACTACCTGCGTGTGGATGGAGAATGTGACATGCTGCTTGAATTAAACATCCATTACCATCTGACTTGATATTTCATTCTTGGACATCCAAACCTTACAAACTGGCGACGAGACAACCCAGTGAGCAATTTTAAGTGAGGATGGCTTTGAATACTCCATTTCCAGACTTTTTTTCTGCCATGCCCGGGAGAACCGGTAATTCCTTCAATTCCTTTCAAGAAATGGGTGAGGATGTTTGAGAATTATCTTCTAGTGATCAATGCAACCGGAAACACTTGGCCGGAGGCAAGAAAAATAGCATTATTACTGCATTGCTTGGGCTCAAAAGGGCAGAGAATTTTCCATACGTTACCAGATTCTGGAAACGATTTAGCAACTGCCATTACTGCACTACAGAATCATTTTACTCCTGCTATTAATGTGGTTGCAGAGCGCCACGCTTTCAGAAAAAGAGTTCAAGGAGCCCAGGAAACAATAGTGCAATACATTGCTGCATTAAGACAACTCGCTGCAACATGCGAATTCCCAAATGGAGATGATATGATTCGAGATCAGCTTGTTGAGCATGTGGCTAACCCTCGTATTAGAGAGAGACTGTTATTGAAAGAGAAACTTACATTAACTGAAGCCATTACTATAGCCGCTCAAGTTGAATCAGCAACTCAGCAAGCTAAAGCTATTGCGGGTGACCAGCACTTACCTGTTTGGTCCAGACCAAAAGTGTAGAGCGCAGACGAAGACCACAACGCCAGGGCACCAAAGTTGCGCCAAGATTATACTGCAAGACCAGCTTTAAAACCTACCTCAGCTCCCTCTGCACATACCTGCTTCAGCTGTGGTTCAGACAAACATCTTGCCAATTCACGTGAATGCCAAGCAGCAAAAGCAACCTGCAGGAATTACAATAAAAAGGGACATTTTGCACGTGTTTGCCAGCAGTGTTGCCAACTATTTCAAATGGAAAGTAGCAAAAGCCAGCTCCAAAAGTCGCTAAATGTCGCTAGATGACGTCATGCACTAATTTGCATATCTATTACGTCACCAGGTCGTGACCCCCAAAAAAAAATGGTGATGGCCCTTTAATTCCCCTTTACACATGTTTGCTTTTCTCCTAGGCCTACTCAAATAGGCAACTTTAACACCCTAATTTAAATATATTTCATTTAATATACTTGTACATTAGGGTAATTGATACACTTTACACTTCTGTATCTTGTCATAGTATACACCAGAATGAGCATTAAGTGGCTGAAATCAGTCATTTCCAACCTATTCCCAACTGCTGCATTTGCTTTGCACAGCTTGAAGTCTAATAACTTCACCATAGGCTACACACAATTTAACCTTACGACAATGGCTATATTTTGGATTTATTTAGTTAATGTCACTCGGACAGAACGATTTTTTTGCCTCAGCCAACAGTCTGTCCTGCATTGACAACATTGAGGCTACATAGCCTAAACGAATGCTTTAGGTTTTTCTAACTTGTATGCTCGATTTTGAACTATCTGCTTGTGAATGAAGTTGTAGCCTAGCCTACTTTCCTTTGTTGAACGGTGCGGGAAAGCGTTTCCCTGTCATCATGTCATTGCTCTCGTCTCGTTGACTCTGGTTGTAATCTCACCCAACCGAAGTTGCTGCATCTTCCAATAACGTTGTCTGAGCTGTTAGATCTATAGAACATCTACTTCTGTGGATAACATGGGCTGATACTACATAGGCCAGTCATTACTTTTATAATCATGGGGCTTTAGGCGAACTCGATGCTGATTCACAAACGAAACAGGCATGAGACTCTTACACAGCACAGCCAAACTCACTGCTCACTCAGAAGAGTAAAAAGGGACATTAGCCTACATGCCATCACATCAGAGTCTCAAAAAGTCTCCAAGAACGCCAGAAAAAGTAGCTAGATTTGTCGCTAGTCGCTTTTTACAAAAAAAAGTCGCTTGGGGGGTCTGAAATCTCGCTAAATATGGCGACAAAGTCACTAAGTTGGCAACACTGTTTGCCAGTCTATGCAGACTCATTCAGTGAAAGAGGTTGAAGTGCCTGAATATACACTCCTGCTTGTGGAAGGAACAGACACTCCTGATAAGATACAATGTACAGCAGTGGACATTCCAGCTACACAGACTGTGAAGACGGTGAAATTAACTGTGGACACTGGTGCTTCAGTTTCAGTCTTACCCAGATGTATCTATGAGGAACATTTCAAGGAAGCTCCTCTCCAACAATCTTCTGTTTGTCTGGTGACATATTCGCGAACACCTATCAACGTGCTGGGCTGTATGCAAGCAACCGTTCATATGGATGGCGTTAAAGGTCCAGCCAACTTCTATGTTGTGGACTCAGGGACTGCACTGATGGGCATGGACCTAATATCTGCTCTCCACCTGCGCATCGAGGGCAATACCGTGTACCCACCATCTACATCAATCTCTCCTCCACCATTCACAGCGTCAATGGGGCATCTGACCATACGTCCAGCCTCACCAACAACTATAGGATGTGCTATAGGCTTTATGCATCAGGTGAAGATTTCACCAACTGCTGTTCCTGTGCGTCAAAAGCTGAGACGCCTTCCTTTCTCAGTGAGATCTGCTGTGTCAGAAGAGCTGAACCGTCTCCTCTCAGCTGGTGTGATAGAGCGCATTGACTCTTCTCCTTGGGTCTCGCCGATACTGCCCTACTAAGGCAAAAGACCTTAACTCACCAGAGTGTGAAACTGAGAAAAATTACTTTAAAGTTATCTTAATGTCCTGACAATTGAGTAATAGGTATAATATTGTAATTTTCACATTTTGTAGTGTATACCTGTATTAATCTATCTACAAAATAAATTGAACTCAAATTTGACCTTTGACCCTTTTTTGGAAGTTACTGTATTCTGCCTTAGTATTGTCTACAAAATGACAATCGGTCATACTAAGGCAAAATACCTTAACTTCTATTTTATAGCACAATGTTATGATAACAATGTTAACTTTCACTTAAAATGTAAGCAATATTAACCCTATTGGACTCACTATGATAAAATGGCTTCACATTTATCAACATCATATGAAAATTATAGTTTTTTTCATTTTTTTCTGTATTTCATACTCATACAGATGTCAGAATTAAGAATGAGAGTGTTTTGATGTTTTAATATATATGAAGCAGTATTTGCATTATTATCATGAAATCAGGAATACATTTTGATGATGTGTGTAGGTCTTTTCAAAATTATGATTAAACACTGTAGTCTAGGCCTATACATTTTCCTGGATAGAATGGAAACTTGCAAATGCAGATGATAAAACAAAGTTCTCCCACACAAATTAGGTAGATTAGGATGTGATTGGTTGCCTTTATTTGGTCATTTTATATTACTGCAATTTAAAGCTGCCTGCTTTGCGACTAGCTTAATTTCCCTACTAACCCGCAGCTACACTAAACTTTAGGATTGCATTGATAGAATTGACAGCCTGTAACAACTTGGGAGTTTTGACTAGCCGGCAGCAAGTTTTAAAAACTCGTGGCAGATTTAATGGATTTGCTTTCTCGTCGGTTGTTTGGTATGGATTTTAACCAGGGTTCAACAAAAGGTAGGCTCTATATTACTTCATTCCTGCTGCTGGTGTGTGTGTGTGTGGAAGGTGTGTCGTTGTGTTGCAGTCAATGGCTATCATTTGCAGGCGAGAGCTAGCATATGAGAAACAATTTTTTTCCAGTTGACATGTAGCCTTGTATTACGGGCTGTGATGTGAATTAAGATATCCTAGGCTACAAGCCATGCTCTAATGCACCGCTTGTTACTGAATATGTTGTTGAGTTTAGGCTTTTAAGTTAGGCTAATCTTGATAGCCTAGCCTATCTTTAATGCACCAGCATATGTCATTCCTTAATATTGCCATTTAGGCTAGGCTACGTTTCAAAGCTATCAATCTAACAAAAAGCAAGCACTGCAAAACATGTAAGTTACTGTATACACGTTATTGAAGTTAGTGTGTGTCTGAGGTGATTTAATTGAATAATGCATAGCCTAGACATAACTCCAGCCGGCAATACAACTTCACGTTGATGGTCGGTCAGAAGGCAGCTTGCCATAACTTTGCACTGTAACTTCAATCCAGTGTTTAGTAGCAGCGTGAAAGGAAGGCATAAAGCCGTATCTGATGTTATGGGCTTCTGCCACAGTTTCCCCTTGGCTTTTTGAAGTTACGGCAAAAACATAATCTTATTTCTCCCAAAAAACAACCAAATTGAAACTTGATGTTTGTCTACATGATAAAACATATGTTTATTGTCCTAATAATGACAAAAACTAATTTTCGCCAAAATCAAAGTTACGACCTTTTGCCTTAGTGCGGCAGGATAGTGGTCACACAGAAGAAGACTGGAGGAATCCGAATGTGTGTAGACCTTCGCGAGCCCAACAAAGCAATCATCATAGATAGTCACCCTCTTCCTCACATGGAGGAACTGCTCGCCACACAGCTACTTTATTTTCAACCATAGACCTGGAAAGTGCATATCATCAAGTACCACTTTATCCGGAGAGTCGAGATTTAACAGCTTTCATCACACATGAAGGGCTGTTCCGATTTTGCAGAGTTCCCTACGGCCTTGCATCAGCTCCTGCTGCGTTCCAAAAGCTGATGGCCACAGTGCTGAGAGGCGTGTCAAATGTACAGAACTATCTGGATGACATTATTTGCTATGGGCGCACAGCACAAGAGCATGACACTGCTCTGGAAACGGTATTGCAAAGACTCAAAAAGGCAGGCTTACAGCTTAATGACAAGAAATGTCACTTTCGTCAATCTAGTCTGAAGTTCTTGGGACACCTGGTGACCGCTAATGGAATCAAACCAGACACAGAGCATTTGCAAGCAATCACACAGGCTCCTCCTCCCAAAGATGCTGCCAGCCTTCGCTCTTTCCTAGGTATGCTGTCTTGGTATGGGAAATTCATACCAAGCTATGCCACAGTTGTAGAGCCGCTCCGCCTCTGTCTGCGTCAAGACGCCATATTTGAATTGACTGATAATGCTCAGAAATGCTTCCTTGCCGTGAAACAGCTGCTAATTGACAGCCCTGCTCTTGCTTTATTCAACCCAGTCTTTCCAACAATAATTTCAACAGATGCATCAGATTATGGCCTGGGTGCCGTGTTCACACAGTTGCATCCAGACCGCACGGAACACACAGTGGCGTTCGCATCAAGGACACTGACGCCGGCCGAGAGAAAATACTGAGAAAGAAGCTCTCGCCTGCGTCTGGGCTGTGGAGAAATGAAGGACATATCTGTGGGGCCGTAAGTTCACACTCCGCACCGACCATCAGGCCCTTACAGCGCTCCTCTCTACAAAAGGGGCTGATCGAGCAGGGATGCGTATTGCACGTTGGTCTGCTCGTCTCCTTTGCTTCACATATGACGTCGTCTACCGTGCCGGAACATTGAACCATACAGCCGATTGCCTCTCACGCTTACCTCTGCCTGCTGCCCCCCCTCTTATCGCAGACATGGAACCTGAGCTGGTGGCCTTGTTGTCAATGGTCCCTATCTCAGTGACTGCTGGTGAGTTTGAAGCTGCTTCCTCTTCCTGCTCTGAACTTGCTTCTCTGCGTCAACAAATTACCCATAAGTGGCCTCCTTCTGTAAAGACTGTGAATCCAGTGCTTCAACCGTACTTCAAGGTTAGGCAGGAACTAATTGTGCCTGTCTCCTTGCGCAGCACGCTCATTGTCCTGGCACATGAAGGCCATCAAGGCATTGTGCGGACAAAACAAAGACTGCATGAGCTTTACTGGTTCCCAGGTATGGACACACTAGTTCGCTCTGAGATCTCTGCCTGTTCACTATGTCAAAGGTCAGACAAGTCAGCAAGAGTCTCCGAGGCACCATTGCAGCCTATACCCTTACCTGAGGGCCCCTGGAGTAAGCTGGGGATAGACATTGTTGGACCATTTGAAACTGCAACATGGGACTGCAAGTTTGCAATCACCCTCACTGATTATTACTCAAAGTGGCCAGAAGTCGCTTTTGCATCATCTGTTACTACAGAGACAGTACTGGGTTTCCTCAGAAGTCTCTTCAGCCGCTACGGTAACCCAGAATCGGTGGTCACGGATAATGGGCCACAATTTACAGCTGCTGCTTTCTCTGCATTCCTCAAAGACCGGGGTATCGCACTTATCCATTCATCTGGATACCATCCCTCCTCCAACGGTGCCATAGAGCGATTCAACAGAGTCTTTAAAGGCTGTATCCAAGCTGCAATCCTCCAGAATAAACCGTGGAAATCTGCAACAACTGAGTTCCTTCAGGCATATTGTGCCCCACCTTATGCCATGACCAACACATCGCCATTTGAACTCATGCATGGCCGAAAAATGAGAACTAAGCTCAATGTTCTTGCTCCTCCAGCTGTGACAGCTCATGACGATGACGTACGTTGCAGAGTTTCCCTTCTCAAATCACAAATGAAACAGTACTGTGATGCCAGAAGGGGAGCTCGCACTCCTTTATTCAAAGAAGGGGATAGAGTGCGAGTACGAAAACCAGTGCATGTTCCAAAGGGACATCAGAAATTCTCTGCACCGATCAGGATCAAGAGGCAAGTGGGTCCTAGCACCTACATGTTGGATGATGGGAAAACCTGGCATGCTTCCCATCTGGCCTCAGTACCCGTCAGACTGCCAAAGTGTCTCTAGCTCAGCCAAAGACTGGTCCGGAAGATACAGCTGAACCGGGAAATGATCAAGAAGCAAGAGACCGTCCTGCCAGAGCACATAAACCACCAGATTGGCTCAAGGACTATGAGACTTAAAGAATTAACATGACATGTTTGGACTGTGATACTTAGTTCAAGGAAATTGCCTTTATTGGTGTTTTTTGCCTTTGATGTGTTCTACTACCTGCGTGTTGATGGAGAATGTGACATGCTGCTTGAATTAAACATCCATTACCATCTGACTTGATATTTCATTCTTGGACATCCAAACCTTACAGATCGTTCGTTTGGTTTTTCCGACTGTTTCCCGAACATGCTCGTAGCATGAACGCGCATGCACTGCTCTTAAGATGCTCTTAAGGGGAGCTGTCCACGTTAATAGTTCTGAAATATCCTCTAATTTGATGGTGATGTCAGGTGACTGCACGTCACAGCTATAGACCTACCATTTAAACTTCGGATCTACACATTAATTCACATCAATACGAAAATAGAAACACTTTGACATCTGTATGTAAGCATCCCAAGTAGGCTAGGTTATATGCCACACACAGACATAAATAATTGTAATTATTTAAGATTAGATTGTTGCACCATGCAATAATTTTCCGCGGTGTCACTTAAGAACACGTTTGAAGATAAGAAAGAAGTCGAGTAAGAAAGTGAGGAAATGTGTAGGCTTAAATTTTGATTCAGTACAGACTAAACCACATGTTCCTTTCTCTGCTTTTACCTATAGACCTAATAAAATATAGCCTTCACTAGCAACTATTCTGGCAATGTCTCTTTTCATAACTGGATTGCATTTTTGTCTGCTTTTCATCACATTATGACCATTAAATGTAGGCTATACTATTTTGCACACTAAAATCTGATTCATCAGGTAAACACAATAAAGAATGGGAACGTAAATTGGATTATGTATTCTAAGTTGTAATTCCTCTGTATGTCCTGTTGGTGACCTCTGTGAGAAGTACTGTTAAGACGCTCTTAGCCGGTAACGAGAACTCTGGAGCACTCGTAGATCTACGAGTGTTTTCACGACACTCTTAAGCTGCGATAGTTTCGGGAAACAGTCGGCAATCTTAAGACGTTCGGAAGAGGGACTTTACGACGCTCTTAGGCTTAAGATGCTTTTGGGGAACTGGGCCCAGATGGACTATCCCAGCAAACACACAACATTCTGGGAACCTTTAAAAGACTTACATTTTTTATCCTTTAACTGACGTTCCCAGAACGTTCCCTAAAGGTATAGTTTTGTGCAACTGTCAGGGAACCTTTTGCCAACATTCCTTGATGGTTATATTAAGCAGGGGCACCGCTAGGGTTGTATTCCATAGTACGCACCATGGCCCAGGCCACTAATTACCACTCCCAAAAAAAAAAAAAAAAAATTAACAGTGGCTACCCTACACAGAGGTGTATCAAACTTTTTTTAAAGTTCTGGGATGAGGGAGGTTTCACCCCCGGGAATTCTTTTGAAATTCTGGCTGCTAAACACTAGCCTGACAAACCAGACCCACATTAAATTGTAGGGTCTGGGCACTCACCGTTGACAGTGCTCAGTCCGAGGGGCGGGATAATCTGTTGTCTTTCAAATTCCCTCTGCACGCAATAGGACAGCGCTATGAGTCCCATGTGTTTTCCCACCAGCGGAGCTAGTTGGCTAGTTCAAACATTTGCCAACTTAAAAAAAGCTTAACTCTTGTCACGCTGTTTGCCAACAGCAGCATCCATCTTCTTTGTTTTCAATTAGCAGGGAATTCAAGCCAAACCGTTGCAACTCTGCCATCAATCATTATGTTAAGCCCGCCTAACGTCTCTATACACGATTTGATTGGCCTGATAGAAGTTTAATTTTTCCAGCTCACAAGCACAAGGAGAGTTGCTAGACTAGCCCTGGCAGCAAATGTAATGTGTCTAGATTTCTAGGCTAGCTAAATACAGCATTTTAACGCAATTTGGGTGGGACAGAAATACCTTTACAGAGAAAGCAGCTCTGGCCAGATCGGCTCTGGCTGACATGGCATGGCCTACTGGTTAGCCTTTTACTGTTACACTCCTGGAACTATTACCCCGCTGTTTTCTTTTCATGAGGAGCACTACGCTTAAATGATTTATGACTGAATGGAACGTTGTGTTTTCAAGCGCCAGAACTGCAAAAAAACGCATCTCTGTAGGCAGCCTAGGCTCCGAGATCTGTACACAAAAACAATTGGTACCAACAAGTATTGGCAACCACTCAAAGGCAAAATAAAGTGTTCCAACCAATAATCGATGAGATGCGTGTTTAAGAGGGAGGGGGAGGGAGTAGCGAGCTAGCTCTCTGTTTTGTTTAAACATCAACAGAAGTGACGTCACCCCACAATCACTGATATAACCTTTAAGGACACATTCTTTATCCATTAAGGAGCGTCCCCAGAACGATCCCTTGGCTTGAGGTCTTAATACTTATTTTTGTCAAACCATAAAATCACCTTTATGGAACGTTCCCTGAAGGATTAATTAAGGTTGAATTTTTGTATAATCAGTGGAGTAGATCTGTCACCATGTCATACGCAGCTGATTTTGCCTAATGTGCCTGTGTGTGTGAGAGAGAGAGAGAGAGAGAGAGAGAGTGACTTGTTTTGGGGGTTGCCTGGTAACAATAAACTTCGACCCAAAGGTTCAACCTAGTATTATACTTTTAGCTCTCCATCTGGTTCGACCACGGATTCAATAAAGCACAGAAGATTTAGAAGCGTCTTTCATGTTGAGGTTGCAACACTTCGTAATTTACCGTTAGGCCTATTTGCTTCCCAGCATGCATTTAAAGTCAGTTGCCCTGTATATTATTGTTTTGATTTTAAACATGGTTGAAACAGTTTAACCTTCTCTCGCTGGTGTTTTGAACATTGACATGACGGGATATGCCCATTGAAAACAGTTTAGTTAGGTTAGTTTATCGTGAAGAAAGACACCGTAAACGTGAGTCTAACTCGGTATAAATGTCCAGCTGGTAATTTTTTAAATGTTGTGGTGGAGGATGTAACTATTGTGAATGGATGATTGCAAAATCAGCTGATGGCATGAAGTAATATGCGCATAGTCTCTCACCTGCCGTACACTGATATATCTCCCAAATCAAACCATTCTCAATACCTGTCTTGTAGCTTTGGCTGCAATTTTTTCTCTGCTCGTGTTTTAAACATGATTCAAAGAACGTTCCATGGACATTCCCGGAACCAAAGATTCATGGTTTAAAGAACATTCTGCGGACATTCCCGGAACCAAAGATTTAACCATGAAGGAACGTTCCGGCGCTGTCAAGTAAACTTTCCTGAATGACCGTGAGGGAACGTTAGCAGCGAACGAGCAGCGAACGTTCCCACACTCTTCAGCGGACATCCGCTGAACATTCCCCGAACCAAAAATTGTTTTCTGGGTAAAGACTATAGACCAGGGATGTCAAAGTCAAATACATTAGAGGGCCAAAAAAACTAATTTGCTACAAGCCGAGGGCCGAGGGTTCTTTTAAATGATCATACGATGCCTCCTTGCTGCTTTGTCGTCTACATCAGCCTTTCTCAAACTTCTTTGACCTGAGGCCCAGTCAAGGCATACTTTGGGGTCATAGGGCCCACCTACATGAACCCATGAACCCCTCCTCCCACCCCCCATCAAATTATCATAATGATATCACAATTATTATTATTTTTATACTATATTGCTATACATGCACTTCAAAACAGTCAATGTTTAAAGTGCTAAGATTGTTCACAAAAGTTTGTGAAAACATGCACATCAGAGTACTGCTTTACTAATGTAAAATATAATTAGGCCTACAATAGTTTCATTGTTTTTGCATTGTGACATGATGCTTGCATGAGAAATACTTCTCAAAACAACAGCAGTTATATGGGTGCCGTTGTTTTGGGATGTTTCCCTCATGCAAGCATCATACACTGATAGAATATTTATATGCTATTTAATTACATTTATTTTGCATTTGAATGCCTGAATGTAAGGATTCAGGAAACACAATACCAGCTTTTGTGAATGGTAAATGGCGGATCAGATAATGCGTAAATCACTGATCTGGAGATCTTTAACTAAGACTAATTAATAGCTTTTGGCTGACTTTAATACTTAATGCCAAACAGTGTTTTAGATAGTCTGTGCTCTGTTTTTTATGGAAGTTGCATAAATCCACGTCGTTCTATTAAATATCGTTTCATAATTAAATAGCCTTCCAATAGGTTGAAGCTTAGCTTTGCTACCAACGCACACGCATGCATTGAATAAACGCCATACCACCTAATTTTAATTCTATGCCTCTATGTTTGATGACACCAAACAAGTATTTCCTACTAATTGCAGAAATGTTTGTTTTCTTTTTTCTGTCCGCGGCTCCTTGATCAATTGCGCAGCAAATTATCAGACGATGACCCGAATAATTTCACTCTGCAGACCATTGTCCACATTGCGGACCAAGGCCCATAGTTTGACAAATGGTGACCTGCATGCTGCCATATTAAGGCCTTTTTTTGCACGGTGTTTTTTAGCCGGTTTTCACGTGGAAGGCTCTGTAGAAATCTGACACCCTATTCAACGAAGTTAAACTGAAAGAGCGTGCCGTTCACAGACACCAGAATGAACGAGTTCACAGTAACGTTCATCAGGCAGTAGTAATACAGTAGCCTACATTCAGTTCACGTTCGCTCAAAATATGAACGAGTTCATGAACTTTCGCTCAATGAACGCGTTCAGGCACAACACCCGGGAGGGGGGTAGCGGTAAGTTGACACCTGCCCCGAGATATTCACAGAAAACTGTCTCCGGCCATCTACAGGCCAGTTGGTGTATAGTAACATAAATTAATTTATTGTGTGGCCCCCCATGAACGGAATTCCACAAAACTTGGCGTGCATTCAGAGAGTGTCATAATGACCCTACACTTCCAATTTCGTGCAGTTTTGACTATGTTAGGTCACAGATACCTGCGATTACAACACCTAATTTTTACTTTTTTGTGTTTAACTAGGTGGCGCTATACATGAAATGAGTGGTTATGGAATGGGTTGACATGGCCCCTTGAGATCAACATACAAAAAAAAAATGGTCCTCCTAAACCTTACGGTTCTCGAGATATTCACAGAAAACTGTGTCTGCCCTACCCTCCTTTCGGGGGGTGCAGTCCAGTGAGGGGGCTACAGATCAAAACGAAAAACGATGGTTCCATGCTATCCATATGGGGTTACATGCCCACCAAGTTTCGTCTACCCCGGTCTTTCAGTGTCCTGGGAATCCTTGACGGAAATTTGGACATGCGAAAAAAAAATCTGACTAAACCTATATGACCGCCGCTTCGCTGCGCGGCGGTCATAATGAAGCCGAGGCCCCACTTGCGGCACCGCAGTGAGTTCGTGGGCTACCGTTGCATTGTGGGAAATGGAGTATTGGTGCGTGCAAAACAGCAGCCGGCGGCTGCGGCCTGCGGGCCGGTTCTAATACTAATCAAATATCATCCCGGGGGCCGTAGATAATTCATTTGCAGGCCAGATCCGGCTCGCGGGCCTTGACTTTGACATGTCTGCTATAGACAATAGATGGTTTTCGAAATAACAAACAGTTTGACGTCTATATTCATACATCGCACGAAGCCGTTGGTATCAGGGCCAGCTCTGGGCCAGACTGAGGTGGGTTCTTTTCTGCTGTGGCTGCTCTTTAGGCTGGTGATGATGGATTTTGACTATGGCTTTCAGACTTCAGACTTAAAGATCTAAATTCCAATGCGGATCAGGGCCAGATCTGGGCCGCGCTCTGTCCTGCTGCGGCTACTGCTCTCTAGGCTGGTGATGAGTGGGAGCAGCGGGCTGTTGACAAAGCCTCGTTCACCCTAGGACTTCAACCTCAGCACTGTCGCTGGATGTGCAGCACTATCTGAGGGACATAGGCATCAGTGGGCTCTGGGATAAAGCAATCAGTCTTGCGTGTTTTTCTTCACTTCAAAGATTGTGTGCTCCTGACAGTGAATTACTTTCTCTATACACATGTATTGTTACAGAATATTACTAGTCACCTGTGTAATGATTAATTGTACTGTACATATACAAATAGTACATTTTACTTCACAAAAATTGATGTTCTGTACTCAGAATCAATGAATATAAACATTCATGCCTAAACACAGCATGACTTCTTTATTCCGGTAGAGTGGGTGAAAAGAGAGAACTAGTCCGCGAGATCTTGATTCTTGATTGATGCATGATTGGGCATTCCTTCTTAGGGTTCCTGAGAAAATTACTTTCTCATGGCTTGAAGTAACTGTAAGAGTGTGTGTGTGTGTGTGTGTGTGTTTGTGTGTGTGTGTGTGTGTATTCCCATTCCTCCGCTATCACTCAGTGATAAGGAAATCACCAGGTGCTGGCTGCTTAATGTGACTAGTCTGAATGGTCAGTCAGTCAGTCATTGTAGTTGTAGGTGCTCTAAGCGATGTTACGCGGTTTCTAAGCTAAAACATTTTTTGCCGCATACAGCAAACATCTCCTTACCATCCGCTAGCTTCCTGTCTCCTGTATACACTGAAAAAAACGCTGTCTCAGCCCTGGCTCCAAAAACGGCAACAAAAACAGCCTGGTACAGCTTAGACCATGAAAAATAACAAACTTTCGCGCGTTCAGGAGAGTTTCAAATGCACATGAAGGAGGGGGGGAGGGAGGGGCGACCTCTGTTTTGTTTGAACATCAACAGAAGTGATGTTACCCAACATCGCTTAGAGCACATTTAAGTAGTTGAGCTATTTCACTTGACTTCCAAACTTCAGGACACATGACCATGTGTTGTGTTGTAACACACATAACCGCAGGCAAGAAAGTGGTGTGTTCTAAATAGAATTAAGAAGAGCGGAAAATGGAACATGAGAAAGAACAAAATAACGTACTGTATATTGGCCCAAAGTAGCTTAGTAGCCAGCAGCCTTTGACAGGGCAGATTACCCGCACGGACCTGTCAGGCTGCTCAGGTCCCTGTTTGTGTGGGAACAAAAAGCCAGGGTGTCATGAGGCCCCCTTGATCCTTAAATATGTTAAACATTCAAGATTAAGATATTTATGGCAAGGCTGGAGTGACTATAATCACCTGTTGACAATACATGTAATAGCAGCAGCAGCAGACACACCTAAGAAATTAGACTGTACATAAGGGAAAGTTATGGCTGTCCAATTTATTAAGTTACAATTGCATGAACCAGTCTAGTTTATAACACAACCTTATTATGTTAAATCAGTCATTCAAATTGAGCATTCCATTTGAATCACTATCTGAATGAAGTACACTGTTAAAAAAGGAAAAGAGGGGTTGTCATAGTTACTAAACCACAAAACATGGAATTACACAAACTAGTCATCGTTCATTTTGAAACACATTTTATTAGGTTGACACATCAATGAATTTGTCCAAGTAGTGGTGGTAATGTTGTGTGTAAGGAGCTGGACTAGCATGCAGTAGCCTGAAAAGTTGTGGGTTCAATTCCTGGCTTCCACCATTCTGCCCTTCAGCGAGGCACTTAACCCCATGTTGCTTCAGGGACATTGACCCTTATAATATAACTGACATAATGAAAGTTGATTTGGATAAAAGTGTCTGCTAAATGAATAAATGTCCCCATAAGCCTTTACAAGAACACTGAGATAATCAAGCAACTATCTGTGTTGCCAAACATTTTCACATGGGTTTTCTTACTTATGCTTAAAGACCAGTAGAACGTTGGAGCTAGTTGTATGTTATGTTATACTTTAAGATTACTTTTTGTTCCCACCATGAGTGTGTATGGTATTGAGTATGGACAAGCCACGAGTGGTTCTTATGTAATATTTTCAATTAAAATCGACTGAATATACCTGCTCAGAATGTTTAAATATTCTTTTCTTTTAGCAATTGGTGTTGATATATACTGTGCTTTGATTTAAGCTTTAAGGCTGTTAAGCAGAAAAAGCTTGGGGTTTCAAGCCACCAACCATTAAATGATTTTGCGAATTAACGGTCCTTTTTTAACTCTCGAACTGGTTACCATCTGGAGGAGAGGCCTCGTAACTCTGGAATGGGAACGTAAAAATAACGGTTTTGCTATATTAACATAACCAGGTTAACCAGGATAAAGCTGAGTTCAATGAGAATGATGGAGGGAGAGAGAGAAGCAAAGAGAAAAGAGAGAGGGAGAGACATTCTTCTTCCTGACTTCTGATGGACAGTCAGGTCAATGGGTTCATCTTAACACACACACACACACACACACTCAAACACATACACACACACACAAAGACATACACACACACACACACACACACACACACACACACACACACCATTTGAGTATGATACACTACAGTCAATAAATATACATGCATGCATGGACATAAATACTCATTGACTTCCAATACACTTATGATAAACACAAAGATAAACACAGATGAACCCAACATGTTTTTCCTATCCTTCCCATACCCATACAGTCATATGTATACACACATGTGCAACCACAGTCCCTGCCAGCACAGCACATGACTTTCACACACAAGCCCGTGCACACACATACAGAATTCATAGCATGGCTCAACATGGTCAAATAAAAAAGTGTGTACGCCCTGTGCGGGACTGACTTGCATGTGGACTTGACTTAGAGTCAGGTGCTTTGTAAATGGGTGTGTGACCACCAGTGCGGTTCTTAACGCCCTGTCCTCAGCCTACCCAGGGTGGAAAATAGGTCAGGCATTCCTGAGAGCATCAGCATGTGGATGTCAAGGAAGTGTTGCGGATGAGGTGTGGACAGATCCCCCTCTTCTGAGCGTCATTACCCACCAGGTCTCCACATGCCCAAGGATGCAGCCAGCCTGCCATGCACATTTGCATATCTGTGTGTGTGTGTGTGTGTGTGTGTGTGTGTGTGTGTGTGTGTGTGTGTGTGTGTGTTTGTTACTGTTATTCCCCCACTGAGTCTCTGCTGTTTGGAGTAGATGTGGGCTGGTTCTGGCTCTGGGCAGTATAGGGACCAGTTCTGGGCCACTTGTTGCGTGTTGAGGCACTCGGTTCAAAAGAGTTCCCTGAACCAAACGACCTTTTGAGTTTTCCTCAGCGCGCCTCCACCCAAAGAGGAGACTTATTTACTGCCGTGGCCTCCCCACAATACATAAAACATTCACACTGCGCGCGCACACACACACACACACACATACTCATGGCCACACACACTGAGTCACATACTCATGCTATACAGCCATGCACATAAATAGTCTGGAGACCCAGTTAAAAGTACACACAAACATACACACACACATACACACACACACACATACAAGACAGGCAACAGGCAGAAACACACATAGACACACATGCACAGAAAAACACCTTTCAATGAAACACAGACACACACACACACACACACACACACACATACACACACACACACCACACACAGTTGTCCAGTTCCAAGTGTCCAGTTCCAAGAAACAAGAAAGCAGAGGTGATCTGAGTGCATATAGATCTGAATGATTACGCTTTACAGTGAACACAGTGAATGAATTGCATTCATCACAGCAACCTGAGCATTGCACAATCACAATGAAAAATGCTACAGAAGACCAATTATTAACTTGAAAGATTTAGATTACAGTAACACAAGGGATGCCCCTCCGCTAATCACAAATACATACACACACACACACACATAAACAGCCCCTCCCAACACACAAACACACACATACAGAGCTTTAATGGCTTCTCTGAGTTGGCCCACATTTGACATAATCTCTTGTTTAAAACAGTGAAGTCAATTCAGAAACAGAGGCAATCAATGAGCACATTCTGCTCATTGATCAGTGCTACTGACCCACAGATGCTGTTGGTCACCTCATGGAGAATCCTCTGAATCATGAATGCTGATACAGCTTTGGGTGTGTGTGTGTGTGTGTGTGTGTGTGTGTGTGTGTGTGTGTGTGTGTGTGTGTGTGTGTGTGTGTGTGTGTGTGTGTGTGTGTGTTAGAACCCATTGACCTGACTGTGTGCGTGTGTGTGTGTGTGTGTGTGTGTGTGTGTGTGTGTGTTTGTGTGCATACTTGTATACGTCCATGCAAGCAACAAGTGTTTGTGTGTGTTGTGTGTGCAAAGAGTCGATGTATGATATAAGTGAAGTAAGTAAGAGAGTTGGTCACCTCCAGATGTAATACTGACCCTGTGTGTGTGTGTGTGTGTGCAGCTATTCCTTGTGGAAGATGTCTCTCTCTCTCTCTCTCTCTCTCTCTCTCTCTCTCTCTCTCTCTCTCTCTCTCTCTCTGTGTGTGTGTGTGTGTGTGTGTGTGTGTGTGTGTGTGTGTGTCTTTGTCTGTGTGTGTTTTTGCGTGTGTCCCTATGTCTTTATGTGCTCATTTTCTTTGTTCACTATGGAAGATGTAATAATCTATTTTGTATCAAATGTTTGCATTTCCATTTTAATTAGCCCATCAAAAAACAATGTGCAAACCATAATGAGAATACATTAGTGTACTTGTTCAGACTCCATAATATTTGCGAGTTGTTGCATACTCGTTGCATACAATGATTGAAAGAACAACTCTGTTACTTTGTGTTGCTTCATCTGTACTCTAAATGGCAAGACAAACTCCTTGTTGAGTAAACTTGTAATATGAACATCAAAAGTCCAAGTTTGTTCACTCACCATTTTTGTCCACTCACTTGATTGATGACTGAATGCGTTATGTAATTGCATGCTGAATCACAGGGTTCACAACCTGTAATCCAGTGGAAAATGAATGAACAGACAGATTATCTGACTATTGATAAACTATTGATTTTGATTATGTAATTACACACACACACAAATATATCCATGCACACTAACCACACTCCAGATAGAAAAGAATGACACAGACTCACACGCACATAAGTAAATTCTGTCTACACACACACACACACACACACACACACACACACACACACACACACACATACACACACACACACATAGATATACCATAGTGTAATACCGGGTGTTCCAAGTCAGTGTGGCATCATAATAAGATTGAAGTCATGGTTTTAATGTAAAAGAACTGCATTTTGTTGCTTCAGATTAGCCAGATTAGCTGTTTGTGCACTACATTGAAGAGGAAAAGACACGGACTGCCTTCTTCCAAAGAGCTTACAGTAATACTGACGAAGGCGATGAAGAGGAGACAGGGAGGCGTGTTTTTATGAAGCCCACTCAGAGTCCAGCACATGGTCCTCCTCCAGCTCTTCCCGTAAACAGGGCAGCCTGGGAAACAGGGTGAGGTCCAGCGGAAGAACTGGGGCACTGACGGGTGTGTGTGTGTGTGTGTGTGTGTGGAGGGGGGGTGGATGGGTGGGTGTGTGAGCATCAGGAGGGGCGTGTGAGAGTGTGTGGGCCAAGGAAGGGGGTCTGGGCCAAGGAAGGGGGAGTAAGCAGGTGTGTGTGCGTGTAAGTATGTGTGTGGATCAGAGGGTGGCGGGGGGTCCCCATCATGTTTATGAGCTAGAGCGAGTTAAATAGATTCACTTGAGAACTTGGAATAACAACCCCACCCCTTGGCCCCATTGGCTGGGCCCTCCAATAGCTGGAGCGGGAGCGTCAGGGGCCCCTGATGCAGGAGTCCTCCTGGGGGATCCACTGGCCAGCACAGGATCAAAACACACAGAGGAAGGTCCTTTCACAACATCGGGACACCCTGTCTGGGAGGGTGTATTGAGAATATGTGAGTGTGAGAGAGAAACAGACAGAGAGGAAAGGATGTGTGTTTGTGTGTGAAAAAGAAAGTGAGAGCATGAGCTGGTTATGTGCCTGTGATAGAAGAGAGTGAGAGAGTGTGTGTGTGTGTGTGTGTGTGTGTGTGTGTGTGTGTGTGTGTGTGTGTGTGTGTGTGTGTTTGTGTGTATTTGTGCGTGCGTGCATGCATGTGTGTGTGTGTGTGTGTGTGTGTGTGTGTGTATGTTTGTATCAGGGAATAATGAAAGTCCAGACCAAGATAACTAGCTTATCTTAGATCAGGGGTTCTCAAAGTTTTGATTGGTGAGGGCCAATTCAGGAACCCAACATTGAACTGAGGGCCGCCAACGGGGCGGGGGGAGAAAAAGAAAAAAAAAACCTGGAAAAAAATCCCATTTGTATCATTTTGAGGACCAGGTTACATCTCTACAGTTTATATTTATTGCATTAAACACATTTTAATTCATAACTGAGGCTAAACCTGGCAAAACTTCTAAAATCTTTAGAAAAATTGCAATGCACAAACAAGAACCCTGGGTTTCTCTACCCTCAACAGACATATTTGGGATATAACTGTTCTGGTTGCAGTCCATTTCAAGTACAAACTTATTTAGAACAAACAGTCTCAGTGTGCCTTGCTTCTTATCAGCATAGGCCTTATTCAGGGCCAATTCCAGATACCAAAGCACCACAGGAAAACCTGACGGCCACTAAACAGAAATTCATTCTTTTCAAAGCACACAGTACAGTTGTACACTTTTAACAGTTTTACAGATGTTATCAGATGTTATCGCGGGCCGCACTTTGAGAACCTATGTCTTAGATTAACTAGCTGAACAACACAGTTGACCACTTCTGCATCATTTCATGGAGTGCTGAAATGTACACTATTGCACCAGATCGATGTGCACCAGATCGATGTTGATCTGGTGCACTTTGAAAAGAAATGCAGAGGTTAGATTTGCTCATTGTTATGTTTTGCACACACAGGTGGAACGATGCAATGTTAAAATATACACACTTTTCTTACGGGGGAGCATGCCCCTGGACCCCCCTAGTGGGGCTTGTGCCCCAGTGCAGCTCTAATGACACCCCTGGTACAAATCAATATGTGGGCTTATTTTGACTGATTGGCAGAGGTGACCAAGAAGCTAGCAATTCTTGTCCAAAAAAGTATTGCTACACCACGATACTTAATATTCTCAATATATCTAATCTTAATGACTTCAGGCCTGTCGCTCTAACATCACATGTGATGAAAACAATGGAGCGACTGGTCTTAGGTATGCTCAGACCCCAGGTACGCCATGCACTAGACCCGTTACAGTTTGCATACCAGGAGAAAGTGGGCGTGGACGATGCCATCACTTATCTTTTACACGGGACACATTCTCACCTAGACAAGGGGAAAAGTGCTGTGAGAATCATGTTCTTTGACTTCTCAAGTGCTTTTAACACCATCCAACTCCTCAGACTGGGAGACAAGCTCTTGCAGATGGGTGTGGACGCTCACCTGGTAACCTGTATTACAGATTACCTGACCGAGCGACCACAGTTCGTCAGACTGAAGAACTGCCTCTCTGACACTGTGATCAGCAGCACCGGAGCGCCACAGGGAACTGTGCTCTTTCCAGTCCTGTTCACCCTGTACACATCTGACTTTTACTACAACACTGATCTGATGATACTGCAATTGTGGGGTGTATCAGGGACGAACAAGAGGAGGAGTACAGGAGCCTGGTGGAGGACTTTGTGCAGTGGTGCAAACTCAATCACCTTCAACTAAACACTTCCAAGACCAAGGGGATGGTGGTGGATTTCCGCAGGTCTAAGCCCGCTCTGCTACCAGTCTCCATTGATGGGGTCAATGTGGAGGTGGTAAGCACCTACAAGTATCTGGGTTATTGTCACCTGGACAATAAACTGGACTGGTCAGCCAACACTGATGCACTCTACAAGAAAGGACAGAGCAGGCTGTATTTCCTGAGGAGGCTACGGTCCTTCAATGTGTGCAGCAAGCTCCTCAGGATGTTCTATCAGTCTGTTGTGGCCAGCGCCCTCTTCTATGCAGTGGTATGCTGGGGAAGAAGCACAAAGATTTTGGACATTGGACTTTCTTAATTTAATTTATATAGTGTATTTAGTATTTAGCTTTGTTAGTTTTCTTATAGAGGGAGAGCAGATAGCTAACAAACGTTCAGAAAAAGTCCTGTTGGCAAATTTAAGGAAAAGTCGGTAAAGGGTCTATTTCACACAATTTGAGGGTGCTGAATTCAAATATTTTGTTTACCAAGCTCAATTTTGAGTTTTAAGTCTAGTGCTAATTAGCATAATTCACTTACTTTTTGGTTTTGCCATCAGATATCATAGGAATTGCAAAAAATAAGGCATTAATATATTCTTTATGTATCAGATATTTTGTAGGACAGGACAGGAATTACCCCAATGACCCTCAAGTAACAAATGAAAATAAGCTAAAAGCTAAAATTAAAATATAAATTGAAATAATAGCTAATATTCAGTATGACGTTTAAAAACAAAATAGATTCCTTGATAATAAATTGATAGAATAGTAGGTGATTGCTCATTTTTCTGTAGAAAGTCCTTTATCACTAACTATTATGAACAGTTGTCAGTCTTTACAGAGGATTTACACTGTATTATTTTTTGTTGTTGTTTTTTTTACTGTAAAGGCGACTGTGCTTGCCTAGTTAAAATATCTCACTGGTGCTCTTTCCTAACATTCAAATTCCAGCCATGCAGAAAAATGGAAGAGTGTGCTGTGCATGTTTGAGGAGTGCTGAAGAGTGCTATGGAGATTGCATTATTTGCAAAAAATTTAGACAAGATATACTTTATAGTGCAACAAAAATAAACATTCTCCAGTACATCATTACTGCATATGATGCTGAAAGGGAAGTGGACCTAGGACAAATCCTCAGCTATGAACTAATTAATGTCCCTCTACTGTAGCTATTGCAGATAGCGATGGTTATTTGTGAAGTGGAAATAAGTCTAGCAATGTGGAATGTCCAGTAGTGATCACTGCAAAAACTGCTCAATTTCACACAATAAAAAATTCATACAATAATAGATGCTCAAGATCTAGTTATGTCTTTAGGACACCCATCTGACTGCAGCACATTTAAGAAGTACACAGGAAAGTTTGTAAGAAACTTTTGTATTGTTATTTGGTATTTGTTACTGTATGTGGTTGCAAATGATGTTAACTATCAAAGAAATAGACCTAATGTAGGAATGCACACAGATATTGCAACAGATAATGGTGTAGGCCTATCTGATTAAGACCTGAGTGGTTGAAACGTACTTATTAAATTACACTGGGAGCAAAGAAGACTACTTTTTTCCCCTTTGCAACTGTCAAAGAAATCCCATAAACACGGGAAGGCCTAGGGTAGCCCACATTAGATGGCCTAAAGATTAGGCTCTTCTGCATAGCATTAAGTGATTTGCATGCAGTAATTTGAACACTGACCTTGATCTAGCCTACTTTGGCTATTTAAAGGTAATGTATTGCCAAAACACCACACAATATAAATGAGCTATAACAAACGATAAAGGACTTAATCACACACAAACTACTATTTTACTGACTAAAAAGAATAATTATGTAGGAAGTTTAGAATTTTAAAACCCAGAATTGACCAAAAGTGCACCAAATTCAACACAAATGACTCAATACACTTGGAGGAGGCCTGCGTCCTTTCTTTTCCAGATATTTTAGGATTTGGATATCGTTTCAGTATCGATATTTATGGTAGGTATTGTATTGAAGTCATAGTTTTGGTATCGTGACAACACTATTCCAGAGCCACTCTATTTTCTAGATGTCGAGGATCGGAGGCTCTACCACCAACAAGTGATGCTGCTCAATGGCATATTAGTAGAGCACATTATCAAGCTCTAGTATGGAGGCAAGCACACATACCAAATCCAGTGTTACTAGAAGTAAAATGCAGTTCTGCATTAGGCTTATTCCCACTATCTAAGTTCATACAGTATGTACTGTAGGATATATTCTGAGTTGAAGGTTATCTGTGCAACTTGTTATTGTGATAAAATGCATGAAACACCACAAGTGACTCACTATGTTAGCAATAAAAATATGGTTGTGTTTTGATTAGAATTTCCGAGTTTATTACATGTTAACTGTAATCATGTTCCCATTAAATATGTTAATAAACTATAGTATGGCTTCTTTAATGCTCAAACATGTATTTAGAGAACACTTTTATTTGATTTTAGTAATTACTTTTGAAATCAACACAATTTAGGGAAAAATAAGCAAAAAAAAACACTATTTTATGTTAAAATGCTGATTATGCAGCTTAGAACTCAGAATTGAGCTTGGTAAACAAAATATATTTAGAATCAGCAACCTCAAATTAGGTAAGAAGGGTGGTTTACCAACTTTTCCTCAAATATGCCGTCAGAAATTCTCTTCTGTGAAGCTGCTCTCCCTCTATTATCTTTCTTATCTTCTACTGTCTTTATTGTACAGTGGAGTTTAGTTATATGTTTATACTTATACTTATGTTTACCATTGCTGCTGTAAGTGCATGTTGTGTGTGATGTCTGTATGCTACTGAGACCCTTGAATTTCCCCTTGGGGATCAATAAAGTATCTATCTATCTATCTATCTATCTATCTATGCTGTCCAACGGTGAATCATTTGACACTGGATTTCAGGGTTCCCCTACCTACCAAATCCCACTCTAACCACTGCACATGACCATAACCCCACGCTGCTCGAAAGCTTCCCCAGAAACCAGCACATCTCAGACAGCCCGGCTCCGCACAGAATCTGCTCTGGTACCACTAAGTTCCTCCGCAAACAACTATTAATAAGGCTGGCCGTGTCATCGTGGGCCACCTTTGAAGAAGGACAGAGCACAAGCACATGGCTGTCACAGGGCTGCTAACCTTTCGAGAGCGATGCTGTCACAGGACACATCCAATTTATGACGGGCTGACGTGTATGTGGGGTGGCATCCGAGGAAAAGGACATTTAAAAGGGGGTGTATCAAAGGAACATGAAATTTATAGTGTTGGGGGGGTCCAGAGGAATTTATGATAGGTGCATTGTGGAGTAAGTTGGGGGGAGGGTCATCATTTTCACTGGGCAGGTTGTATCAATCAGAGGAACATGGCATTTGATTTGTGTTTGTGCTTTTTGTTGGGGGTCAGGGGGATGGGGATGGAAAGAGGGGAGAGGGTCACTGAACAGCCAGAGTTGTGAAACATTTTGGGGGTGGCATGGAGGGGTCTGGGGCCATCATGGACCTTTAGAGGTGGTTGTCTTGTTGAAGTCATAGATAATAGAGTGACATGACACTTGTATGGAAAGGGGAAGCATTGTTATGGTGGGCAAGGGCTGTTATTGTCCTAGCGGTCTCATCAGAGAAGCATCTTTGTCTGTGTGTGCTTGTGTGTGCATGTGTGTGTGTGTGTGTGTGTGTGTGTCTGTGTGTGTGTGTGTGTGTATGAAAGGGGGTGATTGACCTGTTGTATGGTACATGCTTGGGCAGAACTCCCACTGCCCAACACGTGTCCGACATTCTTAGCATCTGTCACAGAGCAGACCAACTGGAGCCTCGCATCCTTATTCGCTGTCAGAGACTATTAGATATTTCTCTGCCTGGAGCCTCACAAGGGCACCAGGGCTGTGCCAGCTTATGTGGTCACCATAGCCTAATGGATACATACAGTACATACACGCACACTGATGTAACAAAGTTTTCTCAACACAATTCAGGTGTGCTGAAGGTTATTGAGCTTGTGTGTGTGTGTGTGTGTGTGTGTGTGTGTTTGTGTGTGTGTAAGTAAGTGAGTGTGTGTGTATGTGTTAACCTAACCAAATACGGCTACTTCTAATGTGTTCCTAATTGAATGCTTGTGAGTGTAAATGTGAATAGTCCACTGTTCACATACAAGGGCTACTTGATTTATGTGTGTGTGAGTGTGTGTATGTATGTGTGTGTGTATGTATGTGTGTGTGTGCTTTGGAGGGGTTGAAAGGGACCCCCTCATCAGACCCACCCCATTCAACAACCACCTCACCCTAACACACACACACACACACATGCACAAGTATGCGCACAGACACACACTCACATGCACGCAGACACACACACACGTACTCAGTCATTCATACACATCTCCGCTCTCCTCTCCTACTGACCACGACCACCCTAAACCCCCTTTCTGTTAGACAGCTTCTCCTGAAGATGGAAGAGCCCAACACTGGGGCCTCACTGACTTGGGGCTCCTCTTGCACTCTGGGACCTTTCTGGGGGCTCCCATTGCACTCTGGGACCTTTCTGGGGGCTTGTTTACAAGTCGATATCGCACAGCTGTGGGCCTGTTTTTGCCCTTCTCCTCCTCTGGGTGTGACTCCAGCGCTCCACCCCTCCCCTCCACTCCTCCTCTCCTCCACCGGCCCATGAAGGCGAGCCTGTCCCGTATTCCTGGATAGAGATGTTTTCTTTCTTTCTCTCTCTCTCTCTCTCCCCCTCCTTTGCTTTCACACAAGTGGGATGTGTAGCTTTTCTTCTCAGATGTTTTCCTCCAGAATCTTTACAGTCTTGCAGAGCCATTAAACGGTCCATTAGGCAGGACAGGAAACGTACAGTCCATTACATGTGTGTGTGTGTGTGTGTGTGTGTGTGTGTGTGTGTGAGGGTTAGACAGGCGACAGCTCTGTTCCTGAGACCACCCTGCAGGCTACACTCTCTGGGAAAACAGCATGCGTCCATTGGGGGGGTGGGGATAAGAGTGTGTGTGCTCATGTTTTATGGGAGGAAGAATATGTGCGGTTGCACAATGTGCTGGTAAACACAGTCTTGCACATGATGCCAGCCAGAACAGAGGCACTGTGTGAACACACGCTCTGCTGGAACACACACTCTGTCCACAGGCACACTCTGCTCAGGCGCCTCCACAAGGACTCCATACAACGCTTCCCTAATCTGGATGCCATCAACATAGAGAACATAGAGCTTTTAGGAGAATAGGTGAACATGATCCGTGGCCCACTGGGAGAAAGACACAGGGTGTGGGTGGGTGAGGGGAGAGAGAGAGGGATGAACAGGAAAAACAATGAGCAAAACAGTTCTTTATTGTTGTATTGTTGTCAATATGAATTGATTGTCACATGCTGCTAACATTGTGTATTGTATGTATTCAGTTACCATGCCAATGAAGCTCATTTGAACTGAACTGAACTGGACTGAATTACACGGTGGGGTAAGAGCCGGGGGGGGGTGTTTACAACTTTCCTCGGTGGTTTTCAAATAAGTCATTACTAGAAAAACATCCAGTTACACCACCTGCTCTGCGGGATGCCAGCAGAGTGGAGAGAGAGGGCGCAGGGCAATGGGACAACAGGGTGACGGGGTCCCTGTTGATCCATGTCCTTGTGTGTGTGTGTGTGTGTGTCTGTGTGTCTGTGTATCTGTGTGTGTCTGTGTACGGGGGTCTCACTGCGTTTGATCATAACCCAACTGACGACTGCCATTGGTTGTGCCAAATTGGCACTGCCGCACTCTGGAACATGACGCCCCGTTGTGTCTGTCTCTCTCTCTCTCTGTCTCTCCCTCACTCTGTCAATCTCTCTTTCTCACTCTCTGTCACTATCTGTTTCTTCCCTTGCTCTATCATTCCGTATCTCTCTCTCTCTCTCTCTATCTCTATCTGTCAATTCAGTTCAGTTCTCAAATTGAATAGCATAACAAATGGAACATTGTATTAGTCATCAACACATTTTAAGGAAATCTAAAGGAGGAGAGAAAACCTGTTAACATACTGCTACGCTCCATACAGTCCACTACAACCTGTTGTATCTGTCTGTATTAGACCTCTCTCTTCCTTTCAGCACCCCCCCCCCCCCCCCCCTTTTGGACTCATGCCTGCTCTGAGGGCATGTTTTCATACCCTGGTCAGTGGGGTTCTCATGAAAAGCATGCCAGGAGTCAATGTTGGGAAGGGTGTGTGTGGGGAGAAGGTGGGGGGGTTGGGGGTTATTTGGAGGGCTTTTCAGTGTCGGGGCACCGATTGCAATGTGTGTGTGTGTGTGTGAGAGAGAGAAAGAGAAGAGAAAGAGAGAGAGAGAGAGACAGAGTCTGTTTGCATGGGGGTTGAGTATTAATTGGGGGTGTTTGTTTTAGCAGCACTGTGTGTGTTGTGTGTGTCGTGAGACTGGGCGAGATGGCACTGTGACACATGGGAGTCCATGGTTATGTTGGCATGTTGGCGAGACTCCGAACGTGGTTACCGGAGGGAGCCTGTGTTCTGAGACTTCCAGAGTGTGTGTGTGTGTGTGTGTGTGTGTGTGTGTGTGGGTGTGTGGTTTACGGAGGAAGGCTGTGTTTTGAGACTCTCTCTCTGAGTGTGTGTGTGTGTGTGTGTGTGTGTGTGTGTGTGTGTGTGTGTGTGTGTGTGGTTTACGGAGGAAGGCTGTGTTTTGAGACTCTCTCTCTGAGTGTGTGTGTGTGTGTGTGTGTGTGTGTGTGTGGTGGGTGTGGGTGTGTGTGTGTGTGGTTTACGGAGGAAGGCTGTGTTTTGAGACTCTCTCTCTGAGTGTGTGTGTGTGTGTGTGTGTGGTTTACGGAGGAAGGCTGTGTTTTCAGACCTGAACTCCAGCAACCCCATTGAGAGAGGAGAGAGGGGGAGAGAGCAACTGAACGAGTGTAGAAAGAAAACATGTACTGCCTGACCCTTCTGCCAATTCTGTCACCCCCCTCAACCTCTCCCTCGCTCTCTACTCCCTCTAAATCCCTCTCTCCTGACCCCTCCTTTCTCTACCCTCTCTTCCCCTCTTTGCCCCTTTCACAATTCAGTCAGATCTACTGGTATTACTGTAAGTTCAATACTGCCAAAGCATATAACTTATGGACCCTTTCAACAATAAAAACAAAAACAATGTTTGAACGTTCTATTTGGGCCCCAATCTACTTCCTCTGCATTAAGATAACATATGGAATGTTAAAACGGAAGTCTTGTGGAGCCAACTATGATGCTGATAATGGAACTCTCTTGAAAGGGTCCATAGTGACCTAGGTAAAAAGAAATGAAAAGTATAAGGAGTAAAAAATATGAATAAAAATGGAAAATTATAAAAGACAACATACAATCACAGTAATACAATAAAATGAAATCGTCTTGAGTAATAAATCGTACCCAACTCTCTCTCTCTTTCTCTCTTTCTCTCTCTCTCTCTCTCTCTCTCTCACACACACTTTCAATACTTTTCCCTTTCTCCCTCTCTCTTTCCATTTCCTGTATATGAGGAACACAGTTGATCATATGTCTTCTCAGGCCAAAGCTGAACTTTAACAAGTAGGGGTCATGAGTTCAGAATATACCACACATCCTTGCAGCCTATATCCTGAGTATACAATGGGTCACTGGCTGACCCTCTCTAAATGGACATCCCATTGATTAAGCCACAGATGTCCAGATGTCCCACTACCTGAGCTGTAACACAAAAATGTGTATGTGATTAAAATGTTTCTACACGAACATTGGTGGTTTATATGCCACACAAACTTAGTCAGGGCATATACATCACTAAATAGACCACTGTTTATGTTAGTTTAAACACTCAACACCAACTGCTAGCTTTTCCGGACATTGCATTTCATTGTAGCCTAAGCCTAGCCAGGCAGCTAGTCTACATGCTGCAACACAGGTATGAAATATATTATGTCTTAGTGACCTTGTTGTTTCTATGAACACGAATTGTTGTTTATAGGCAACATCAACTTAGTTGAGGCATAAAGACCTTCATTAAGTACTTCATTAAGTACTTAAACTTTTGAACTAGTTGATAGCCCAATTAGCTCGCTTGCCACCACTGGCTCTTGAATTTTCCCTTGGGGATTAATAAAGTATCTATATCTATCTATCTCTAGACACTGCAGTCAAATGGTCGCTGGCCAAAATTCGCGAGGTGTTTTCCTGTGTGGAAACTTACCGTTAGGCTACATTTATTTAGCCTTTAAGCTAGCCCGAATTTACCCTGTCCAAAAAATGTGCAGTCGGGAAATTCGGTGTGGACTCACTCCACTGAAAGGCCTCTATGCCCGCACCAAAGTGGGCTAGTCACTCATGTCATCTGAGTGTGCTTCAGTTGCTATTGTTTGAAAAAGCCTGTCACTAAAGAGGCTAAATATTTAGATTTCGCCATCACGTCTATAGTAAAAGATATTGACAGCACGGTAACTTTGACAGCGATTGAGGCATTTGTTGAGAAGAAGAATGTTTTTGGCTGTTCTCCTTACAGGATTCAATATTTTGTTGCTTTAAATTGGTTAGGTTTATCCAGTTGAGTGCAGAGGCAGTTTTCCTCTGTATTGGTTGAAACACGCCCCATAATCACATCCCAATGGTGTGGTACCAGACTCAAATTCTGAACAGAATTGAATCTAGCAACATCAGGCTATATGTGGTGCCCAAAGGTGACCAGGGCCACCACTGGTCAAAGCTCGGCCACCCTGCTTGCCACCCGTCCCCCTCAGCTCCGTTCAGTGAAAAGTAAAAAAAAAAAAAAGATTGCTGCCGTTTCCGATTTTAGGACACTGACTGTATTGGAACATTAATACATTTTGAGAATGACAGCAGCTTTCCCTTCGCCTGCCAACAGTTTGCAAAGCAGGTACTAAACCTCACTGCACTACACTCGATCTATGACCTAAGGTAGTGTATCCTACAGCGGTGTCGTTACTCCAAAAAGTAAAGTTACAAGTTACTAGTTTTCTTTGAATTGTAATGAAATTACTTTACTCGTTAGAAGTCACTGATCAAAATTTCAAAGTTCGGGAAGGTTCGTTCAATCTTTTTAAGTTTTAAGTGTAGAAGCCTATCTGTGTCCCCTTTGGAATTATTATCTCGAAGTACCCTCAGGAAGAGGTCAGTAGGCTACTTTATGTCCTGGAATTAATAATAATAATAATAATAATAATAATAATAATACGTTTATTTTATATAGCGCCTTTCTCAAACCCAAGGTCACCAAAATGTGCCCATTCTGTAGGCTAACCAAGTGCAAATTGTAATGCCTTACTTCATTTTACCCAATAAAGTAACAAAATTACAATAACACGTTACTTTGTAACTCGTTACCCTCAACACTGCAGTAGACTACTACTAAGATGTACTGCCTACTACTTAATCTCAGTAACAACAGGTGAGTTGATGATAGTTGGAACATTACTGTAATGTTAATAAGATGTTAAAATCTCTGATCTCTGACATTGACGCGAGGGGCTGATCAAAAGCAGATGCCCTCGGTAGCGCGGTTAAAAAACTATTTCGATAAAATAATATTCGGGTCAATCGCAGGTCAAAATGAAATTCCAGCATATTAGGCACATCTCCTGACGGCTTCAATCAAAGTAATAGGCCCTAGCCTACTTTATATAACATAACTTACTGACTGCGTGTGGTTCTTGCCAGCCCACAGCTGGTCAGGCAGTGTATAGGCAGTGTATAGGTTTCGTGAGTGGAGAATGGAGACAGTGCAGGAAAGGTTGAGGACTGAATAATTTGTTTGTTTGCTGTGCTTTCAGACATGATTCATCTTCAATAGCAATGACTTGATTTCTTAATACAAAGCTAATGACAGTCAGTGTAAGGATAAGTCTAAACAAATCGCCTACAACAAATAATTGCACTATTCCCATGTTTAAGTAGCCTACTTGGAGTGTATATCAGAAAGAAATGTAGTTTTACCATCAGTATAATATTCAATATTTGCATACAATAGCCTATGTATTATTGTTCTTTGAGTTAACCATTTGAATGGTACATTATCATAATGTACTTTTTTTATAGCATTGGCCTATTTATGGAAAATGTGTTGGAGTGGACAAAAAACTGTTGGCTTTAGTGTTTATGTTTTACAACTATATCAGCTGTTATGATGTTCAAACTGTGGAGTTTTGTTGGTAGGCTGTTATTTAGTTTGATAGCATATTTCCTCTGATCCTTAGATAAGTATTTCCTCTGCTAAATAAGTTCAACCAGGTCAGATATATTTCTGAACTTATGTTTATTGGAAATGTGGACCATATTTCAAATACCCACCGTATCATTTACATTTATATAAAGATTATACATAGTAATTCTGCTTTCTTCAATGTCACTGTTGTAGCATAATGTCCTAGATTCCTAGTGTGCTCCTGTTTTTTGCCTTAAGTAAAATATGTATAAGTAAATATAATGTGTTGAAGTGGTGTAGTTTTAAAATGAAACGTCAATTTCAGGATGAGAATGACTGAAAGGTGTTTTTGTACCAACAGATGGTATTTTTGAACTTTTTGCCATTGTCAAGGTTCTCCTAGCTAATCATTCAGAACAACATACAGTATAATGTATATAATCACAATATAATCACACACTGAATTTTACAGAGTGGGCTATCATGATACAGTGATAGTCTTATTGAAGCTTAATTGATATTAACAATCTTGACACAATCTTGACACAGGACCTACAGTACAATAAACAGCCCAATAAAATAAACAGACACTACCGCATTGTTTCCCATGTATTTCATAATCCCCCATACAACCCACCTGTAGGCTAAACTGCCATAGTTGGACTAAATAGAATTGAGTCTGATACATTTATTTAAATTATTATTTAAAGGATGCCTTGAATGCTTCAAATAGGCTAAGCTGTAAAAAAAAAAACGTCCATCTTATTCTTGTTTGAACACATATATACAAATATACAAATATGCATATGCAAAAAGCAGGACGGGCATCGTGTTCTCTTTAATAATGCTCATGGTTATCGGTCACAAACACACACACATACACACACATACACACACACATACACAAATGCAAACTTTCCTGTGTCCGCACTGAGGGCACTGAGGCCACTGAGGCCAGTATAAGTGACTGAACCCTGCAAATAATCTCACCAGTGGCCACTGAATGCACACACACACACGCACACACACACACACACACACACACACACACACACACACACACACACACACACACAGTGTTTTATGTTTGCAAAGGGCATCGAGGGCAGTAAGTGACTGAACTCTGGAGATTTACATGTTAGTGGTCCACTACTGGCCACCACCCATATAACACACATGTCACACACACACACACATTGGGGCCAGTAGAAGGCACTGAACTCAAAATGTTACAAAATAACATGTTTATTAGTTTTAGCATTACTAGTCGCGATTCATTCACACACCTCAAAAACATCAGAGCCATTGAGCGACTTAATTTCCGTTGATGGTTTATTAGTGGTCACTGCCACACACACACACACACACACACACACACACATACACACACACACAGAGTCCATCAAGTCATCAAGTGCAATAGATGAGACTGATATACATCACACATATATATTCGCTCACACACACACACACACACATACACATGGTCGGCAGAGTGCAGTGAGGTCAGTGGAAGTGAGTGAACTCTATATAATTGCATGTTGATGGTATGCTAGTGCCTGCGTAATCGTACCCCTCAAGGCCGTACCCCCACCCACTCACAAGCTTCATGTACTGTATTTCTTTCAACCTCATCGATTTCACCGGGAACCTCCTCCTCAAGGCCTCTTTTCCAGCATGGACTCTGGACACCAGCCCTACTTTGTTGCCATAAACTTGTTGTTCTGCCTAAACTCTCACTGCTGGGCAAATAGCGACAGAGCAAACAGGAGGAGAGAGAGAGAGAGGGAGAGAGAGGGAAAGAGAGAGAGAGAGAGAGCAGGGTGAGGTTCATGGGGTGTTTTTCCATGCCGTGTCCAGAGGTAACGCGCTCATGTGACTCACCCCATCTGTCCGCACCGTGCCACGCCGTGCGGTGGAGTGCGTCTCTGCTTGTCCCAGTGTGGCTCACCACGGCGCACCAGCACCAACTCAAAGAGTTTTACGACAAAACGAAGCTAATGACGGGCAGCACAGCCCTTCGGGGGCCTGCTCTGAAGCGCCAACCGCTAAATATGTTGTTTGCGTACCATTCACAATGGCCAAGGGCCCGTGCCACACACCCTGGGGGTCTGCAGACACTTGAGCACACCTAAGCCTTGTAATTAAAAGGCGCACAGTGTCACATCCTGCAGCTTTTATGTTCTTGCCTGCTTAAGATCGGAATGGCACCTGTATTAACTTGCCAAATTCAATGCTTTGGGTGTGATGTGAAATTGAAAAAAGGGAAGTGAAACTGAAAAGGAAAGACTGATTTGATCATAGTCGTATAATATATTTGGCATAACACATAATGCAACATCATATGATCATAGTTCGAATTACAGGGGGTACTGGGGGGTACTATACCCCCCAATGAAGACCCAGTACCATAGTTCGAATTACAGGGGGTACTGGGGGGTACTATACCCCTCCCCCAATGAAGACCCAGTACCCCCCAAAGAGACAGAAATATCAGTTTTGGGGGGGTCAGATAATTTTTCTGATATTGTGAAAAATATCATTACAGTTCAACTCAACAAGTCAACTCCTATTTTCACCGTAGGAACATTTTAATGTAAAGCGATTTCAGACACCCCTATTGTGGACCGTACCATTTTTAACCACTGAGCAACTGAGATAGAGAACGACTTCAACTTCACAAGCAAGTGTCAACGTTGAATGACAAAACGCTAGGTAAATTCCTTCAGTAGGCTAAATTCAGTTTGCTGCTGACGTGCATGGGTAAATGTAAGTTGCTAGCTGACGTCTAGGTTGTTGAAGATGTGTTATTTTACAACCTTCATTTATAAACGTGTTTTGTTCTTTCATCATGTCACATCTTCATACATTGAATTACTGGCTACTTACCTGCTACTTACCCACTGAGGCTAGTAAAGTGGGCCTTGGTTAGTTAGCAAGATAGGCTAATTCTCTATTTAAATCAAGCTTTACATTGTGGTGAGGTAAAATCGATTGTCATTTCCAAGGAGATGAACTCCATAGCCTATGATTATTCTCATTTTATCTTGAATAAATTATTGTGCCCTTTTGAAATTAATTTGGCACAGATCCTGTGTTTTTATATTACCGGTGGTAGCCTATGCACAAGAGGGTCTGATGTACAGTAGCTAAGCCTAGGCTACATAACATCAGTGAAACCTGTGGAAACATAAAAAGACCCAAGTAGCCTAGGCTAAATAGTATGTGCTAGTATTTGAATTTGTTTTTAATTGGTTGGTATTGTTTTTACATTGTTATTTCATATTTTTAGCTTGATAAATGTAGTTTCATCTGAGAACCCTGATACTATCTTAATGAAACCAGGATTTTATTTTATTCAAAGAGACACTATGAGAAGGAAAGGGCACACAGACATCAGGCACTTTTTTGGCGCTAAAAGAGTAAACAGGAAATATTAACACTAAGATCTACAAACAATTACATTAAAAGTGTAGGTGAAGTTAGGTTTTATACACTGTTCATATGTGTTAAGGAAGGGGGGTGCTCAGCAGGCACAGGATGAAAGCCATTGAGCAGGCCATGAGGAGGCGACAGGATATATAAGAATCGATGAGATATTCTGTAGCCTACTGATTATCAGTTTGTCGCATGTTTAGACCTTGTGTGTGTTGCACAACACATGTTACACTTTGTGATCACGGTGGGGATTGATATGGTAGTGGACCATGATGCTCATAGAAGTGAAGGAGCAATCACGGTCCGACAGGACAGAAGAAAACGACAAGAGCGCAAGTTCAAATTCAGAGTCTTTTATTGAAGGGTTCAGGGGAAAGAAGAGTGAGAAAAATTAAGGTCTTGGAGGTTCGGTTCCAGGGGTGCTAGGAGTGCCAGGGGTGTCAGGGGTTCAGGGCTCTCCAAGTTTCCGAGAGGTTCCAGTCCAAGGTGCTGAGTGTGTGTATCCCCAGTGATCGGCGGCGTCTCGGGCTGAGGGTGGTGACGCGTCGGGGCTAAACTAGATCTGGTGGTCGGAGGCCTGGGGAACACACACACACACACACACACACAACAGCAAGGTGAACAGCAGGCAGTAGTACAGACCAGGGCTAGGCACTAAGCGTTGGCGAGACAGAAGGCAGATTCGAGTTACCAGGGGCTGAAGATCGGAGAGTAATCGAGAAGATCCGGAGGCAGGTCGGGATAACGGGGCAGTAGAACAGGGAGGCAGTCAAGAAAGGATCAGAATCACAGGTAGGAGTCAGCGGAGTAGACAGGCAGGCAGGTTACTGGTCCAGGTTTGAAGACGATCTGACAGGGCTTGGCTGAAAAACAGGGCTTTATATACTGGGAGAGGTTAGTTGGAGAAATGCAGTGCAGCTGGCAGAGTAATTAGAGCAGAGGTGGGGCAAGGTGAGGATGGTGAGTGGGAAATGCAGCGCAGCTGGCCAGGTAACAAAAGCAGAGCAGGGCGGAGCCAGGTGGAGCTCGTTAGGCAGAGTAGAGAGTGAGCAGCAGAGTGGCAGAGAATTTAATCAATTAAGGTTGTTACCAGGAGAGAATGCTCATGACAGGACCCCCCAAGGGAGGGGCCCCAGAAGTCCCAAGAACAACATCATGCTGGGAGGGTGGAGGGGAGCAGGCGGCAGGTCAGAACTCCTTGGCGGTCAGTGAGCATCCTCATCCTCAGGAGCTGGAGGGTCACGGTCAGGAGACAGGACAGGTACTGAGACAGGATCAGGGGTCAGGCACAGGACAGGAAGCCCGGGCAGGGCGGCTTGGGACCCTCTGGGGCCAAGCCCCTCACGGTTGCAGGCTGATCAGGGATGTAGTCGGTGGGAAGTCAGTGATGAGGTCCGGGTCCACTATCCTCCTGGCCCGGGATCCAGGTCCTCTCCTCCGGGACCATATCCCTCCCAGTCAACGAGTACTGGAGACCCCTACCCCGTCGCCTAGGGTGGAGCAGCTGCGGACGGTGAAGACAGGACCGCCATCTAAGAGGCGGAGGAGGCGGGCGGGGCGGAGGGACCAGGGACTTTCATGGACCGGGCTTGACCTTGGAGAGCGTGGAAGGTGGGATGGACCCGCATGGAAGTGGGCAACTGAAGCCGTACCTTAGCAGAGGGTAGTTTAGGAAGAGGCACCTAAGTGGGTCATCTTACTAAAGCGGTCAACAATGGGTAAGGATGACTGTGTCCGTCCAGAGGGCGGAAGACCCGTAACAAAGTCCAGTGAAACGTGGGACCAGGGCAGCTTGGGGTGCAGTAGGGTTGCAGCAACCCAGCAGGAGGCTGGTTGGGGTCTTGTGTCCGGTTACAAGTGGGACAAGCTTCGGATGAATTCTTGGACATCCCGTCTCATCCATGGCCACCAGAACCAGCTGGTGGACCAGATGAAGGGTGCGAGTGATGCGGGATGACAGGCCAGGCGGGGATTTGTGCCCCACTGGATCACAGGTGACCTGAGATTTGCTGGAACAAACAGGCGGTTGGGGGCTGGTGCTTGGGCCTGGCTGGTTCAGAAAGAGCCTCCATGACCTGCTTCTCTCCCCGATCTCCCAGGTGAGGGCAGCCACGACAAAGTGGCTGGGAAGAATGGGAGCTGGCATGGCGGTGATCTCGTCCTTCTGAAACATCCGGGAAAGGGCATCAGGTTTGATGTTGCGAGATCCCGGGCGGTAGGAGAGCCGTGAAATTGAAGGGTAAAGAACAGAGACCACCGCTGTTGACGGAGTTCAGCCTCCTGGCTGTTTGGATATACTCCAGGTTCTTGTGGTCTGTCCACACTACGAATGGTTCCTTTGACCCCTCTAACCAGTGCCGCCATTCTTCAAGGGCGAGCTTGGACGGCCAGCAGCTCGCCCGGTTCCCAATGTTGTAGTTGCATTCAGCTGGGGTTAGCCGACGGGGGAGTAGAAGGCACAGGGGTGCATCTTGCCATCCTCGGCTGCTCTCTGAGAAAGCACTGCCCCTCCCCATCCGGGAGCATCTACCTCCACCACAAACTGCCTTGCTGCATCTGGCATCTGGAGGATGGGAGCGGAAGTGAAACGTGTCTTGAGGCTATTGAAGGCCTTATCAGCAGCTGCTGTCCATTGGTACGGCTGTTTAGTGCTGGTTAGCGCCGTGAGTGGTGCAGCCACTGTGCTATAGTTTCTGGATGAACCTCCTATAAAAGTTAAAGCCCAGGAACTGTTGCAACTTTTCCTCGAGACTCAGGGACTGGCCAGGGCGTGACAGCCGACACCTTCGTGAGATCCATCTGAATGCTGCCCTCGTTGATCACATACCCCAGGAATGAAACGGTATTGGCATGGAACTTCGCACTTCTCTGCCTTCACGAAAAGAGAGTTCTCCAGCAGGCGGGCGGGGACCAACTGGACATGGTTAGTGTGTTCTGACAGAGTCTTTGAGAATATTAAAATATTGTCAAGGTACACAAAAACGAAAGTATTTAGCATGTCCCTGAGGATATCATTCACTAGGGCTTGAAAAACTGCTGGGGCATTGGTGAGGACGATAGGCATGACAGGTATTCATAGTGGCCGGTGGGTGTGTTGAGCATGTCTTCCACTTGTCTCCCTCTCTCACCCGCACAGATGGTAGGCATTGCGAAGGTCCAGCTTTGTGAATACGGTGGCTCCCTGCAGCAGTTCGAAGGCATCGAAAGTAAGGGCAGTGGGTAGCGATTCTTAACCGTGATGTCGTTCAGACCCCGGTAATCTATGCATGGACGAAGAGAACCGTCCTTCTTACCGACGAAGAAGAATCCGCTCCCTGAAGGGAAGAAGACGGTCTGATTATCCCGGGCAAGAGAGTCATTAATGTAGTCCTCCATGGCCTTTCTTTCCGGGGCTGACAGTGAATATAGGCGACCCTTGGGAGGTGCTGTGCCAGGCAGGAGATCAATCACAAGATCATAGGGTCTGTGTGGGGGGTAGAGATGTAAGCCTTGGATTTGTTGAACACCTCTTTCAGGCTGTGGTAACAGGTAGGAACATTGGATATGTCGGGGTAGCTAGATATTTCCGGTGAACGGGCAGGGTGGCCCCTTAAACAGGTCTGGTGACAACTCCTTCCCCACGCGCGGACTGTTCCTGTCTCCCAGTCGATGTGGGGTTGTGCTGACGGAGCCACGGGTATCCGAGAATGAGTGGTTGGCCAGGTGAGTGTAGGAGGTGAAACTGGATGGACTCTTGGTGGTTTCCTGACAGCAGAATTGTCACAGGGGCTGAGATGTGAGTGACCGTGCCCAGATGATGTCCATCCAGGGATCGTGCAGGAATGGGTTGTGCCAGTTGATGATGGTTCACGTCCAGTTGCCGTGCAAGCTCAGGGTCCATGATGTTTGCTTCGGCTCCAGAATCCACAAGGGCGGCCAACGTATGAGTCGTGTCGGAAAGCTGAAGGCGGAGATGAAGCAGGGGTTTTCGGATGGAGGGAGACTGAAGACTTGTTGAGCTCACCCGGATCTCCCCTACACCTGGTGAGCTGCGGCTTCTGCCGGACAGGTGGCGACCACGGGTGATTTTCCACCTCAGTAGAGGCAAAGGTTGGAGGTTAGACGAGCCCCGGCGCCTCCTCGGGAGTCAGAGAGGCACTGCCAATCTCCATGGCCTCAGGCTGATTGAGTTGGCCTTGGGACTTGACAGGCAGGGGCTGGACAGAGGAGGTATCGACCGAAAAGTCGCGGATGGCAGGTTGACTGAGACGCCCCGCTCCCTCCTCCTCCGGTCTGTATCACGGCGGTCAATGCGGACGGCAAGGTCAATGGCGGCATCAAGCGTTGGGGGGCGGGTCATGAGAAACAAGCTTCGTCTTTGATATAGTCCGCCAAGCTGTGGAGGAAGGCTTGCACCAGTGCCTCGAGTTAAACGAGCTTTGACTGGCCAGGGTAATGAAGTCAATGGAGAAGTCTGCCACTGTCCCATTGCCCTGACGGATGGTGAGCAGAGCTTGTGACGCTTCGGCTGTTGGCGAGCCTAGATCAAAGACCTTTAACATCTCCCTCCTCAAAGGCACTGAAGGAGGCACAGGCTGGGGTTTGCCGGTCGAATTCCACCGTTCCCCACAACCGAAGCTCGGCCGGTGAGATGGGTGATGACATACCCCACCTTGGCTCCCTCCGCTGAGAAGGTCCTGGGCTGTAGTGAACTGGATCTGGCAGCTGCTCAAGAATGGTCTTACTTGCTTTTGGTTTCCATCGAAACGTTCAGGTTCCCAATCTTTGGTTCAGGAGCGTGGGGATCTGGTGGCAGCACTGCGGTGGTACAGGAACAGAAGAACCAGGGGTGGGTGCAGGTGGAGTAGCCGGGTTTGAGAGTAGTTGCAGGGCTTGGGCTAGCAGTTGTTGCTGCAGTTGGAACTGTTGCTGTTGTAGCTGAACTGTTGCTGCTGCTGTTGAAGCTGAAACTGTTGCTGCTGCTGTTGTTGGTTGCCTAGCTGGAGAAGGGAAGCGATGTCGCCAGCCATCCGATCATCACTGTCATCACTTCACATACATACAGCACTCCTCTACATACTTGCTGCACACTGCCCCCCCCCCACATACACAGCACATTGTCTTCAGGATCTTCTCCAACACACATCCCTCTACAACACAGCACACTGCTCCCACCTACCCACCTACAGCACACACTGCTCCACTCCTCCTCCCCCACCTACCCATCCTACATACACACACACAGTACACTGCTCCACTAGGTCCCTGCCCCCCCACACACACATCTTCACTGTCATCACTCACATACATTACATACAGTACTCTTGCTTGCAATACACAGCAGTCTTCCTTCTCCAACACACATCCCCCCATACATACAGTACACTGTTTCATCAGGAACCCACAACACACATCCCCAACCCTACCCGCTTACACCATCCCAATCTGCACCTTTTATGCAGCCCTTGCCCACTTAATTCTCTTAAACCTCTTTCTGCTGCCTTTCTTTAGACTAAATACCCAGTCTTCGGTCATCCCCCCCGTGCAGTTCAAATTCAGAGTCTTTTATTGAAGGGTTCAGGGGGAAGAGGGAGGGAGAGAAGCGTGAGGTCTTGGAGGTTCCGGTTCCAGGGTGCTAGGAGAGTGCCAGGGGTGTCAGGGGTTCTCGGGGCTCTGGGGTTTTCCAAGTTTCGGGGTTCCAGTCCAAGGTGCTGGTGTGTGTATCCCCAGTGATCGAGCCCTCGGGCTGAGGGTGGTGACGCAGATGGGGAACACACACACACACAACAGCAAGGTGAACAGCAGGCAGTAGTACAGACCAGGGGCTAGGCACTAAACATGGGAGACAGAAGGCAGATTCGAAGAAAGATCGGAGAGTAATCCGGAAGGCAGGTCGGGATAACCGGGCAGTAGAACAGGGAGGCAGTCAAGAAAGGATCCGAATCACAGGTAGGAGTCAGCGAGTAGACAGGCAGGCAGGTTACTGGTCCAGGTTTGAAGACGATCTGACAGGGCTTGGCTGAAAACAGGGCTTTATATACTGGGAGAGGTTAGTGGAGAAATGCAGCAGCTGGCAGAGTAATTAGAGCAGAGTGGGGCAAGGTGAGGATGGTGAGGGGAAATGCAGCTAGCTGGCCAGGTAACAAGAGCAGAGCAGGGCGGAGCCAGGTGGAGCTCTGCTAGGGCAGAGTAGAGAGAGAGTGAGCAGAGTGGCAGAGAATTTAATCAATTAAGGTTGTTACCAGGGAGAGAGAATGCTCATGACAGTACCCCCCAATTATGATGGGGTAATTCGCACTCTGCATATGATACCATATCACACATAAATAATTAACACTCCATCATTACACTCTATTACTAAATTATATATTGTATACAGTATACCTTCAAAGCTAAATTAATACATTTACATTAAACCCATAAGAGGTCATTCACCAACATGACAAACACATAAATAAATGTTTTTATATAGAATATAATATTACAGAATCTCTTCAGTCCATATATTTATCTGTGTTCAGAGTTTTTCTATTCCACCATTGATTCATAACCTCCTAAATATTAGCCTAGAATTAACATGATCAAATTCTCAGTCTGTCTAATATCACACCCTTTTTATTCAGTAACAAACATGATTTCAAGAAAACATGTTTGTTCAACTAGATATCATCAGACATCTGGCGTGTAACACTGAGCTGCATCTGAGCCAGACCAGGGCCTGAACTGGGCCAAAGCTGCTCGGGAGTCCTTTGCCAGAAGAGACTGTTTTTTCGACAGTGAACATCGAACATGGCTGAATTGGAAACACATGCAAGTGTGATTAATGTGTGATGGTATGAACATTCTAACTGGGAGCGTCAGATAAATGCTTGGATTGAGACAGCCCTGAAACATGTCATTTCAGAGCGAGCAGTAAAAGCTCCCTACAGCGTTTCCACAGTTCAGCCTGTGGACTGATCCATGCACACGCAGGTCACAGAGGCCATTCTGCACTACAGTAGGTGGTCCATATGTAGGCACAGGCACACACGCACACTTTAAGAGCTCAGTAGCCACACACCACACACACACACACACACACACACACACACACACACACACACACACACACAACATACCATCATGTGCATGTCACACAAAAACAGACACATAATCATGCACACACACACACACACACACACACACACACAAAAAAACATAATCATGTGCACACACACGCTCACACACACACGCGCTCACACACACACACACACACGCTTAAACACACATGCTCACATGCACACACACACACACACACACACACACACACACACGTCATACCATCATGTGCACACACACGCTCATACACACACGCTTAAACACACACGCTCACACGCACACACACACACACACACACACAACACGTCATACCATCATGTGCACACACAAGAACACACACACACACACAATCATGTGCACACACACACACACACACACACACTCACATACTTTAAGAGCTCAGTAGCCACACACTTTGATCCACACACTTTGATCTAATACCTCTGTTTTCAATACCAAGTAAGAGTTCAAGCCGTCACTTCACAATGCTGACCCCCATATGCCTGTGCCTACATATGGTGGTCCATATGTAGGCACAGGCACACACGCACACTTTAAGAGCTCAGTAGCCACACACCACACACACACACACACACACACACACACACACACACACACACGACATACCATCATGTGCATGTCACACAAAAACAGACACATAATCATGCACACACACACACACACACACACACAAAAACATAATCATGTGCACACACACGCTCACACACACACGCACACACACACACACACACGCTTAAACACACATGCTCACATGCACACACACACACACACACACACACACACACACGTCATACCATCATGTGCACACACATGCTCACACACACACGCTTAAACACACACGCTCACACGTACACACACACACACACACACACGTCATACCATCATGTGCACACACAAGAACACACACACACACAATCATGTGCACACACACACACACACACACACACTCACATACTTTAAGAGCTCAGTAGCCACACACTTTGATCCACACACTTTGATCTAATAATTTGTTTTCAATACCAAGTAAGAGTTCAAGCCGTCACTTCACAATGCTGACCCCTAAACTCAATTAAACAAACGCCCCCGTCCAGACATATTTGAGGCTTTATTCCTGAATGCAGGCCTGACCAGGCAACGCCCCTGGTCACTGGGCTGGGCTCAGAGTGGTGTTCCTCTGGTCCAGAACCCAATGCAGTGGAACAGGCGCATTCGCATCAACACAGCTATAAATCTCACTCACAACATCCACTAACGACAGAGCCAACGAGAACAGCATGGATAAGAACAAAAACAACAACAACATCGTAAAAGTAAACCATTAAAAACTACTACTACGTCTACTATGACAACAACAACAACAACAACAACTTATTTTTCTACTACTACTGGTGTTGCTACCATGACAAAAACAAGTATAACACAACATTCGGTAACACTTTACTTGACAGTATCGACATAAGAGTGGCATGACACTGTCATGAACACATGACACTGTCATGACACATGAAACCTAACCCTAATCCTAATCCTAATCCTAACCTCTAACCCTAATCCTAACCCCAACCCTAACCCTAACCATAACTCTAAACCTAACCCTAATCCTAACCCTAATTTGTTATGACAAAAACGGAATGTCACTTAATAACAGAAGCGTTATGTCATAAACGTTTATGACTTGTTTATGACACGTTCATGACAGTGTCATGTCACTCTTATGTCGACACTGTCAAGTAAAGTGTAACCCAACATTCTAACATTGCTACATCCATACTATATCCACTACTACTGTTCCTACTATGAGTATTATCATTACTGCCATAGACTTCATCTTGAGGTGATATCATAGTGTTCACTTGATATTGTGCACTGCTGTAGGAAGCATTACTGTAAGCGCCTATTCTGCCCTCTGCTGGCCATATGCAGGACCCTGACAACATTTCAAAACTTTTTCATTACTTTTCAAGGACCCTTTTCATTGTTTTTCTTCCAAACCTACAAGTACACAAAATTGCATACTTTATAGGATAGTTAAGCCTTAAAAACTTAGAAACATTACTTTTCCAAAACATTCAATGCATTTGAGAAGGGGAACCCTAGTGTCAAATCAACAGTGTAATCTAGTTATCACAGTGTTGTCTATGATTTTAAAGTGTTTCTTCTTTTTTCTTTGTTCCTTTTTTTCTTTTTTTCTTCTTTTCTTTTCTTGTTTGTCAGTCTGTTTATCTTGCCTCTCCCTCTCTCTCCCTCTCTCTCTCTCTGGCTTGTTTACATCTAAGCTGTGGGTTCAGTGGCAGCACATTGGCCCTGTTGCCTGCTGACACTGAACTGACACAGATTCAGTCATGTCATCGCAGTGTTCTGGAATGTCACATTGGATGGAGCCCTCGCTATCGCAACAGCCCAATTCACCGCCACACAACACACATAACCTCTGCCAAGTGATATAACGTAGACTCCTGCTACTTTAACCCTGCTTTCCCAACCTCTCTTTGCTTTGGCCACCTGCCAACAGTTCATTCACCTTAGAGTGAATGAACGTAGAGTGCGTGTGTGTGTGTGAGTATGTATGGCTGTGTGTATGCATGTGTGTGTTCGCGTGTGTATGTGGTGTGTGTATCCAAACACAAAACATCTGAGATGAGGCAACGCATGGGTCATCATTCTGTTGCAGTGCACAGGAACCATGGTGGGTCATTACATGGGTTATAAGGGAGTGTGTGTGTGTGTGACCTCACTGCCTGAGTGTGTGTGTGTGTGTGTGTGTGTGTGTGTGTGTGTGTGTGTGTGTGTGTGTCATATGATGGCCCTGATCTGACACAGGTTTGGTTAGAGTGATATTCTAGCTCTGCTTCTACTCTGCTCTCTCTAGTATACTTTAATTCAGTTTCTCCAAATCACAGCTAAATATCCATTTCCTCTCACTGATAGCTGATTTACATCAGATCCAAGTGTAATTACTGTAGGGCAGAGCAGTACCCACTCTAGTGTCAAACACCAATTGAGTGACACCTCAAACACCTGGGACATTTTGGAGAGTAAACTGCCAAAAGCTTGATAGCCACAGTCTCTTGTGGTGACATCTCTATAGGCCCATTCACACAAAGAACGATAACGATAACTGTAACCATAACGATAAAAGCATTCACACTGAACAAGGATAAACAAAGTCTCTCCTTGTGTTAATGAATGTGACGGCTAAAATTTGATGGGTTCTGATTGGCTATTAGCTTTTTATCATTCTCAAAATCGCTCTGAAAGTGATCCCCAACAATATCGTTCTTCATGTCGTTATCGTTATAGTTTATGTGTGAATGTCGTTATTCATAACGTCAACGAATGTCGTTATTCATTAACTGGGGTACCGAAATTAGAGCGTGCGGTCTGCAAAGGGTTAAAGCTGCAGCTGGCAAGAGTTTTTTGATCATATTCACTGAAACCGACACTATGCTCTGACAGAACAACATAAATCAGCCGGTTTTAGAAAGAAACCCGCACTTCTACCTCCACCTAGAGCCTGTTATTTGTTTTGCAAAAATCCACAGCTCCCGGTTCTTTTGGTCCAATCAGAGCAGGGCTGTTTGAGATCTGACTGTCAATCACAGTCTGGTGCAGTCTGGTGCGCACTGACGAGCACAAACTATATGAGAGGGTTCTCGGTGGTATTGAGGGAGGGGCATGAGAGTTGTAAACATTCAAAATTTTGGCTAAGTCGCCTCAATCTGTCAGACTTGCCAACTACAGCTTTAACAAGAACGATATTTGTTTATAGTTATCATTATCGTTCTTGGTGTGAATGGGCCTTATCTCTTCTATCTATTCTTCAGAGAGTAGATTTACTGTATAAGTTCTCCAGTCACACAGACCACACTGTCCTTCATTTGAAATTCAAACTTAACTAAAATTACACAACAACACTGAGCTCCCAAAATGCTTTGGAGCCAGTGTGGCCCGTTATTTTGGGGGCCCCAGTTGTTAATGAGCCCCAGTGCCATTTATACCCCACGCCACACGACCACACGCCCACCAGCCCTCTGACCCTCAGGCGCACATGTGGCACAGCTATGTGGGTAAATGTTTCTTCTGGTAAGCTCCCGTTGGCACGGGTCAGGCCAGCGTCTCTTTAACACATCTTTAATTGGACCAGGCTCCTGGTGACCACGGCTACGCGAGGCTATATCTGCCGCCTCCGAGTTGTGGAATCGCTTCAGGGCCGCTGAGACTAAACTCAGCGTCCCAAGTTGGGACCAAACGTAAACAAGTTCTTTAAAGCAAAAGCTCTCAGATGCCTGTGGACTCTGCAGCAGAACGCAGCAGATCTGAGATGCTGCGGAGAGACGCATCTGACATCACTGTCCAAAAGCATCCTCAGTCTGCAGACCAATCACATACTCAGGCACTGACTGCATCTTCTGTCCCCTCTTGCTCTTATGGTTCTCTGGTGGAGCCATACATACACCACTATGTATGACATTTATTATGGACAGATGCTTAGATACGTACATATAGGCATGTGTCTTTTATTGTGCAGACAAATCTGTCTGCAAACTGCATGGGAGAATTCGGTTTCATGTTTCCATGTGACAGGCGCATACTTATTCCCACAAATATTTCATGGTACGATACCTCACCTGATTGGGCAACGTTCTCGAGTAACAGCAGCCCAACGTTGTTGTTTTTCTGAGTCATTGTATGACCTTTATTTCAAGGACCCAACCATGGCTCGCATGGCTAAGTGTAGTATACATTTTGTGGACTGTTCAGCCCAGACAAACAGACAAGTTTGTCATAGATGACTACATTTGTGTAGGCTGAACAATCCACAAAATCCACAGATATCATTTTAACCGAATGCAAGGATCAACTAAGAACCTTAATTCCTGCTTTACTCACACACAGACCTACATGATGGCTAAATCCAGAGTTAATTCAACAGGTACAAGGATCAAGGCCAGATTGGAGCCAGATTTTAGCCTGAGTCAGGTGCTGTGTCAGGTCGTGTCGGGTATCACTGCACTAACGGTGTGAGCTTAGATCTTTTTATGGTGTCCTGAGGTGGCCCAAACCAGCTCCCTACCGTAAGGCAACTTTGGGCACCCATCTTCTCCTAACCTATTCATTACAGCTAACAGGAAGCATATTTTATTCATAAGGGGGTCTTGGTATTTATAGGTCAGACTTTCGCTTATGTGTTCTTAGGCTTCAATACATCCACAATTCCAATTCACAAGTACATAGAAAAGAACAAAATGTGACACATGTCACTTTCATGGTTTATGCTGTGTATAGACTGATCACCCTATCAAACGTTCCTGTAGCTCATGGTCATGAGTTCTAATCATGGGGAGCACAGGCACTGATATAAACCTAATCTACATGACATTGCTTTAGTACATACTGTACAGTGCATTGTGCAGTTCTCTGGTATACATAACACATAACATGTACTAAAATGTATAGCAGTTATCTACTATCTGTCACTAAACCCCATTGAAAAGCACAATAAACTGGGTTCAAGCATGCATATCATGCTAAGGGTTTCTGTTGTAGCTATATCATCAGATCTCCTTGGGTCTTTCCGTTGAATGAAAGGTCACGTTGAAATTAGACAGGACAGCGTGTAGCCAGAGTGATAACATCCATCTTGGCCCGGCAGCTTTTTTAAAAACCTGGCAAGCCGTGACATTCCTTGAGTAGGAGGTTTCTTGCCCTGTCGAAGTTGCAGGAGTCACTCTATCTCTCTCTCCCACCCTCCCTTGCTCCCACCTCCTCCCAGTCAACCACCCTGTGGTGCGTCTCCCCCTCCTGGAGTCCCTATCTGCCTACAGGGGTAGGGCAGGTGGGCCGAGTCGGGACTAAATCTGCCTCCGGTGCCAACTGTTGCTCTCACAGGCGCTGCTGACACCATGGAGGGCACAGCCTAAGGGTGGAACAGAGAGGTGAAGAGCCACGAGAAGAAGGGAACTAACCTAGAGCAGTTATAACCAACGTCTGAGGATACGCTCACTCACACACACACACACACACACACATGCGCAAGGTGCGGACACGCTCACAGAAATACAGTACAGAATGGATTCAGAGTTCTCTGACATTCTTAAACAAGGTTATGTGAAAGTCCGGAGAAGACATTTTTGGGTAAGTAAAAACTGTGCCTCTGTGTTTGTTGTGTGTGTGTGTGTGTGTGTGTGTTGTCTGTATGTTTTTTGAAAACTAATGAGAGACACAGAAGTGAGAGAGAGAGCAAGAAGAGCAAGGAGAAAACAGCTCTGTTTGTTGTTTGTTATGACTGCATCCTGTGTCCACACAGCGTGAGGCTGCTGGATCATACTTGTTTGGCTGCTATTTGTGTGTACTTCCAGTGGGCAGCTGTGTTTATCACAATGTCAATGATTAATCTGGAAGAAAGACGTCAATCATTAATGTATTCATATCTCACCGTGTTACGAAACTGGCTTATGATTTAACGATAACAGTCTGATCCAGGTTGAGAAATATCCAGAACATTAGCACAATGTGACTACTCAGATAGAGAAATATTTGCCTAAACATGCTATACACTATATCATTCACCCAGACTTCTGGTTTGCTTGTTAAAAGCTCTATACATGTATTATATCAATACAACTCAATTAATTTATTAAAAATCCTCCTGGCATTTTGCACTTAGGTACTATAGTATTGCTTTACTTCAATCAGTGTAATTAAACAAAATGTGATGATTTTAATGAATTACCTTGTATTCTCTGACAGATCTATCAAAGGTGCTGGCTTGTGTTTAAGAGGGCTTCCAGCAAAGGCCCAAACAGACTGGAGAAATTCCCTAATGAGCGAGCTTCCAACTTCCACTGCCATCAAAAGGCAAGGCTATCATCACAAGATGGCCATATGACATAAAAAGCTCCCAATATAACGTAACTCAGTCCTATTCAGCTTCTGGTATACCCCTTTTATCTGGTAACAAATAGACAAATAGACCATGTTAAGATCTGAAGAGTTTGGTTCCAAAACGCTATATCCACAATTTTAATGTTTCATAAATATTCTTTTTACATTTTGTTTTCCAAGGAATTTCAATAGAAATGTAATTGGGTATTGTTATTTGGTTTATCTTTACTCAATCAAAACAACACAACTGCAATATCATTGATATTACGTGAAATACACAATTCAATAGCATGACTTTTTAATGATTTTTAAAATAGAGATATTTTTGGAACCAAACTCTTTATCGTCATCTTCTTCAGGTAATAGACTTGACAGATGTCACTGATGTCACCAGACCATCAAAAGAGAAGAAGAAGAATGTTTTGGTTTTGACATTCGCTGATGACAGCACACTAACCTTTACCTGTGACTCAGGTGTGTGGACCCGACTATTACTATTTTTATGTATTTATTTGTGCTTGAAAGGTGTGATTTCTACTTAGGTTCAAGGGCTGCTGGGTGGTTTGTGTGTAGGGATAAACATTTGATGAGACAAGAACCGATTAGGGTGTTTTGCTCATTTGACAAAGCCTTTTAATCAAAGTGAGTTGTAGATCTAGTTTGGCAAATACTATTTATCTGAATCTGTTGTCGTTGTTAACAACTCAGCTGCACTACAGACATTTTACAGCTGAATATAGTTCACACAAATTACCCTTACTCTCTCTCTAGTGCCTAGTGCGTCCATCGGTGTCATCTTAAGTTGTCATGTCTGACTTTCATTAGCAAGCATTTGAATGTTGATATGGCATTTAAAATACTTCCTCTCTCTCTCTCTCTTTGTGTGTGTGTGTGTGTGTGTGGGGGGCTGTGTGGTCAGAGAAAGAGGCTGCAGACTGGCAGAAGGTCCTCCACAGAGAGTGTGTTCAGAATGGGATGCACTCCCTCAGGAGTGGAGAGCCAGACCTGCTGGCCTCTTCCCTCACACAGCAGTGCGGTGAGTCCGGCACATACAAACATACCTCCTCCAGTTTCCAAACCAGACAACGGGTCCTGGACCAGCAGGTCTTTTGGATGTAAACCAGATCTGGCCAAAGCTCTGGTTCCAAATCAAATCTAGCCCTGCTCATCCGAATCTGACCTGGGTCTGGAAGATGTTCTAAACCAAATCTGGGCCTGGTCTCAGAATCTGATCTAGTCCTGATCCAGCACAGATCTTTAGGAGCGGCTACACCACAACTGACCATGCTCTGACAGATGTTACTGAACCTGAATCAAATCTGGTCTTGATCTGCCAGATGTTCTGGTTCTAAACCAACCCTGCTTTGGGACCACAGGTCTTCTGGATGTCAACTAGGCCTGCATTTGACCCAGCTCCAACACTGATCTTCTGAATATTAGATCTCTGGCTCTTCTTGATCTACAGATACTCTCAGATTTACCTCTAATTTGGCCCAGATCTAGGCCAGAACTAAGCCAGCTTCCATCTGTGACACACTGAGTCCTGGTTTCAGAACTTGATACATCAGACTGCATGTCTGGCTATTACTATCCATTACTGTGGATTATTGCAAATATGCTGGTTAATAAAACTCTCCCATTCCCTAGCGCACAGCTGAGGCCTATCTTAAAGGCACTCTGTCTGTACTGTATCTTTGGCACATACTCTGTATAACTCAACTACCAGAGATGTTTCACATTTCTGTTTTGATCTGATGTTAATAATAGGATTTGCTGTCTGGAAAGCATGCTTAGACAATATTCACATAGTCTTTGCTATGTGCTATACAAATATAAACCTAAATACTGCATCAAATGTCTAAACAAACCAAGGCCAGCCTGAGTGTGCTATCTATCTTGCCCCTCCAGAGCGCTTCCGTGTGTGTCTACTACCTTGCAAGGGTCTGGTGACGTCGGGCGAGTGCGTTTTGCAGGTCGGCTTGGAGGCAATTTCCCTCTGGGAGTCACGGAACCCCAGTCTCAAATTTGCGTCCTGGCCTTTGACGTCGCTGAGACGCTTCGGACGGGACCGTACCTGGTTCACGTTTGAAGCGGGCCGGTTGGTAGAAATTAGTCTTCTACACCATGTATCTCAGTATCTCTCTCTCTCGTTCAACAGTGTTATATTTTTTACCTATAATCAGATATGGGTCATTTCTGTTAAAGGAGCAAATAGTTCTCTGTTGCACTTCAAACAAACTTTAGTGAATGAGTGTTAAGTTCAATTCTGAAGTCTTTTCTGTCTCTTCTAGGATGTGTGAGACAGGAGAGGGCCTCTTCAAGTTCCAGACAATGGAAGGAGAGGCAATCTATCAACAAGTGCATGCGGCAGTGCAGTCCATCGTACAGCAGCAGGACTGCCCCTTCAGGTAGCCCTGTCCACTAGCTTACCTGTCTGTCCAGGTGAGCCTCAGGTGTGCCCTCCCACCTGTCAACCCCCTGTAAAATCGTCATGGCTTCAGGCTCTCAGGAGAGTGTGCTGAAAACATATTTTCTCAGGATCAATGAGGGCCACATATGAAGGTGACTTCAGAAGCAAACCCATGGTCCAGTCTTGTAAATAGAACAACCTGCTCTGTTGTGTGTTCACCATCTCCCTCTAGTGGATAGACAATGCATCACTCAATAACTGTTGGCAACAAACCGTGTAATAACCATTGCAAAAAGTATTGCATTACAAAAGATGATGTTATTTTTCCTTATGGTTAATAAACTGTGTTTTTAAAATGTGCCACAACATTATTTGATCTATTGATTGTTAAATTAACTTTACAAATGTGTCATATTGTTCCTGTATCTCATGAATGTGAATACCAAAACAGACTTATAACACATACAGACTATAGTGTACCAAACAAAGCACAGTTGTAAAATGTTAGAATCTGTAACCCTGTACAGTTTTTCTCAGTTGCTTTGCTTTATTTCTCAGATCAGAATTGAAATTCTCAAAACTTCTTGTTCAAACTCCATATCATTTTATCACTTGTAGACATCATAAAAGCAATTTCTCCCAATCTTGAACAAACAGCAAATGCTTTAGTACATCCATACCAGTGACTGTGTACTAATGTCTTATTTCATCGCTTGAGTCATTACATGTTGTCATAATCTGTCAAGGATATAGGCTATGTGGCCTAACAGACAGGAACGTCAGAATGTATAGACCCTTTCAAGAGAGTTCCATTATCAGCATCATAGTTGGCCCCACAACACTTCCTTTTTAACATTCCATATGTTATCTTAATGCAGAGGAAGTAGATTGGGGCCCAAATAGAACGTTCAAGCATTGTTTTTGTTTACCTTGTTGAAAGGGTCCATAGAAAAATGTACCTATAGACCCTTTCAACAATAACAACAAAAACAATGCTTGAACGTTCTATTTGGGCCCCAATCTACTTCCTCTGTAGGAATTCTCGAGATATTCACAGAAAACTGTGTCTGCCCTACCCTCCTTTCGGGGGTCCAGTCCAGCGGGGGGGCTACAGATCAAAACGAAAAATGATGGTTCCATGCTATCCATGTGGGGTTACATGCCCACCAAGTTTCGGGGTACCCCAGTCTTTCAGTGTCCTGGGAATCCTTGACGGAAAATGTGAAAAGTGAAAAAGAAAAAGAAAAAAAATCTGACTAAACCTATATGACCGCCGCTTCGCTGCGTGGCGGTCATAATAATGTGTAACTTTGTAGTTTTGAAATGGCTAACCAACAAAAAAAGTGCTGCCTTGTGCATTCTTTATTAGAAAATATTTACATAGTTGCCTGTCATATTGGCAACATGACGAAGCAGTTTGACTATCTTGTTTGTACAATGGCTTAAGGACTTTCTGATTCATTCATTCTGATTGCAGAGTTATATTGACATAAATACTTGCTTTTGAGGTGTAAACTAAGCATTTTGAGCAAGATACGCGCTCAGGTAATTTTGTGGTGCAGTTTGCACTAATTGTTTTCAGAACTGTTGTGCAAACATCAATGACAATTCGAGAAATGCACAAAATCGACTGAGAAAAACTGTAATGGCTTGTGAGAATTGGCTCCCAATGATTATACTATATGCTATTTAATTGTTAATGCTACTAAAAACTACTCTGGTTAACCTAATTTTGTTTATAAACGTTTACACTTGTCATCCAAAAATAGACCAGATTGTCCTTTAATGAAGTGTTAATGAATTGCCTTTTAATCTCAGTTCAGTTTTATTTATACAGTGCAAAATCACAGCATGGGTCATCTGAAAGTACTTTTCATAGTATCATATAGTTTCATATCAAATCGTTGTGATAGTCAACCAATCAATCAATTCAAACTTGGAATACAGAAAAAAACGAACTAATTTGAGAAGGCAATTTGTGACAGTGACAATCTTCTCTATTAACATCATTGTTTAATTTCTGACATATCACTCAGTTATATAGCAATATGATTCTGTGCTGAAGGCTGATGTCAACCCCCCTGAGGCTGTCCTATGAGATGGCACCAGTTTCAGAACATCTGCATATACTATATATGCAAATGAGCAGCATATATATTGGACATGACCCCTTACAAATAGAATAAAGAATGAGGTAGGCATATTAGTGACATTGGTTATGTCTATACTAGAGTCAGGCTCATGAAAGGTTTTGATTATGTCATATTAAAACATTTTTGTTAATCTAGGCATATTAGTGACATTGGTTTTGTCTACAGTCAGGCTTATGAAAGGTTTTGATTATGTCTTATTAAAACATTTTTGTTAATCTAAGAAATTAAAATGTACTTTGATCCTTTTACAAATGTATTAAGTAAGTCAGGAAGTCATTCGCACATCTACAATATGTTTCATTGCTCAACACAAAAAAAAAATTGTTAGAATAGAAAGCATTTTCTTTCACTTTTGTATAGCACTTTGTAGGTGGCACGTTCTACAGGCATCATTGAGTTCATTGATAGATTTAAAGTCTGATTAGCTTTTGTTTTGAGTCAATGTACGTTTTTTGATACTGACATAATTACATCATGGTGGAGGCCATACATTTCCATCACAGTTTGTATCCAGTATAAGGATCATTGTGAATTGCAATAACATCTTTCAAGGTGTTTCAACACTTTATTATTAACATGGCATAGCATGATTTTTCATGGTACCTTTAAACTCTTTCTCCAACAAGGACTTGTCAAGCCACCTCTGCCTAGATTAATTAACTTGAGGAAGTATGTTCAAATGTCAACTGCCTGCAACATGACAGAAGGATCATTTCTGGATGTATGGGCTCCATCTTAACTACGACTCAGGATACTGCATTATGACATTCTTACAATAGGGAGGAATTCTACTGGTACTGGTCCAAATGTGAGCCACCCATTATCATCCTGTTGATAATATTTCAGGATGACAAATTCTTACCACAGGGAGGGATTCTACTGGTATATTATGGACAGTACAATGTGGCACATCTCTAAGTACTGGCACAAGGAAAACATCTGGTAAACAGACATCTACATTTAAACACAGCTGAGAGGATTTCCTTTGAACTAGCTCGTCCATCAGCTCGTCCATCTAGTCCAGGCTCAATGCTGTTTGCCAAATCACTGCCTGCTGGCCATGAGGTCACAGGGGTTTCTCCATCCTCAGAATGGTGACCCTGGTGAGGTTGGTGACCCACTGCGGTGACTCTGTGGTGGTGTGAGTGTGTGTGAGTGTGTGTGAGTGTGTGTGAGTGTGTGTGAGCGTGAAGCCCATTTTCTCGTACAGCGCCACCGCAGCCCTCTGCGTGGAGGTGGTTTCCAGGGCAACTTTGGAGAAGCCACGCTCCTTGCAGAAGTCGATGGCGGTCTGGGCCAGTCGGTATCCGAGGCCCTCGCGGCGACACGCCGATGACACATTCATGCGGAACAGCTCGCCGTACCGCTGTCCACTACCCGGCTCCGTTTTACCCGCCACCGCCACCATGCCCATGCACTCGGACCGCCCGTCCACCTCTGCCTCCGCCACAAAGAAGCTGTTGTCAGGATCGCTGAGGTAGCTGCGCTGGATGTCTCGCATGTCTGTGCGTAGTCTCGCCTTGACATATCCTGCATACAGCTCATAGCTGCAATAATACACCAGTGCGAGCCAGGCCCCACCCGTGCAGGCGGCGAGGACCCAGCCACCCAGCAGGTATCCCCCCACACACAGGAGCAAGGAGAGCCCCATGTAGAGTGGCTGGCTCATAGCATGGGTGAAGGTGGGGTTGATGTGCTCCTCAATCCCGTCACGAAACAGAACTCTGATGGCATCTCCATCGCTGGGCCGGAAGCGTCTGATCACCACATGCACTGCGGGAAAATACCTGTTAAGGACACTGTAAAATGCTCTCACATTCTTTGGTTTCTGATAGGACTGCAACAATTAATCGATTAGTTGTAAACTATTAAAAATGAATCAGCAACTGTTTTGGTGATCGGTTAATCAGTTTTCAAGACCATAGAGTTGGTTATTTCTTGGTTTCCTTACTGCTCTGTGGCAGTAAAGTGAATATCGTTTGTGTGTGGAAAAATGCAGACATCAGCTTGGGCTACTGAAAAGTGGTCTGATACTTTGCTGCTTTCTTTCTTTCACACCATGGCCCCGAGTTTGGCAGCGTATTTTTGCCGCTAGTGGATGCACACTGTGGCCAGAGCGAGTCAGACGTACAAAGTGGGCAGAGTCAAGCATTTGTTAATTAATAAAAAGATTTTGTTAAAGCCGACCAATAGCTGTGTTGAGCGATACCTTTAAATGGAATGCGTCAGACGATATTATAGTAGCATTTACAATCTCAATATTGTTCCGCATCTGATCTGAATACTTTTTCAAAGAATAATATGTAGCATTTCTTCTGCTCTTCCAAGCAATTAAATTCTCAAAAACATGGTTCTAGCTTTTCAGACCTGTTTTAAATACCACATCACATCAGACCAGTCTGTTATTTTGTTAATCCATAGCAATACGATTCTGAGCCAAATATATGATATTACATATTCACTTATGAGTCGTGCTGAATCACATTTAATCTCCAATGGATGGGATAAGCTATAAACTACTCTGTGATTATGCCAAAAAATTACCTTATTTTTTATTTAGTATTTATTGGAAAGACGTGCAAAAGAGATGAATGAACTGGATGAATTGACAACACCGCACACTTACATAGAAGATTGCCTTGATTCATATTGGTCATGCATTAAAATACTATATTAGACTTACTATCTGTAATGGTTGGAAATAATGTTGTCAACTGATGTTGTCTATGTAGGCCTAGGGCTGGGACGGTATGGATGTTTTCTTACCGCGGTTGGTAAGCAAGAAATTACCGCGGTTTCGCGCTATAGGCCACGATTTATTCATGACGCTTATGCGAATGTTAATGGTGGGCTACCACACGTTTTGATGGCTGCCTCAGGTTTTAACAAAGGTAGGCTACTGTAGGTCCTAGGGTAGCCTAGACCTACATGTCGCTGTTAAATTCTTAACAAACTAGAATATATTTTTTAATTCTTTCATGAACTAAACATGTATGACTCACGTTTAACGTCTTTATGTAAATCGAGTTTGAACGGAGAGAATAGAAAAGTGTTACGATTGTGCCAGTTCTCCCCTACTCTCCCATAATAAACAAATGGAATGTTGGAATATTGCTCCCCAACACAAACGGTCGGGTTTGCTTCATTTTGATCTTCTTTTGATGATAAGTTTTGTTTTGAAAACGGAGGGTTAGCGTAACTGTGGTTCTCTGAGTATCAATGTCATAAGATTCTTCATCACATCACATCATGACATTACATAGGCCTACTAGCCTACGTGGACACATGTAGGCTACAGGCAATTATAGGGGGATTGGACTTCATGCTAGCCACCTGCAGACGTCTAAGTTGACTGCATAACGTGATTATCTCTGAGATTCTGCTACGTTTTCAAACCGGAATTGTGCATATGTCATGGTTGAAAACGTCGATGTCGAATCCCCCAAATGTTTCACTTTTTTTTTTTTTGCGGTGATGACGGTGACGAGCTCAGACCCGCGGTAGGTGTCACGTGACCGCGGTATTGCGGTTACCTTCCCAGCCCTAGGCCTACAGTATGTACAGTACAGTACAGTACGTTTTGTAGCCTATGTTTTAGAATAAGTGACGATACTTTTGAGCGCACTCCTGTCTGCCTGGCCAGCATGTTCTCATACACCTATTTTTCAGTAAGCACTTAGGCTACTGTATGAATGGAAGAGAGTGGACAAAGATCAAAAAGTTCAAAGATAAATGACAACTAGGCATATTACCTGATTTAAGTTTGGGTGCCTAGCCATAGATTTCTAGATCGGTCCGTTTTCCATCAAGTGATAATCCATCCATATATAGCTTAGCTTGCAAAAAGGGCAATCGTTTGCACATTAGCCGATTCTATATACCAGCAAAATGGCGTAGCCTATTTTATATTGGAAACTGAGGGTGGGAATATAGACTAGCCTACTAATAAAGCGGAAGCACCAGCAAGCAGTAACCTACAACACATTTTTATTCTAATATTCTCATGAACTTGAACGGTCAGTTTGGTTAGATAGGCCTATTTAATTAGACCTTCTATTATTCTAATATTCTCATGAACTTGAACGTACAGTTTGGTTAGATAGGCCTATTTAATTAACGATTGTCACGCATGAAGTTGAGATTAGAGATTAGCTTGAATAATGACATGAAACCTCTGAACTCCAAATATTAACACATCACTTTAATGATACAATGATATACTGTTTTTGACACCCTGCCATGATGTGTAAAAGATTTCGCCTAGGTATTTTGGCTATAGCCTACTGTCCTGCTTAGCTTTTCACATAGGACAGCAGAATGTCCCATTCTTAGGATAAAGGGATGTTTACATTTATTTGTCGATAGATGCATGTGGTTGCATGTGATTGGTTTATTTCAATTCACTTCAACAGAGAGGTCTCGCCCATTTCAAAGTCCCCGCCTTTACGTAGGCTACTTTTCCCATAGACAGTAAAAGAAATGGACACAGTCACCCCATAGACTTTGAGGGAGGTGAAGTCAATGCTTATTGTACTGCACAGATGTTGCACAGCCACAAACTGAGCTTGAGGTAGATGGGACGTGAGCAACCTGTGTGAAATTTGTAACTCATCTGGTAGCTGCGCCGAGAGAAATCTGAATCAAGGGTGCTTTCCATTGCCTGTATGATTCGTTATTTTTTACATGAATCTAGTTATACCTTGTTACCCCTACTTCATTATTTAACTACATATACTTTCTTAAAGTATCCTAGTTGTTTGTGGATAAATGTTACTTCATATGAATTCACTTGCCACATTCCGAAGTAGCCTACTACCAATCCATCAAAACATTGCTGAAATATTGGTTTCCGATGCTTTCATGGACTCTCCCTTGACTGTATGCTTCCATGTCCCCCCATGTACTTCCACCCGATTCACTGCGAGCTTCTCCTGACTATACGGTCATTTCTATACTGTGCAACAGAAAGTCGCATGGTTATGACATCATTGTTAGCCTATTTTTACAAAAATGGCTGCTATGAGGCCATAGCTTGAGATACAAGGTAATGGAGCATTTTATGAATTGTTGTGTTTCTTTAAATATAAACAATTGACAAATCGAGTCTTTAAGCATTTCAGATGTAAAGTTATTCGCTGTCAAAGTGACACCAACATGAATGGGGGTCAATGGAATGCTAACTGCAGGTGAAGGCTTATTAGCCTCAGAGCCTCCCACAGGGGGTAAGCTTTCGGTATGTTCACTTACACCCTTGGACTTTCTCGTTAGCGCTACTGCTTCACCCCGAGGTGTCATTGGAAGATTTGTTTTTATGCATTCATAATTCCGCCATGCCCATTTTAGAAATGTATGTTCTTCCGCCTTGTGCTCAATATTCCGGTCGGCTAGTTCCGGCTAATTAGCTTCATTGGGATAACACAGCAGAAGAGGATGGAGAGGGGTCATTCCACATCAATTCAACCAGGGCCCACGCACTTAGGTCTCAAAAAATGTGTACCTATGTTACCCAGGAGACACACTGTAAAATTAATTTTATGTAAGATCAATACTTTCCAAGATACAGACAGTTTTACGGGGGAAGGGGGGTGTTCTCCATGATCCCTTCTTTTTAAAAACACCAATTTGACTTGTCTTATGCAAATCTTTATTTTTTATTTACCACCCTGAACATGGGCAAAATGCACCATTGGGATCAATATGTTTTATATAGAGTTACCACAGTGCCACCTGTAGTTGTACAGAGTAACCTGTGGTAACTCTATACAAAACATATTGATCTCAATGCATAAGACAAGTCAAATTGGTGTTTTTAAAAAGAACACTAATGGTTCTAAAACTACAGCCCTTTGAAGTTTCAAGTCATTTTAATGTGGTGAACAATCCTTTTTGTTCAACTTCCAACATTATTGGCTCTTTTGGTATTTCACACACATTAGTGAAACTATGTGAATAAAAGTAAATTTTCCTGTTGAATTAAACAATCCAATCAGATCAGACATATCTTGTGTAATTTCCCCTCTGCAAAGCTCTGAAAATGGCTATAAATTCATTATGTGAAAATACATCATCACCTTTGAGGGCTTCTCATTCAAAAAGTATGTGACGCAAATTCATCAGATTTTTTTTCCACTCATATATGTATTATAAGGTAATTTCCATGCATTAACTTTGGTTGTTATCATTATCATATTTTCAGAGCATTTTTTAAAAATTGGGCTTGATTGTCAAAAAGCCTGTTTTCATCTTCTCATTTTACCACGTGGACAGTTAATAGGATTTTTTTTTTAATTTTACCATATATCATTCTGTATGTGAGGATCATCTGGCCAAAATTTGGGCTTGTTGCGGTTTCTTTATTGAGATAAAATTTTTGAAACATATTGTCTATAAATCCACTGAATTTGTACTGGATCTGCAGTACCACTTTGCACCACATGTGGTGCTCTTTTAATTCAATGGAAGTCAATGGAAGAGTAAGAGAGTCACTTGTTTGTTGCACATATCCAATCTAAACACACAGTTTATTGTTCATAGTTGAATTTCTCCAAATAAGTATTGCAACAATAACAACATACTACTCATACATAAATCTTATTTAGAGAAAATAAACTGATCTTTAGAGACAGACTGGACATTCTCAGCACAGTATGTCACTTAGGGTTCCTAACTTGAGGATGAAGCCAGTCATCTCAATAGAACTCTGCTATCTCAATGTATTGCAATGGATGTACTGCTCAACGGGAAGTTCGGACCTGGTTTGGACACAACACGGGCAAAGATGGCATCCCCCATGTTTGCGTGTGGATTAAGGTGAATATCCAGAGAATGTGCACTTTTTTTCCTGAATTGTGTGGTCATTTTACTAAATTGTCGTCTCATTTTACTAAATGTGCTATCAATTTAGTAAATCGTGTGCTCAATTTACTAAATTGAGAGCACAATTTAGTACAACAAGCACACAATATACTAAATTGTGCGCACAATCTAATAAAATGAGACCACATTTAAGTAAAATGAGCGCACATTCTCTCTCTCCTTACCAAACATCTTGCAATGACACCTTGGACTCCATCATGTGCACTTCACTTTTTGGTGAAAAACTAAAGTATATATGAAAAATGATATTACATATTCAAAGGTTTCATCACCACAGGTGTATCAATCAAGCACCATGCAGTCTGCGTTCATAATTTAGGTGCTTTATTGTATACACCTGTGGAAAGGGACCTGACGAAACACATGAATTGACAAATTAATGCTAATCGGGATAAAGGCAATTGTTTTGGGAAACAATTACAATGGCAAAATGATAGGCCTACTGCATGATACATTTTGCATTATGATGCATACAGTCTTAGAAACATAGGCTATCTATGATTAGAAAGCTATACCGGATTGTTGAGTCCTATAGGCGCCATATTGCTGGGGGCAAACACCTTACTGTCTATGGCAACAAACACTTGCCAACAATCAGAGACACCAGTCTGATTTCCAGTCAGAGTCACATGTTTCTCCATTGGCCTCCAGTGATTGTTGCCCCCACCAATAGCGGCGCTATTAACGTAGGCCTATATAGCGCGGGAATGATGCCAAAAACCTCCCTTCCTACCATCCGGTGGATCCATCAAATGTCATGTCAAACGCCTACCAGCACGTTCATTGCTTTATCATGCAACAACAAATGTGTAGCTACCTCTCCGGAGGTTTTGTTTTTGGTGCATTTTGTCTGTTTGTCTAAAACCTAAGACAGTAGAAAATTATAAACATATCGTAGCCTATAGCCAAATTTAAACTAGATGTACCGCATAGCGGTACAAAATATGACCGCCGCTCAGTCCTGTACATCCGTTCCGCGAAAATAAATCACACTTCAATTTGTCTCCATATTTTACTCCATCCCCCACTCTTGAAACTTTTGTGTATGCTTGTTTGGCATGCCTGAGTGTGTGTGTGCAGCTGCACAGAAAGTACCCTACTGGTGCTGAAAAGGTGAATAGATTGTAGAATAGCCAAAGAAGATGTAGAATTGTTATAAAACCTTTAAAATCTCTAAACAATCACAAGTAGGGCAGTTCATCACAGTTCATCCATTGCAACTGGATTGATGAAAGGTCACTTACACCTGTAGGCTACATTGTATTTGGGAAAAGCAAAAGGTATCAGCATAATGTTATTTTTTTTTAAACATTTTTTTTTATGTATTTTAAACAAAAACATCTCTGTCAGTTCCATGCCGTTTTCAACAGCTATCAAAAACAAAGGTCATTTTGGATGGATGGATTTTTTTTGTGAATGTTTCTTCTTCTACATAAGATTTTAGTCATCTTTAGTTCATGTAATACTTTATTGTCAATGCACAAATTAAGTAACAGTAGTCTGAAACGTTATTGTTAATGCACAAATTAAGTAACAGTAGCCTAGTCTGAAACGAAATGCTGTTTTACATCTAACCAGTGGTGCAAATAACTGACATGTCCAAATGGGCCTTGATGAAATGCGTCGCTAGACTGTTCATACACATTTTAACGGGCCAAAGTTGAAGAGCTTTTGTCCGTTATTGTTAGTGCAAATATAGGCTGATTCATGTTCCCTTGCATTGTTTAACTGAGGTCCATGGCTAGTCTGGCTTTCATCAGACCAAGCTCAATCTTTTAAGAAATCAAAAAATAAATAGCGGGCAGATCAGGCTGCAGATAGTCCATAGGCACCCGATATTGTTTAATTTTCGATTGAGATATACACGCTCTGGCTATTCTAAATGCAAAATGCATCAGGGGAGTTATGACAAAACGGTAACTAACAAACTAGATCCTAATAGAAAGCTGTTAGCTTCCCTAAGCTACAGGTAGGATTATAAGGTAGGCCTATTTACAACATAAATTGTCAATAGGCTATGCTGGCGACACAAATAAAATCTCCTTTGGAAACCAATGGCTTCGCCTTTACAGTATCAAACAGACTTAAACTGTCATATCGTGGCGAAAAGTTGTAATAACATTCACGCAGCTCCATGAGTCAATGAAAGCGCGAATGAAGTAGCCACTTCTAAATGGGACCCACTACACAGTAGCTTAAGGTGTTTTGCTAAAGCAGCCATAATGAAATGAAGGTGTCATTGTTTGGATACTTCACACACCGCGTGCTTTTTAATTTCACAGACTACAACTACCAAGCTGTAATCAAAGCACATCGATTCCCCTCTCACACCCTGCACGCTTAAAACAAAATAAACAGGCGTCTCAGTCTCCCGCATGTATAGGCAAAACTGTATCAGACCCGGTGTAACGTTGGTAAATCTTCCATTGCACAGAATGATTTTGTAGCACGCAATAAATGACAGTCGAAGATACAAACAGTGCTGCTATACATTTGCTTGGTATAACCGCATTTATAGTTTTCTACAAATGCAATAAATCAAATGCCTCCATCACTCAACCAACGCTAACGGTAACATTACCTAGGTCCTTATTGATATTACAAGATTAACGCACCCTGCAGTAAAAACCAAGCATGTCCGATAAACATCCTCAGATTTATTTCGGCTTCAAGAAGAAATGGGAATTACACTTCATGTGAACATCGTCCTATCCTTATTAGATGTTCGCTCGTGAAATACAGTCCTTGTATGAAGCGTCCATTGTTTTTCCAACCCACTTTTAACTTCCAACAAAATTACGTCTCACTGCAACGATCGCCATCTAGTGGACAAGCGACTACTTCTACGCCAATACTGAAAATGCAGCCATGATGATGATGATGATTTTTTTGGCTTTCTTTTAATCCTACTGATTTTCATTTTTACCGGGGCAAATCACAAATGAGTGATTATGAGCCAGGTTGATGTGGGCCCTTGAGACCAACATACCATAAAAGATTCACAGAGAACTGTGTCTGCCCTACCCTCCTTTCGGGGTCCAGTCCAGCGGGGGGCTACAGATGAAAACGAAAAATGGCGGTTCCATGCTATCCATGTGGGGGTACATGCCCACCAAGTTTTGTGTACCCGGTCTTTCAGTGTCGGGAATCCTTGTTGGTGTGCGTCACTAAATGTACACATAAATTATTTTATTGTAAGGCCCCCATGAACGAAAGTACACAAAACTTGGCATGCATTCAGAGGGTGTCATAATGATCCTACACTTTTAATTTCGTGCAGTTTTGACCTTGTCAGCCAGAGATATTGAGATGAAAACACCTAATTTTTTGCTTTTTAATTTTTAACTAGGTGGCTATACATGAAATAAGTGGTAATGGGATGGGTTGACATGCCCCTTAAGACCAACATACAAAAAAAGGTGGACCTCCTAGGCCCTACAGTTCTCGAGATATTCACAGAAAACTGTCTCCGGCCACCTACAGGCCAGTTGGTGTATAGTAACATAAATTAATTTATTGTGTGGCCCCCCATGAACGGAATTCCACAAAACTTGGCGTGCATACAGAGGGTGTCATAATGATCCTACACTTCCAATGTCGTGCAGTTTTGACTATGTTAGGTCACAGATACCTTCAATTACAACACCTCATTTTTACTTTTTTGTGTTTAACTAGGTGGCGCTATACATGAAATGAGTGGTTATGGAATGGGTTGACATGGCCCCTTGAGATCAATATACAAAAAAATGGTCCTCCTAAACCCTACGGTTTTCGAGATATTCACAGAAAACTGTGTCTGCCCTACCCTCCTTTCGGGGGTCCAATTCAGCGGGGGGGCTACAGATCAAAACGAAAAACGATGGTTCCATGCTATCCATGTGGGGTTACATGTCCACCAAGTTTCGTGTACCCCGGTCTTTCAGTGTCCCGGGAATCATTGACGGAAATTTGGGCATGCGAAAAAGAAAAAAAATCTGACTAAACCTATATGCGGCGGTCATAATAAATGCGAATTTATGATAAGCCTGTCAGTTCGATTGGCGACCCACAGTTGGATAAGCAGGTCCCTCCGAACAGTCTGCATTGCTACACTGAGGGCTTCTCTGTCTGCTGATGTTTTGCTCAAAGGTCCAGGCAGTAATCCAATGAATAACAATAGACTGAGCAAAAACTTACTTTTCCTCGAACTTCCCCTTACCCCTGTTCCAGCTTGATTGAATCAGCTTACTCAAACGTTGTCTTGATAATTCAAAGGTAAATCGATAGATGTGGCGCTGTCTCTTTGTTTGAAGACTTGTGGAAAAACTGAGCGTGACCAGTAACTAACCATGAGTCTGCAACATTTAATAACTTATGTTCGAAATTCACACGCGTCTTGGTAACTCATGGAGTGCATGACATAGGCTTTAGCCTACTCTGGACACAATTACCGGCACATGCACACAGATGACCCCTGGACTCTGGTTATGTTTAACAAATCACTTTAGCAGAGTTAATTACATTGCTTACATTCCACGTCCCGACTCTTCTTCTTCCCTTCCAGCATACGTGGGGTGGACACAACGAAAGCGCTATCGCCATCTAGTTTGCAAAGTGTTGCACTAGTTGTCTGCCACAGCTTTGAACCACGCATGGGTTGTACCAGAGCCCTTCTACGGACATTCTCTGGTTGTACAGACTAATCGCTGCAGTAGCTGTATCCCACGCTACGCTATGGGAGGTCCTTTCCCGCCACATGGAAAAAAGCCTACAAACTTCTGAGATAATACATCGAATTTTTGAGAGAAAACAATATATAAAAAGTGCAATCACGAGATGCAAAATCTCAACGTTGTGACTGGGGGAAAATATGTGACATAATGTGAAACAAACTGATGGTTTTTCAAATCTTTTTATCTCAAACTTTTGACATAGTATCTCGAAATTCTGACTTACGCTATACTATCTCAAAATACTGACCTAAAATGTCAACTTACCAGGCCTATCTCAGAATTGTGATGTCTTTTTTAATGTCTTTTTTTAGCATGGGCTTCCATACTAAATCGAGTGGTATCAATATGTAGCCTGGTTTATAGTTTGTAAATGTAATAAAAATAATGTAATGTAATAAATATAATAAAATATATTCCAGACTCTTCAAGGGCCCTCCCTCCCCTTGGAGCCCTAGTAACCAGTAGGCCTACTGGTTTTTACTCCCAGTTCGCCCCTGTAAATAAGACGAGATTTCCTTTAATTTTTTTTAGCAAATTCTGTTTTTTGTTGTTGTTGTTTTCATAGGCTGGCCAGTGCCTGGCGTAGGCTATGCCTACTACTAAACGACGCAACGCATGAACAAGCCTACAAACAAAATGTGCCGATCGTTAGCCTGCACATAGCTGATTGGCCAATAACATTATTGTGTAATGGTATATGGTATTAAACGTTACAAGGCAGCTACTATGTCAAGATATTTCAAATCCAATAAGCAGCCTAAATGCAATTAAAAACGGCATCCTTAAAATTGTTCTGTCACTAGGCTATGTCAACACGAAGACAATAATTCCAGGTATTGATTCATCCATAGCACCTTTCACCGGCTCTAGGACCCGGATGCGCAGCTGTTCCCAGACACCGGTTGATGTAAAGCTCACCACTCATTCAACATCCCCTATCAGCAGACAATAAGCGCGCGTCTAGGCTGGGACTCGCGGGCAGGGGCAATACAACACTCCCTATATTTGTGATGGAATTGGCCTTCACTGCTTTCAGATTGACTTGTTAGCGTGTAATAGGCAGTGCTGTGTGTCCGGTGGGATCTGCCGACATCTGCATCCGCGGACCGCGGCGAATTCCTCCACCGCGCTACGCCGGGGAAACAGAAGCCGCGTCGACCGCCCGCCCACTCGCCCGCCCCTCTACCGTGAGGCACCGACATCATGAGCCAGAGGTTCACGGTGACCGCTTTCTCCAAGAGTGACGGCGACCGCTGCACGGCAGACATGCAGGGCGAAGTGAACCAGCTGTTCGAAGGGGATGAACCCACGCCGGGCGCATCACACCAAGACGGCGCTACCACACTCAAGGAAGACGCAGCCAGAGGTAGGATTTACAAGTTACTCAGCAGCCTACCTGTGGTCCAACATACTTAAGTACATAAGTCCGATCTGCAGACTGGTAGCGGAGTCTTAGATGCCTGCCGGGCATGACTGTCAGTCTGTTTGTGTGACTGGAATTCTAAACGACACATTGTTATTCCGCGAAGGTCTTATACATCTGCATCTACAGGTGCATTAGACAACACACACAACCTCTGTCTCTCCTCTAAGACAACGAGATGTATCTGCAATGATTTAACTTTGTCCTTAATAATGGCAGAGATAGGGAAACAATGGCCGAGATAGGAAAATAATATTTCTATATGGGTTATTTCTTTCAAAATAATAAATGGAGACTCTTGGTCAGAACCACTCATCAAATTGAACTGCATTTTTGGAATATCTACATGTAGGCTATGATGATGCTGTTATGATGGGCAACAGATAGCACAGACTGATGAGAGTGTTGAACCAGTAAAATGATTCCTGGTATTGGCCTTGGTTGTGCTTTGTGGTTGGTCTGTCGGGTCAAAGCCAATATAGGGGTTGGGTTGCGGAGGGAGAGCCAGAGATGCATGAGTTTGCAGCTTCGTTCTGCAGTGTCAGAGACAAGCCTATGGGAGCCTTCCAGGGTAACCATATGTGTGTGTGTGTGTGTGTGTGTGTGTGTGTGTGTGTGTGTGTGTGTGTGTGTATTTGTATCCTTACAGCCCTGGATGTCAATGACAATTTACCAGCACATAATGTCCAGCACATGACCCACAGTCAACCATGTTAAATCTGTTGGAAACAAAGAACTTAGTATGCATCTTATTAACTAACTGTGTGTGAGAAGAATCACTCTGAATACTGTTACTGTAATAAGAGGCGGTTTCATCAGAGACTTAGGTCAGTGCCCAGAACGGTGGTATCTTTAGGACTGATTTGACTCTCATTTTGCCCACTATGCCAGCCCAGTAGTAGCAGACTGAGCATCAGGTCTAGATCCAGGACCTATTCTAGACCTGTTCTAGTCTAGATCCAGGACCTATTCTAGACCTGTTCTAGTTCAGATCCGGGACATATTCGGGACCTGTTCTGAGCCACATAATAAGTATAGTATAAGTATATATACTTTTTAGATCCCGTGAGGGAAATTTGGTCTCTGCATTTAACCCAATCGGTGAATTAGTGAAACACACTCAGCACACAGTGAACACACAATGAGGTGAAGCACACACTAATCCTGGCGCAGTGAGCTGCCTTCTTCAACGGCGGCGCTCAGGGAGCAGTGAGGGGTTACAGGTGCCTTGCTCAAGGGCAACCCGCGGTTACAAGTCCAGAGTGCTAACCAGTGGGCCACGGCTGCCCAATAATACAGTAATAATACAGTCAGACATCACTGATTTTAAAGTGTAATGCCAACAGACTGACTTAAGGATGTAATGCCACCAGTTTGTATTGTGACCTACACAGACCATGACTTTATGTTAAATGTTGTTTGTGATCAGATATTTATGGAGGGGAACTAATGACATAGTTGAACTGTACACTGTGCAATTGAGACAGTGTGGATTATGAGTAAGATGGACCTGATGAAAGCTTTTTCTTAGATTAAATATTTTTGGAATTTTGGCATTTCTTTCTTTCCACCAGAAAATGTGAAATCATGACATGTAACAATGTAATTAACTACAATTTTAGCACTTTACTGATAATTTATTTTCACAAACCTCAATGTCTCACATTCTTTAGATAGGGAAATAAACAACATTTGCAGCATTTGGATTTTTCTATTGTATCACGGAACCTCCTGTAGTTCTTACAACTGGTAATATCATAACACTCCTTCAACTCCATTACTGTGATTCTTTTAGCTTCTTGGGCCTTGAGCTCAGCCGTATAAAATCTAGCACTGTAGATTTGTGTGTGTGTGTGTGTGTGTGTGTGTGTGTGTGTGTGTGTGTGTGTGTGTGTGTGTGTGTGTGAATGTGTGTGTGACTGTGTGTGTATGTGTATGTGACTGTGTGTGTCCATGCATGTGCGTGTGTGTGTGTGTGTGTGTGTGGTGTCACAGGCACTCTCTGGAGACCCTGTTGATTGGCCAGCATTGCAGCTCCTGATAGCTCTCCATTATGAAGGGGTCCATGGAGCGCACTGATTCATTTTTATGCCGTCTCTCACCTGTCAGAAGCACACAGAGAAGGGGCCGCCCGGGGACCTGGGGTCTGTCCGTCATACACTCTGGCACTTACTATGGGGAACATGCTGTGGCAGCACACACCAGCTCCTCCACACTCCTCGGCCGTCCTGTCCTCCCTCTCCTCCCCTCATCTCCTCTCCTGTCCTCTATCTTCTCTCCTCTTCTCTCATCTCCTCTCCTGTCCTCCCTCTCCTCCCCTCATCTCCTCTCCTGTCCTCTATCTTCTCTCCTCTTCTCTCATCTCCTGTCCTGTCCTCCCTCTCCTCTTCTCTATCTTCTCTCTTCTCTTCTCTCTATTCTCTTTTCTCATCTCCTCTCCTGTCCTCTATCTTCTCTCTCTTCTCTCATCTCCTCTCCTGTTCTCTATCTTCTCTCTTCTCTTCTCTCATCTCCTGCCTTCTCTCTTTTGTTCTTGCATTTCCTGTCAACTCATCTGTTTTCTTTTCCTCTCCTCCTCTCTCCACTCCTTTTGTTCTTCCCTCCTCTCTCCTCCCTTCTTTATCTTCACTCTCTCTCCTCTCTCTCTCTCTCTCTCTCTCTCTCTCTCTCTCTCTATGAAACTCATCTTAATCCGTTACACCTTTGTCACAGTCAGGGGGAGCTAAACTCCATCTTCACTCCCCCATGTAGGAACTCAATTACCAATGTGTCCACGTGTTCCACTGAATATGAGGAGCCGTTTTGGAGGCGTGCACAGGCAGTCGCCAGGAGACAGAGCAGCCTTACACGATGAGAGAGAGTGAGAAAGAGTGTGTGTGTGTGTGTGAGAGAGAGAGAGACTCTCGTCTCTGGTTCAGCGGCAACAACGTTTCCATGGCAACAGCAGCCTTCACATTCTCCGATCAGAGTGGAGATTGGTTGCTGTGAGGACAAGGATGGAAGGTACTGAGTGTGATGTAAACACACATACACACACACTCACACAGAGGTAAGAGTCAGTCAAGGACTCAGTTGGTACCTTTGCCCTAATCAGCCCCAACCTCCGAACTACAACAGACCAAGACTTTGACTCTGATTTAGCCTTTAAATAGCCCTGATTTGGCTCTGATTTGGCCCTGCTCTGGTCCTGCTCTGGCCCTGCTCTAGCAGTTCGAGATGTGCGGCTGTCTTTCCCACAGTGTGACAGAGTGCACATCAGACAGGATTGAGTGTAGAGCTCAGCTCTGAATCTCCCACCACTCCCTTCCTTTAGCCGCCAACCATGAGGCAGCCTCGGGCTACACACACACCACCGCAGATACCTATGAATCTGTGAAGTGCAAAACAGTATAGTGTGTGTGTGTGTGTGTGTATTTTAGGGATGCACTGTTGTTGATACCTGATGCCATTCTCCATATGCATACTCATAAAATTGTCAGAATATGGAAAATGGAATAGGAGTTTGGGGAGGGGATTGGTGAGATTGCTCTATGGAGTTTTGTTGGTGTTTGGTTCAAGCAGCTGTTGTAAATGGTATATTCTATTTAAAGTGCATTCCGTATGATAAATAAAGATGGCAGAGCAGTCGCGTTACTTGGCTGTGTTTGGTGTGTCTGTTAAACTTTATTTCACTTAGAGATGTTTTGAAAGTTAGTGAGAAATAGACATTATTACTTTCCAATAATACAGTTATTGTAATAAACAATAATGTTGGGTATGATGTATCAGTTGTTTGTCGGTCTGTCAGGTTATGTCAGCTAGCATGCCAAACACGGCGGAGCCGGTGCCCATACAGTAGCTCATATTTCGAGCTTCATGCCTGCTATTCAGAAAACCTATGGGTGACGTCACTGAGGGTTTGTCCACTTAAGGAGTTTATGGACGGGCATTGTTGTTATTTACAGATGATTCTTTAAACCGCTTCACACAAGTAGAACCTCAGCTTGACGGTGGCCTCTAAAAGTATGTCCATGACGAGGATTGAAATGTTGTGCAATGTCTGAATATACTGTATGCAAATTGTTTCCATCATCTTTAATCTTTTGTGAATCAAGAGTTCATTACTACCCCCTGTAGCTAATGGAACATCTTTGCGGATTAGAAGATGCACATTTCAAGTCTTTCCAGTTAGGATTTCTTATTTGAATAGTTAAGATACGCATTAAAAAGTTAGATGGAAACCTAGCTTGCTGCTCTTTATTGATAGAGTGAGGATAGCTACATTCACCGAGGTGAGAGACAGGATAAATAATGAAGAAAATGGCCAACACACAGTGTATGAATACACATGTACAGTAGTAAGTGTAAGGGAAATCAGAAGCAGACACATTCCAGGGGTTCAAAAGGCACTCTAACATGCTGCAGCAGATGAACAGTTCATCATGAAATGAGCAAATGTCAGGCACAAGCTATCATATGTGTTTCTATGATAATCCCTGGTAAAGCAGCTACAAAGTAAATGAAAACATTCTGCATAGATATTCAGTTTTTGCATGTCCGCTTATTTTAGGTGTATGTTTACATGTCTCTATTCATTCCATACATCAAGATATTCACATCCAGTCTTTTCTAGTAGGTAAAGCAATTTCCTGACTATAAACATGCCAAGTTTCAAAGCTCTCAGAGCTTGTGTGATTGATCTGCACTAGTTTATATGCCTTAACTCCCCATCACAGGACAGGCTATATTTTAGTCCTTTTTTGGTTTTGGGGTGTATAGCAATATCTGTTAATTTAACAATCTTAGCAGTAAAATATTTTTAGCTAAGAATCCATTTCATATATGGGAGACCTTAGAGATAAGGAAAAACATTGTTGGGTTTAGTTCTACCTCCGGTAGGGGTATCTCAAAAATGTGGGGCCATTGTCACTAGCCTTTACTCTCCTT
>NC_063198.1:23421485-23423985 GCF_017589495.1 Alosa alosa
CTCTCTCTCTCTGATGAACTGTTTTTAATCAGCATGCACACATTCTTCTCTTCTCTCCCCTCATCTCTCTCTCTCTCTCTGTTTCTGTCTCTTTCTTTCTCTCATGAGCTGTTTTTAACCACTCCGCTAATAGCTCAGTACATCACAAACTCCCTCCCATGAGTGAGTCAAGCCCTGGCTGTGGGCACGGGAGTGGGCATGGTGGCTGTAGGGTGTCAGAGAGGGTGTCCACACACACACACACACACACACACACACACACACACACACACACACACACACACACATACTCACACCTCCTCTCTCTCCTTTTCTCTCCTGCAGCCCCCTCTAAGGCCTTGTTGATTGACATGTTCAATGCATGTGGTTTATCACTGTGATCACTGATCATGTAAGAGGATGAATTTAAAGCTCTCCCCCTTTCCTCCTCACTCTTAAAACAAATGTGTTGTCCCTATCTGGACACAGAGATGTGTTGAAAAAAAACAACACAATTATTTTTAATTAAATTACTGCTCGTCTTAAAAACGTCGTCTTAGGGACCTTCATCAGGTAACTTATCTAATTGTTACCCGATGAAATGTTGTAATTCAAAAAATTAGGAGGTGTAAAAGGCAGCACAAACTTCGTGTTGTCCTATCTGAACCACAGAGATGTGTTGAACAAGCGCCAAGTTGTGTTATTATTTTCAACCACGTTCTTTCAAGTGCTCTCCTCCTCTCCTCTTTTCTTCACTCTCATCTCATCTCTCCTCTCACTCCCTTTTTATTTGCATATAATACCATCTCTCTCCTCTTCTTCCTCCTCATCTCATCTCTCCTCTCCCTCTTTCTTCCTCCTCATCTCATCTCTCCTCTCCCTCTTTCTTCCTCCTCTCTCCACTCCTCTCCCCCTATCCTCCCCTCCCTCTTTATGTCTAGTCTGCACAGAGTATGCTGGCTCTCTGCTGGCCTGCTTTTAGCCTTTATCTTCCGCATTACAATCCTCCTCTCCTCTCCTCTCTCCTCTCTCTTCTCCTCTCCTCTCCTCTCCTCTCCTCTCCTCTCCTCTCCTCTCCTCTCCTCTCCTCTTTTCTTTCCTCTCTCCTCTCTTTTCCTATCCTTTCTCCCTCTCTGTCCATTCCAGTCTGCACACAGAGACAGTCCTTTTCTGGCTGGCTCGGTCACTGGTCTACTTCCTCGGCCAACAGTGATGGGCAGCATGACCAAGAGAGGCTGTCTGATTGCAACTTACAAGAGCGTGATAGTCCTTAGCCCCTGCCAGAAATTCCATGGCTAACCCGAGCTCTATTTTGTGTCCCTCCGTCTGATGCCAGGGTGTCCTCACTTCCCATACCCAGGCCTGAGTGTCCCCTCCCTGGGTCGCAACCCCTCAGCCTCCCCTGGACCTGGGCCTTGGATGTGGAGGGGTGGTGGGGTGCTGGCGCTGTCACTGTGTGTGTGTGCGTGTGTGTGTGTGTGTGTGTGTGTGTGTGTGTGTGTGTGTGTGTGTGTGTGTGTGTGTGTGTGTGTGTGTGTTTAGCCCACAGTGGGAGATTTCCACGGCAGTTAATGACCACCTGGTGATTGTTTTCTCTGACCGCTTTGTTCTGGTTTTAAGGACAAGGACAGAAACAATGATGTTTGTTGTTCCACTCACAAAACAAAAACCTTAGAGCAGAATGAGTAACACAACAAACTGATTTCCCACCGCACCTCTATAAACACATTCACACAACCCCAACCTCAGATCTCCTCGCCCAGACTCACAGGGGATTCTCCTCTCTTCTCCCCTCCTCTTCTATCCCCTCCCCTCCTCTCCTCTTCTTTTCCCTCCCCTCCTCTTCTCTTCTCTCCCCTCCTCTCCTCTACTCTCCTCTTCTCTCCCCTCCTCTCCTCTCCTCTCCTCTCCTCTTCTCTTCTCTCCTCTACTCTCCTCTTCTCTCCCCTCCTCTCCTCTCCTCCTCCTCTTCTCTCCTCTCCTCTCCTCTTTTCTCCCCTCCTCTCCTCTCCTCTTCTCTCTTCTCCTCTCTTCTCTCTTCTCTTCTCTTCTCTCCTCTCCTTTCTTTTATAACAATGCCTCCTCAATGCCTAACAATGTTCAGCCTCTCAAGCCTAAAATAACTAAACACCAGACTGGTCTCTCTTGACCTTATATTGTGTCCTCCTCTCTCCCTCTCTCCTCCAAATCTGTCCTTTAATCTCTTTATCCCTCTCCTGCTATTTTGCCTCTCCCCTCCCCTCCTCTATTCTCCTCTCCTCTTTCCTTTCCTCTCCTCCCTCTCCCCTCCTCTCCCCTCCCTCTCTCCTCTTCCCTCTTCTGTCCTGTCTCTTCTTTCCTGTTCTCTGTTTTCCAGGGACATCTTACACCTTTATCCTCACTGCTCCCCTCTCCTCCTTTCCTGTCCTTTCCCCTCTCTTCTCATCTGCTCTCCTCACCTCCTTTCTTCTCCTGTCTTGTGTGTATATCAGGGACATTCTCATGTCCTCTCCTCTCCTCTCGTCTCTTCTGCTCATGTGCT
>NC_063198.1:23431485-23451485 GCF_017589495.1 Alosa alosa
GAATAAAAACGCCTTTTTTTACTCCAGTGGCAGCTAATGAAAATTACATATCCTCAAGGGACGTGCAACCAGTCACGCTGCTGCTGCCACATTATCTTCCCTTTGAAAAGAGGGAAGAGAGAGAGATAAAAAAAAAAAGAAAACTTGGTTTTTGTGTTGGATGTTGAGGAAATCCTGTCTGCATCACACACTTATATAGTACATATGCACATAGACACTGGCACGTGCACACAGAGAGAAAAAGAGAATAGAGAGAGAGAGAGAGAGAGACACACACACACACACACACACACACACACACACACACTTGCACACACACACACACACACACACACACTTGCACACACACACACACACACACACACACACACACACACACACACACACACACACACACGCACACACACACAGGCTCTCAAGCACACAGCTCATTAGAGCAAACCAAGGCTTTGTCCTGCTCTGAAGAGGGGCAGTCAGTAGCTATCCGTCTGACACAAACTCAGTGGAAATCGCATCTCTGGAGCTAGCCCCACCCGTCCTATTTTTAGAAGCCCCTGTTGGCTGGTGCTTTCTGTCTCTCCGTAACAAACATGTCACTCGGCAAAGTACTCTGTCTAGATAGATAGATAGAGATAGATAGATAGATAGATAGATAGATAGATACTTTGTTCATCCCGAGGGAAATTTTAGGCATCCAGTAGCTTATACAACCATAACATAACACACATATCTAACATACATAAACATCACTCACAGAAATGTAAAAATGTAAAGAACATGTGAAATGATTACAAAGATCTGGTATGGACTGACCATGTGATGCACTGACCATGATAAGGTCTAACTTTGCTTATTATTAAATATTAACTATGACTATGAAAAGACAAGAATTTAAACATAATAGAATTGCTTAACAAACAAGAAAAAGCATATATACTTTAAGAACAATATATGACCATCTGACTATATCTCAATCACAACAAATTACACATTTTTTGTTAGCTGCAGATAACATGATAATTTACTATTTTTAAAACATATTTTTATTTCCCTGCATACAATTCGTTAAAAGAGAATTCGTGCAGAGTTTTCTTTCTTGAGATGTGGTTGTTAGTGTACTGGATGGGAACTGAGATGTGGTTGTTATTGTACTGGATGGGGATTGAGATGAGGTTATATAGTGGATTGGGACTACTGAGATGTGGTTGTTAGTGTACTAGATTGGGACTACTGAGATGTGGTTGTTATCGTACTGGATGGGAGTGATGGCAGTCACAGCTGAGAATCCTAAGAAGCTGATTAGTGGAAACGCACGCTGTCAGTTTGGCACATCTAAGCTGGTTGCATCTCAGTATCATGCATGTACACCACGTTGCAGCATACCCACCTGTGTAACACCCTGGAAAAAATCCACTGACCGAACAATCTATAATTTGCCCAACAATGGGGCGGTGGTAGCATAGTGGCAAACACTATTGGCAGTTGGTAGGTTACAGGCTGACTGCAGGACTTACAGAACCCAGTCAAGGACAACAGAACTGAGTAGAACCTAGTCCTGGACAACAAAACACAACAGAACACCGTCCCTGACTACAGAACACAATAGAAATCTATGGCAGTTTAGTTCTTGACTGTCCACTTTGATGCTGTGATTGTGTTTTGTTGTGTATGTTGTCTCTGGTGTTTCCTGTTAGCTCTGTAGTTTTAGGACATTAGGAAGTGACTGAAGGTGACCCACCTGAGAGCATGCTGTGTGGTGTGTGTGTGTGTGTGTGTGTGTGTGTGTGTGTGTGTGTGTGGGTGAGTGGGTGGGTGTCTGTCTTTCTGTCTCTGTGTGTTTAACGGGTAGACATGCAAAATGAATTTTGGAGATGAGCCACACATTCTCCTCCCTCCCCACATCCATTTCTCACACTCAAGCCAGACAGTTCGTCTCACTTCCTCTCTCTCTCTCTCTCTCTCTCTCTCTCTCTTCAATCTCTCCCTCTCAATCACTCAATTTTCTTCTTCTTCTATGCCACGCCAGTCTATTCCCCTCCTCTCCTCTCACGTCTCCCCTCTCTCATCCCTTTCTCTTTCATGTGTCGTCTCCTTGGGTTTGGTGCATTGCAGTGCTGGCGCCAATGCTGCTTTGGCATGTTAGTTCTGTCTTTAATTCTCTCTCTCTCTCCCTCCCTTTCTCTCTTTCTCTCTCTCTCTCTCTCTCTCTCTCTCTCTCTAACTCTTCTCTCTTTGCCAACCCTGTCCCCACACCACTGACCACCCCAACCCTGAGTCGGAGAAGGAATGGATTCAGAAGGTCAACAGCAACCAGTACAAACCAGAATGGTCTTCCATTAATGCATGAAAAAAACTCCACCTGAATTTAAGTGCATTTAATGAGAGTCCATTTGCTTTACTAACTTGGATTAGTTGGAGAAGTCCAAGTGTGTGTGTGTGTGTGTGTGTGTGTGTGTGTGTGTGTGTGTGTGTGTGTGTGTGTGTGTGTGTGTGTCTGTGTCCTAAGTCATCTGCGTGTGAAATCTGCCCCTGAGATCCTGGACATTTATGTGTATGCTGTAACTTTTATTGCTCAATGATGGCTTTGAAAAGACAGAGTGGGAGAGAGAGAAGGAGAGGAGAGATGTAAGAGAGAGTGATAAGAGAAAAGAGAGTAGAGAAGTGAGAGAGAGGGATAAGAGAAAAGAGAGGAGAGAAGTGAGGGAAGAGAGGGATATGAGAAAAGAGAGGAGAGAAGTGAGAGAAGAGAGGGAGGGATAAGATAAATGCAAAAGGCAATGGAATGGTTGAAGGAAGAAACACAACAAGGACAGAGAAGATGGGATTGTGAAAGTGAAATAACAGTCAAGACTGACTGAGAGAGTCAAAGGTACATATAAAGAAAGAGAGCATACTGTATCTGCACACCTTCACCGAACCCTGACTGTGAGTCAGGTAACCTAGAATGCACAAGACACACACACACACACACACACACACACACACACACACACACACACACACACACACACACACACAGACACAGACATACCACCCTTGTTCTGTATGAGGATATCACTATCTGGTTGACAGACATGGGTTTACATCTCTGCTCACAACATGTATTCTGCTTGAAATGTGATTCAACAGCTGCCTATGGAGTCTCATCTGACTGCATTGAGATCTCAACAGCTGCCTTTAGAGTTGTGTCTCATCTGACTGCATTGAGATCTCAACAGCTGCCTATAGAGTTGTGTCTCATCTGACTGCATTGAGATCTCAACAGCTGCTATGAAGTTAGTTTTGCCACACAAGTTTTGCTATGCCTGCGTGTGTGGAAAAAGATTTGGATGTCAAGTTGCAGTTTGGTGATCAAATCCCCATTCAGGAGTCACATTCTATTAACTCAGGGTATTGAGAAATGGGTGAGGCAAAACACTGAGTTGCTATAGGAGATGATTTTGTTGCAGATGGAGACCAATAAAGCAGAATCTGTGCTCATGGAGCGTGGCTGAGTAGTAGAAAGGTTTTTGCTGAAATATAGCTACACACCCAACCTTCGTTCCCCTGCCCACGTCTTGTCCAACCTTTCTTTCTACCCTCCCTCCTTCCTTCATTTTTTCTTTTCTCTCTCTCTCTGCCTCCATTCCTCACAGTCTTCTAATTTCCCACTCGCTCATCTATTCATATTCCTTTCTTTCTCTCCTTCACTGCCTCTTCTTCATCTTCCTCTCCTTTTTCTCCTCCTCCTCTGTGTCTTCCATGGTTTCTTCCCCTCTTCCTCTTGCTGTGTTCCGCCTCTAGCCTGGCTTCCCCCTCCCTATTCACCCCTCCCTCTTTTCTTTCTTCTTTCTCCTCCCCTCTTCCTCCTCCTCCCTCCTCCCTCTTCCCCCTCCCCTTCCTCTCCCTCCCCAGCCCTCCTCCTCCCCCTCTTCCTCCTCCTCTTCCTCTTCCCTCCTCCCCTTCCTCCCCAGCCCTCCTCCTCCCCCCTTCCTCCCCTCCCCAGCCCTCCTCCTCCCCCCTCTTCTCCTCCTCCTTCCTCCTCCCTTCCTCCCCCAGCCCTCCTCCTCCTCCTCTTCCTCTCCCTCCCAGCCCTCCCTCCCTCCTCCCTCTTAAGTGTGTTAGCTGGTGCCCACCACCATCACCACCACCACCCAATGGCCTCTATTCGAGATCCACCCAGTGTGGGTCTTCCACAGTCTTCTTCAGTATTCCACGCTATGGTCTTAATAACAACCCGGGCCTTTCATGCCCCGTCACTTTATGTAGTACTGTTAGGAGGAACATCCTTTTATTAATGAATGGGGCTCAGGCTCTCCACACAGGAGAGGGAGAGAGAGAAAGAGAGAGAGAAAGAGAGAGAGAGAAGAGAGAGAGATGGAGAAAAGAGAGGAGAGAAGATGGAGGGAAAGAGAGGGATATGAGAAAAGAGAGGAGAGAAGTGAGAGAAGAGAGGGAGGGATAAGATAAATGCAAAAGGCAAATGGAATGGTTGAAGGAAGAAACACAACAAGGACAGAGAAGATGGGATTGTGAAAGTGAAATAACAGTCAAGACTGACTGAGAGAGTCAAAGGTACATATAAAGAAAGAGAGCATACTGTATCTGCACACCTTCAATCGACCCCTGACTGTGAGTCAGGTAACCTAGAATGCACAAGACACACACACACACACACACACACACACACACACACACACACACACACACACACACACACACACAGACACAGACATACCCACCCCTTGTTTCTGTATGAGGGATATCACTATCTGGTTGACAGACATGGGTTTACATCTCTGTCACAACATGTATTCTGCTTGAAATGTGATTCAACAGCTGCCTATGGAGTCTCATCTGACTGCATTGAGATCTCAACAGCTGCCTTTAGAGTTGTGTCATCTGACTGCATTGAGATCTCAACAGCTGCCTATAGAGTTGTGTCTCATCTGACTGCATTGAGATCTCAACAGCTGCTATGAAGTTAGTTTTGCCACACAAGTTTTGCTATGCCTGGGTGTGTGGAAAAAGATTTGATGTCAAGTTGCAGTTTGGTGATCAAATCCCCATTCAGGAGTCACATTCTATTAACTCAGGGTATTGAGAAATGGGTGAGGCAAAACACTGAGTTGCTATAGGAGATGATTTTGTTGCAGATGGAGACCAATAAAGCAGAATCTGTGCTCATGGAGCGTGGCTGAGTAGTAGAAAGGTTTTTGCTGAAATATAGCTACACACCCAACCTTCGTTCCCCTGCCCACGTCTTGTCCAACCTTTCCTTTCTACCCCTCCCCTCCTCCTTCATTTTTCTTTTCTCTCTTCTCTCTGCCTCCATTCCTCTAGTCTTCTAATTTCACTCGTTCATCTATTCATATTCCTTTCTTTCTCTCCTTCACTGCCTCTTCTTCATCTTCCTCTCCTCTTTTTTCTCCTCCTCCTCTGTGTCTTCCATGGTTTCTTCCCTCTTCCTCTTGCTGTGTCGTTCCGCCTCTCGTGGCTTCCCCCTCTCCCTATTCACCCCTCCTCTTTTCTTTCTCTTCTTTCTCCTCCCCCTCTTCCTCCTCCTCCTCCTCCTCTTCCTCCTCCCCTTCCTCTCCCTCCCCAGCCCTCCTCCTCCCCCTCTTCCTCCTCCTCCTCTTCCTCTTCCTCCTCCCCTTCCTCCCCAGCCCTCCTCCTCCTCCCCTTCCTCTCCCTCCCCAGCCCTCCTCCTCCCCCTCTTCCTCCTCCTCCTCTTCCTCCTCCCCTTCCTCCCCAGCCCTCCTCCTCCTCCTCTTCCTCTCCCTCCCCAGCCCTCCTCCTCCTCCTCTTCGTCGCGTGTGTTAGCTGGTACCCACCACCATCACCACCACCACCCAATGGCCTCTATTCGAATCCACCGAGTCGCGGTCTTCCACAGTGCTTCAGTATTCCACGCGTGTCTTACGCAACAACCCGGCCTTTCATGCCCCGTCACTTTATGTAGTACTGTTAGGAGGAACATCCTTTATTAATGAATGGGGCTCAGGCTCTCCACACAGGAGAGAGGGAGAGAGAGAAAGAGAGAGAGAGAGAGAGAGAGAGAGGGATAAGACAGAAGAAGAGAAGATGGAGAGAAAGAGAGGGTGTGAGGAGGGAAGAGAATGAAAGTCAGATGTAGAGATGTTGCAATTAGAGAATGAATGGAGAGATAGAATAAAAAGAAAAAAGAATAGAACAAAAGAAAAAAGAAGTAAAGTATAATACATACAGTATATGGGGCCTGAATGAATGAACAAGTATTAAGATTTGATTTATTGTGGAGCATGTGTGTGTTTGTATGTATATAAGTGTGTTGGGGTTGCTGGGTATTTCAGCCACATTTGCCCAGAAGGGCATCAGGATGCTTAAGGCTGCTTGCATGCCACTGTTAGACGGCCACAATTCGCTTGAGTTGTTGCATCCCATCTGACCTGTGTGTGTGTGTCTGCGTGTGTGTGTGTGAGGGATAGAGAGGGAGAGAGTACAGAGATAAGTGCCTGTGACATTCTTTCATCCAAGCGTCTTTGCTAATGAGTGTGAAGTGTGAATTTGATGACATTAAGCTGCATTACAGGGCGCGTTGGCGCAGGTCACACACATTGCGCGTGTGTGTGTGTGTGTGTGTGTGTGCAGAGGCGGGAAGCGAAGCATGGGAGAAATTCATTGTTAGTGTATGAGTGTGTGGGAGTATTTGTATGAACGTGTGTGTGTGTGTGTGTGTGTGTGTGTGTGTGTGTGTGTGTGTAGACCTCCATCTTTTCTCGTTTGAGAGCAGTGGTGTTCAACCTGAGTATGGTGTTGTTTTAGGGGAGTTTGAAGCAGAATGACGGCGACACGGCAGACAGGACCATGTGTCCAGACAGAGAGCCGCTCTGCTCTTCTCAGCTGCTTCTCATCAGATATTAATAAACACCAGCTCACAGCAAACTTTACTCCAGGAGATGCGCATTCTCTCTCTCTCTCCACAGCGCTTATATCTCTCTCGCTCTCCTCCTCCCTCTCTCTCTACCTATGCCCCTCTCTTTCATTATCTCTTCATGCCTGTTTTCTCTCTCTCTTTCCATTCTCTCTTTTAATCTCTTCCTTTCTCTTTTTCTCATTCTGTCTAACTATGCTCCCCTCAACACACACACACACTCTCTCTCTCTCTCTCTCTCTCTCTCGTCTTGTCTCTTGTTCTTGCAGAAGAGAATACCCTGGCAGCCATTTTAATTGAAATTGATTTTGTCTCTAGCAGACGTCGTGTGGGAAATAGATGGGCCAGGACCAGTCAGCTGGGGACCAGGCTTTGCTCTCCTAATGATGCTGAATGGCAGCAGTTCACGCAGAACACGAGTCAGTCTCCAGGCCACACACAAACATGCATATGCAAGCACGCACGTGTGAGAACTCATTTTCTCACAAACTACACTCACTACAAACTACTTTGATTTGGTAAAGTAGTTTGTAAAGTAGTTAAATCACTACTTGATTGGTTTAGAGCCCACCAATCACACACCCGCACACATGCACCCACGCACCCACACACACACACACACACACACACACACACACATATGACATATGAGATTACTAATTTTCACTTAATGTTCCGCGGGTGGTGTGTGCTTTAGTCTATCCCTATCCCTTTACAGGCTTCATACAGTGAAATGCAGAACCCCATCTATCCCTATACCCTTTAGATGCTCTGTACAGTGAACTGCAGAACCCATCTATCCCTATACCCTTTAGATGCTCTGTACAGTGAACTGCAGAACCCATCTATCCCTATACCCTTTACATGTTCTGTACAGTGAACTGCAGAACCCATCTATCCCTATACCCTTTACATGTTCTGTACAGTGAACTGCAAAACCCATCTATCCCTATACCCTTTACATGTTCTGTACAGTGAAATGCAGAACCCATCTTTCCCTATACCCTTTACATGTTCTGTACAGTGAACTGCAGAACCCATCTATCCCTATACCCTTTACATGTTCTGTACAGTGAAATGCAGAACCCATCTATCCCTATACCCTTTACATGTTGAAATGCAGAACCCATCTATCCCTATACCCTTTACATGTTCTGTACAGTGAACTGCAGAACCCATCTATCCCTATACCCTTTACATGTTCTGTACAGTGAACTGCAAAACCCATCTATCCCTATACCCTTTACATGTTCTGTACAGTGAAATGCAGAACCCATCTTTCCCTATACCCTTTACATGTTCTGTACAGTGAACTGCAGAACCCATCTATCCCTATACCCTTTACATGTTCTGTACAGTGAAATGCAGAACCCATCTATCCCTATACCCTTTACATGTTGAAATGCAGAACCCATCTATCCCTATACCCTTTACATGTTCTGTACAGTGAACTGCAGAACCCATCTATCCCTATACCCTTTACATGTTCTGTACAGTGAACTGCAGAACCCATCTATCCCTATACCCTTTACATGTTGAAATGCAGAACCCATCTATCCCTATACCCTTTACATGTTCTGTACAGTGAACTGCAGAACCCATCTATCCCTATACCCTTTACATGTTCTGTACAGTGAACTGCAGAACCCATCTATCCCTATACCCTTTACATGTTGAAATGCAGAACCCATCTATCCCTATACCCTTTACATGTTCTGTACAGTGAACTGCAGAACCCATCTATCCCTATACCCTTTACATGTTCTGTACAGTGAACTGCAGAACCCATCTATCCCTATACCCTTTACATGTTCTGTACAGTGAACTGCAGAACCCATCTATCCCTATACCCTTTACATGTTCTGTACAGTGAACTGCAGAACCCATCTGTTCTTTATTTGTTTTTCTTCTTTTTCTTTCCCTCCTCATTTCTCAACCCTTGTGTGTACACATCTTGCTCTGTCTCTTTAATTATTTCCTATTCTATATTCTATCTTTCTCTGTCTTTATCTTTTTCTGTCTCTTTCTCTTCCTTTGTCTGTCTGTGTGTGTGTATGTGTGTGTGTGTGTATGTGTGTGTGTGTGTGTGTGTGTGTGTGTGTGTGTGTCTGTGTGTCTCTGTAATGAATCATGAGGTAATTTTCTCAAATGTCCATATGTGGTGTGCAGCTGTAATATGATGTGTAGGTGTGCATCTATTCAAAAGTGTCTTCTTGATTTCCCACCCCCACCTCTCTCTCTCTCTCTCTCTCTTTCTGTGGGTGAGGAGTTGAAGAGATTGCCTGTGTAGACAACTTCCCTCAGTATCTGTACAAACAGAACGAGAACGAATGGGAGAGCCATTTGGCAAATGTCACTAATAGCATTGTTCTGGAGTCGTTGAGTGAAGGCTGGCATTATTGAGTGCCACGCGTAGGTGAATGTGTTTATATGTGCGCTGAAAGAGGCTTTGCCTCTGCTGCCGCCAACTGTCGCAACGGCTAACCTCCAGACAGTACACTTGACCCCGCTAATATCAATAGAAGTGCTCCATGAAAGCGAGTGACAGGGTAACGTCACTGCCTAGAGCTTCTCTTACTCTGCTCTGGAGTGGTGAGTGGCTATGCTGTTTTCAGTGCTAACACGGCAGCTGAACTGAATGGGTTTAGTCTATCTGTCCCGGATCTACACAGGGCGACATCTTGAGCAATGTTACCTGGCAGTGTTGCTGTGTGAGGAGTGATGTTGTTCAGGCACTTTCAGGCACTTTCCTGTTGATCCTGTTGATACTGGGCATATATATATATATATATATATATATATAACATATATTTTACCTGGAGAACTGTAATCATTAGTGGGCAGCTCAATGCCATCATACAATCAAACTACTTAGAACCAGTCATGTGATTGTCCAACAGCATTGCTCAAAAAAGTGTCCCAGGCATCAACACCTGTAGGAAATTGGAGGATCGCAGGGTGAAGTGAATGGATGTGGCCCAGATGTGGCTCGCTTCTGGCCAGGATCTGGCCCAGTTGGGGGTGTGCGGTGCAGAGCAGAGTGCAATCTGAGGGCAATCTTACCTCCTCACTGCATCTTACAGTGAAGCTTAACCTAATGTGAAGCAGAATCCTTCTCCTTGCTCGTGGTATTTAATGTCATAATTACAATATGACTAACTCATTCCTTTTTATTTAGAGCTTAACATTCTGGTCTCCTGGTAACAGTGAATGTCACCTAATGTGAGGTAAAATCCTCCTCCATTCTCAGGGTTGGTGTGTCACACTTTATATAATGCCATAATTACAATGTGACTTACTCACAAGTTCACTCTGTAAGTTATGAAATACATGCTTGTATGTTAAATTATTAAACCTTACTTCCTCAGAGACCAGAGACCTTACCTGTCTCTCTGGTCTCCTGGTAACAGTTAAGGTCAGAATCCTCCTTGTTGTGTAATGTGTTAACAGCCTATGCTTGTGCGTGCTAATGTTAGCATAGAATTAGGATTAGCACACTGTTCATGGCCTTGGGTGACATGGTTAATTAACGTGGCCATCTCCCCACATTAGCACTGCCTGGAAGGAACAGGAGTGGAATATCCAGACGTGTTAGTGTCACCCGGCCATTTCTGAAGATCCCTATCCTTTCACTCAAAGGCCACATTTGCATAGCTTGCGTAACTCATAGTGGTCTGAGTGATGCATCTTCCAGAAGTGAAGGGGGACTCCAGGAAGTGTCATCCAGACATCTTCTGATTCATAGGCCATTTGTATAGTGGGCTTATTCATAGATATCTCATAGAGCAGTGCTTCAGTTCAGATGGCTCTGAATGAAGGGAAAGTCCCAGGAATAGCTCATTGAGGAGGCTACAGTAGATGAGGGTCATGTCCAGATTAGAGGAATATTCAAGGCAAGCTTGTTTTCCAAATACTCACATACCAAATTGTTTGATTTGAAACTGTAATCCTAGTCCAGCATCAATATTTGTTCGCCGACTACCACATGCACAGAATTTTGACTTTGTTTCCCGCTTATTATAAACATTACAGCCATAATGAATTACATGAAATGTGTACTGTTACAGTAGGCTATAATGTAAGCAGTCCCTAAGCCTGGAATTGAGTTCAAGCACTAGGTTTGGCACACATGAATAAATATCATCCATCATATACAAGTAGAATTTCTGGATGATAAAAATCTGCCATCTTTACAGTATTAATTATATAGTTGAAAACATAGTTGTATGTGTGCAGATTACATATTTTTGGATCCATGTTTGTGTTTGCATGGCTCTCTATCCAAGACTAAGACTGTAAACTTGATGACTTGTGGCCAAAAAGATAGTGGTGAATGGTCCGATCGTAAAAAAAAAAAAATAATAATAATAATAATAAAGTGACCTATAAAATATGACATAGTTTTAAGTCTGTATGGTCCATCCCTAATGGGTCGGCTCGTGAAGGTGTCCTGAAGAAGAGAAGTTGTACTGGGTAAAAACAAAAGCAAACAGAGTATTTGGCAGAAAGGTCATCCTAATTTACTCTGGGCCTCTGAGGAGTGTTAAAGGGGCCATCGCTGCAGGGCCAAGGCTCCTTTAGTGTCTGTTTATGGCCAGCACTGTTGCATCCCTCTCTCTCTCTCTCTGTTTGCCTTTCAATTTCTCTGTTTTTCTGCATCTCTCCCTCTCACTTTCCCTCTCTTTTACTTTCTCTCTCTCGCAGTCTTTCTTTCTTTGTCTCTTTCTCTCTTCTGTCTTCTAGTACTCCATCAAAAACAGCGACTAGATCATTAGGCCCGATGTTAATAGTTCTAACCCTCCTGAAGAGCTCTATAATTCGGTCTCGGACGTCCGTCCTTAGTTGGGTAAGGCGAAGGGCATTTTAGTTTTTTCCCCCCTGAGGGGCGCCTAAGGAGCTTACCCATTCGGCATGCATCCATGTGTGGAGCAAGATGACACAGGCATGCTGCGCTGCTTGCGGTTGTAATCCTGTTGGAGGAATGCAGATTAGGAGCGGAATAGAGCATCTCTGAGATATGTATACCTATGTGTGTGTCTGTGTGTGTGTGTGTGTGTGTGTGTGTGTGTGTGTGTGTGTGTGTGGGTGGGTGGGTGGTTGTGGGAAGGAATATCTGCTCACCATCTCAGGCCACGTCCACACGGAGACGCTTTTTGGGTTAAACGCACAGGTTTTGCATCGTCTTGGCCGATCGTCCAAACGAATCCTGTAAACGCACTGCCCGACACCGCACTTTTTTGAAACCTGGTCCCAGAAAAATCTGAAACCGTAGCCCTTGCGAGTTCGTTTGGACGGCGAAACCGCATACTTGCGTATTGATGATGTCATCGCCACACCTCAGCTGCCCTGGACTTGACACTTATAGTATTGCCTAACAATACTAGTTTTCATACATGACATTACCTATGATTACACTGCCTGAGATGTCTATGGTAGCACTAAATCACACTAAATGCGAATGTACGATTTGATGCAGGCAAAAGTATCGACTGAAAGAGTGGCTCCCGAATCAGACGTTTCAGCGATTTCACTCAGATTCTCAAAGGCATTAATATACTGTCGCGATCGAGGCACCTGTCCATACCTCGAGTTTTTTGGTGAATGCAGTAATCTTATCTGCTAGGTGAGGTAGGTGCTTGTCTTTGCCTTGTAACTGGAGATTTAACTAATTGAGCTTTCCAAATATATCGCTAAGATAGGCCAGCTTCATCAAGAAATTTTCATTAGTGAACAAGCTTGCAGATTCGTATGTGCTCTTCCTCCAAGAAGAGGCGACATAGAGCTCAAACACGCGTGAGAGCACTTTACCTCGGGAAAGCCACCTTGCCTCGCTGTGAAACAGTAGGCTACAACTGTGTGGTCAGCTCCCATCTCCTTGCAAAGTTTGGGGAACAGACGCGCTGTTAAGGGCCGGGTCTGGATGAAATTCACCACTCTCACAACCTTGTTCAAAATCTCATTCAGGTAGGGACTAAGCTACCTTGACACGAGCGCTTCCCTATGAATAACACAGTGCATCCAGGCCTAGGCTACAGATAAAAAAGAAATAAAAAACTCCTGTTTTCAGATCAGTTTGCGCCCCACCTGGCATGTCTCCGCGACCCAGTAGTGGGTCGCGACCCACAGTTTGAGAAACGCTGCCTTATGGCAAACAGCCTACACTGGGTAAACTTGAAAGCAGAGCTTACCATTGTGTGTGCATGCATGGCAAGCTGTTTGTTTTAACATTTAAATGTATTATTCTTAGGAGCAATGAGATATTGATAGAAAATTGAATATAACAGTTCAATTTCAATCTTAAATTTGTCTTATCAATAAAAAAAGCAATTCATGCTTTAGACCATTTTGATTTAAAACATTTTAAAAACTAAGTACCGGTTCAGGCACCGTTTTGGCACCGGCACCGTTTTAAAAGTATCGATTTAGCACCAGTATCGAATAAAAACCCAAACGATACCCAACCCTAGTCGCTGCGTGGTTTTACACGTGAGTTGTCCTCATGCTGAAAATGTGAGCATAGCCTACATGACGTTACTGTAATCCCCGAGACAAGAAGAAAGCAAAGAATATATCTTTTTACTAAAGAAAATGACAAAAATAGTAACGCACATTGCCTTAGATAAGTAACTTTAATCTGATCACTGGTTTGTAAATAGTAGCGCGTTAGATTACTCGTTATTGAAAAAAGTGGTCAAAATAGACTAACGCGTTACTAAGTGTCATACCTGTCATACCTGTGCCAAATAAAGGATGGGACTGCACCCTTCACAAACCGTAAAAATTAAGTTTATTAGTTTAGTTCACTACAGTTGACAGTTCACTATCAGTCAACACAAACAATTCTGGTTTCCATGCACTAGCCATTTTCGTCGTAGCCTATTCTGTCTGTTTGTGTAGCCTACAGCACGCAAGCTTTGGTCAATTCTGTAACAGAAACAGTGCCACCTATAGGCCTGGGATATGAAGTAATGTGTTGAGTCGTGTTGAGATGGATCCGTTTGGACGCAAATATTCTTGATACGGTTCCAGGGAAGACGGAGGAAAAAAAGATCGGTTTGCTATGTGTGGACTAGGCCTCATACACTCTCCAGGAGGAAGGAATGATGGGCAGCATCTGGCTCCTAAAGCACTGGATGAAATGAACATGCGATCGATCAATCAATCAATCAATCAATGAAATATGTCCTTGTCACCATCACATCCATGTTTCCTCCTGGGGTTTCAGGCCGTGGGCTGTGAGAAGCACACACTGAACTGGTGGGTTACATTAGAAGTAGTGCCTGAGGTGTAATGGAGCAGTTGGATCTACAGTACAACATCTGCCCAGCAATCCCCAGGAGTGGCAGGGGATTAGCAGTTGGATGCTAGTGATCTCATCGGTGTATTTATACTGTGTATTTATACTGTGTATTGTCCAATTATTCCTTCATTTGAGCCCTTTTCCTTGTAAACCATCACCTACAGTACATACTAACTCCTGAGGTTTCAGGACTTCGGTTGTGTCAAGGGCTTATGTCTGTTATGTCTGGAACTGCAGAAATGAATGTAATGTAATTGAATTGAACTGAGCTGAGCCAACGAAGATGTGCTAAGAGCCGTGTGGTAATCATGCAGCCATCACAGATTAACTGGTGGAGCAAGATGCTACCAGCACCACGAGCATGGAGTTGATTTTCAGAATACACACATAGGTTACTGATGAAACATGGAAACATGAAACTGATATTAAATGTGTAGCGTTATGTCAGATAAATGCACTGGGTTAGTGAGTAAATCTAAATGCACTCAACAAAAAAATCTGTCTGTCTATGTCTTATATCTATATACAGTATCTATATCTTTTGTTGAGTAAATTTACATTTACACATTTGGCAGTGAAGTTAATACCTCAGTTGATTGTGGAATATGTTGTTTAGCTGTGTTTACGTTGTCTCTGCCACTTCTGCTAATTTTGCAGTTACTACCAGTTTGCTACCAGTTCCTACCAGATCAAAGGCGTCCCTCTCTGTCTTCAAAAAACTCCCGAAAACCAGCTCTTCAGAGAGTACTGTACCTTCTCTCCACCACTACCAATAACTGGACATGCAGCACTTAACACTTAACACTTACCAATATCCCTCTTCTAAAACTGTCCCTCAATTCTATGTGAGTAGTACCAAAGTCCTTTTAGGCAAGTCCCTCCACTCGGCGGCCATATACCAACGTTTTATGGGCACTCATCGGGCACAGTCTTTGGGTCGAACTGCGCGTGCGCAAGGCTTCACGACACCAATCTTGCTCCAGCGGCAAGATCACAACACATGATTGGCACGATGTCTTCACAACACACCATATGATTGGCTCAATGTATTCACATGTCGACGTTTTGCCGAGGAAGGGGTGGGATATGTGTAGACAACGGCCATATTGGCGTGACAAACTAGCCCCATGCATTTCTATAGAGTATTTTTTGAGTGCTGTGTCTCCACATTAGAAAGTCTCTGGTAGTACTTACATATCTTTGTCGCATTGTACCTTGACTGTGCTCTTTTTTGTAAGTTGCTTTGGATAAAGGCATCAGCTAAATGGTTGAATATAAGTGTAAATGTAAATTTGTATGTAATTGATCATATTTAATTGTATTCATATTTCATATCATAACACTCTTAGCTCCTAATGAAAAACCCTCCTGGATCTCGGGTTGGCTACCTGTACTCTTCAATGTGCTGGCTGCTCCCCACTTCTGCTGATTGGTTCCTCTCTGGTGAAATGGTGACAGTGCTCAGATGCTGATTGCTCCACTTGTGTGGTCACAGAGGTTCTGATTGGATGCTCCCTGAAAGGATGATGAAATGACTCAGCTTGAAATTGCGCGTCGCCTGTCTTAACAGACGATGATAGTGGAGCAGTCTGTGATTGTGCTGAATACGTCCATGGTGCTGAGAGTTGTTTATATTTGAGCTTAACAGCCAATCAAATTACACCCCTCTCTAATACCTGAAGTAGCGTGTTGATTGGCTGGAATATTGTATCTTTCGGTCCAAGCCTCTTTGTTTGTTTCTCAGGTATAAAGCTGGGACTGTGTACAAAGGCAGTTTCTTTTTTATTAAATCATCAATCCTTCTCTTGTGCATGTCTATATACAGTGTTTCCCACAGAATTTAATTCCATTTGTGGTGGTTGGTTTGCAGAATTAACTTGAACACAAGTTTTTAACAAATTAGCACAGCGTGTTTATGATGCTAACCAGATTTAAGCACAATTTAGTACAACCTGGAAAATCATTGTGTGGTGGTCAATGTTGATATTGTGGTGGGCCGCCACAAATAAGTCAATGTATGGGAAACACTGTAATATAGAGAATATGAACAAATCTAATGGTGTTTGCAGCCTTCAATGATCACGTCATTTAGAGTAGAGAGAGAAAAACAACAGAAGGGTGTTGGCCGTGGTTTTGAGGGAAATGAAATCCCAGGAGGAGAGAGAGCAGAGACGAGTTTTGAGGACACGTCAGTTTGTCTTTCACTTTCAGCAAGTTGAGCCTCGTTATCAAACTCAGAACTTTTGTGATTTATAGGATGTTTACACAGACATTTTAGAACGTTTTTTTTTACGTTTTTATCTCATCTGTGCACTTCAGGGGATACCCAGACAGTGGTGGACTTTGGCCAATGCCAGGTCTGGCCCGAGTCCGGCCTGCATGTGGCCCAGATCTGAGGCAGGTTCTGCACAATGCCAGCTGCTGCTGTTTGACTGAGCTGCACTCAGCGTCTGACAGCCACGCGCTTTGAAAGCATATTTCCCCTCAGTCTCTTTGGCTTTCCTCCTCTGCCTCAGCTCTCCACCCTGATGCCTGAGGTCTTTCTGAACCACTGTCTGAGTTATCTTTCTCTTTTAGTCTGTGTGTATGTGTGTAGTTGTGTGTGTGTGTGTGTGTGTGAGTGTGTGTAGTGTGTATGTGTGTGCAAAACTGCATTGCATAGGTGCATACATGTGAGCTTTGGTGAGTGTACTGTGTGTGTGTGTGTGTGTGTGTGTGTGTGTGTGTGTCTGGAGCTGTCTGGTGAGGGGGTCTTGAGGGGCAGCAGTGGAGTGGAAGGGGTCGGTCTGGTTTAGAAGAGTCCAGTCAACTGGAAGAGCACAGCCTGCCACAGCTCAGAGAGGTCCAACTGTGTCCAACTGACACTGCTCCTGCATGTGTCTGCATGTACATGTGTGTGTGTCTGTGTGTGTGTGTCCAGTCCAGTCCAGTCCAGGCTTGTCCAGTCCACCCAGTGAAGTGGGCTGAGAGAGACTGAATACCAGCATTAGCTGTGTGGTGGTAATCAGGCTGCACAATTTAGGGAGAATGATCTTTCAGAACAGATATTGTGACAAGATTGACCATTGGGACAGAGTTGCGAGCTGCACGATTAATTGCCTCCTTTGCGATTCACTAATTGCATTAGTTAAAATTGTGATTGTGATTCAAATTGATTCATTTTGCTGCCCTAAGTGGTGTTATGTGTTTTCTTGAAGGTGATAGAGAGGGCCTTGGTGGTGTGTGTCCCATGCCTGTTGTGTCAGGTTGGAGGCTGTTGAGGTTGGTTAGGAGAGGTAGGAAGGGACCAGGAGACAGAAGCTGTGTCTCGTTTCAGGGGCTACATGGTTCTAAGGCTAGATTCGTAGACCGGTAGCGTCATAGTGGCGCGACTAATGCTCATTCGAATTCGGCCGACAAACTTCCCAAATTTTCACGACGTTCTTCAGCAACAATGGTTTCGGGAAACGGTCGGCAGATCTTAAGGCATTCGTAAGAGGGACTTTACGGCATTCTTACGCTTGGCAAAGCATGCTTGAACATGAGTTTGAATGATCAGGCCTACAGCTCAGCCTCACGATGTAACAGAGCCATCTTATTCCGTCCCATTTAAAAAAAAAAACGTTGGTCCAGCCAGGTCAGGTCTCTGCGGTCACAGAAGACCAGTGCTAGGTAGCACGAATGCTCCGAAGCATTCGGCCCCTGAAACGAGACACAGCTAAAGACAGATGCTTGTTGGTGTGTGTTCTTGGTGTTTGTGGTAGAGGTGAGCTATGGGGCTGAGGGTGTTGGTTAGACACCATAGGAGTGACGTGTGAGAGGGAGAGAGAGGGACCACACTGGGCTCGTCTGCTTTGGATTGGGGCGAGGTAACAGTCTGGGATACACACTCACCATGTGGGGGTCTGAGACAGCACAGATGGAGTGGGGTCACCTCCTCAACCCACACACACACACACACACACACACACACACACACACACACACACACACACACACACACACACACAAGCATTCATACATACTCGCATGCACACGCATACAAACATACTCAGACATACACTCATGTACACCCACTGAGATACACTCATGTACACACATATACAAACACACACACACACACACACTCTCACCTACACACTGATATGCACACATTTAAACAAATACACACTCATGCTCATACACTCACACAGACACACACACACTATCGCACACAATTTGATTAGTGAGGTATAAATCATTACCTAGGAAGCCTTTCACACAGCTTGACTCCTCTTCCTCCATATCCTGCTAGAGTGGAGAGGAGAGCAGCTGGTGTCAGCATGCAGAGGAAGAACATTTACCCTCTAAAACCCTCCTGAAAAGTGACACGTGTGTGTGTGTGTGTGTGTGTGTGTGTGTGTGTGTGTGTGTGTGTGGTGTGTGTGTGTGTGTGTGTGTGTGTGTGTGTGTGTGAGAGAGTGAGAGTGTGTGTGTGTGTGTGTGTGAGTGTGTGTGTGTGTGTGTGTGTGTGTGTGTGTGTGTGTGTGTGTGTGTGTGTGTGTGTGTGTGTGTGTGTGTGCAGGAGATGAGTGTTTAACCTTGAAAGTCTGAAAGCTGGGGAAGTTGACCTGACACCTGAGGAGAGTTTGATAAGCTCCGCCGGACTTTAACGCCGACATTTAAAAACCATAATCCTGTCCAACACCATATCACCTCACACATAGGTCTGTTTGTGTGTGCGTTCCTGTGTGTCTGTGTGTGTGGGAGCGAGCAAGCATGTGTGTGTGTGTCAGTGTAATGTGTATAGTATATGTAAACTCTGTGTGTGTGTGTGCGTGTGTGTGTGTGTGTTAGGGATATGTTTGGTTCATGGGAGCATCACCTTGTGAAAGAACAGAGAGACGAGGAGAAGGAAAAGAGAAGAAACCAGAGAAATGGAGAGAAGAAAAGAATGAGGTGTTTTAAACAACAGAAGAATGAACAGAGGATGGAGAAGCGAAGAGAGACAAAGGAGAAGATGGAGGAGGAGGAGGAGACAACAAGAGACGGAGGAGAGGAGAGGAGAACAGTGGAGAGGAGAGGAGAAGAGAGGAGAGGAGAAGAGAGGAGAGGTGAGGAGAGGAGAGAAGAGGAGAGGAGGAGAGGAGAGGAGAGGATAAGAGAGGAGAGAGGAGGAGAGGTGAGAGGAGAAGAGAGGAGAGGAGAGGAGATGAGAAAAGAAGCCCCTCTCCTGCCATCTCAGCTGCTCGCTAGATTGGAGAGGAGTGCTGTTGCCAGGGCAACCAGCTAGTCGTATTTGGAGCAGCGAGCGGAATTGCTTCAGAGGATTTGATGTTCCGTGCGCATCTGGGGTTGGCTAACACATTCACATACACACTCTCTCTCTCTCTCTCACACACACACACACACACACACACACACACACACACACACACACACACACAAACACATACACATAGGGAGCACACGTGCACATGAAATGTACACGCACATAAGCACACACACTTTGATTCACATGCATGGGCTGAACGGGTGGATCTCCTCTCACCCCCCAACACTCTTGTAGGGAAGCCAACCGTCTTCAGGATGACAGCACACCTTCAGGGTTGATCTCTCTTCTCTTCTCTTCTCTTCTCTCTCTCTCTCTCTCTCTCTCTTCTCTTCCCTCTCTCTCATGTTCTCTTATTCCTCCTGTGCCTTTCCTTCCCCTCCCTCTCACCTTTTCTTCCTCTTATATCTCGATCTCACTCTCCTTGCTACGTCTACCTTCCTCCTCTCTCTTCACATTCCCCCTTTCTCTCTCTATCTCTCTCTCTCAAATTCAAATTCAAATTCAAAAGGGGCTTT
>NC_063198.1:23456485-23463985 GCF_017589495.1 Alosa alosa
GATATTAGAGCGAACTTCAGTCCATTTACAAAAGGGTTAGGCCTACATGAGAAGAATTCTTTGTTTACAACTGACTATTAAAATACTCAAAGGCTAATGTTTTCTCTCCATATAATACCATGTAGGAAAAAATGTGACTCATCAATGCTACTTGAACAGAAGTAGTTTAGCTGCACAAAATCCCAAGTAGCCTACCTCTCGCTGCACAAAATAAACATTAGGCGTGCGTGTGACAATGTGGACCCACTAGTGATCATGTGACACTTGCTCTGCTGCTTCTCTCCTCCTGGATTTAGTGAATGTATGGGGTTTCAGTGCGTGATTTCGAGTGTTTTTTCCTATAAGTAATTGAAATACTCGATAATGTAAATTTGCACATCGTTAAAACAACAATCACGATATTATCGCAGACAATATATATCGCCCACCCCTAACACACACACACGCACGCACGCACACACACACACACACACACACACACACACACACACACACTGGGCTGTCCTGGGTTGACCTGAGATTGATTCTGATTCTCCCATGAGACAGACAATATCATCATAACCTTAACATGTTATACACACATACACACATACATACACACACACACACACACACACACACACACACACACACACACGAGAGAGACACTTGAGTTGGTAAGCATTTACGGGGGAGCAGAATGAAGAGCTCTCATGTTGATGCTGTTTTCTCTCAAAGTCCACCATTGTGGCTCTGTCGCCATTGTGTCGTGACACAGACACACACACACACAAACACACACACACTCACAAACGCACACACACACACACAGACTGCAATGCCGCATAATGAAAAGCTATCAAGTCCCTCACAAATACCACAAAAAAAACAATTTGTTTCTGCAATTTTATATAATTCTGTTTATTTGTCCAGGCCCTCTTCTCCTCTTCCTCTCTCATTCTCTCTCTCTTTATGGCACTCTCTTTCTCTGTGCCTGTATCTGTCCCTGTCTCAATCTCTCTCATTCTCTTCTCTTCTGTCCTCCACCCCCCCTCTCTCTCTCCCTCTCCCGTTCTCTTTTATCTTCCTGTACTGGATATTTGAAGGGGGGTGTTGTGGTGTTCATGAATAGCAAGATATTGTGACAAGCAGTAGCAATCTTCAATAGAGGGCACACACACACTCATTCACACACACCCAGTCAGCCACACACACACACTCGCACACACACACACACACACACACACACACACACACACACACACACACACACACATTCACACACACTCATAGACACACACACACATACTGTACACACAAAGATAGAAACCCATACTGGCTTGGCTGATATGGTGCAGACAGGGACCAGGCCACCTCCAACTGCAATGTGGTCTCTACAAGGCAAAGTTAAGGGAGTTGCATAAGTATGTGCATGTGTGTATGTGTGTGTGTGTGCGCGTGCATGTGTGTGTGTTTGTGTGTGTGTGTGTGTGTGTGTGTCTCTGTGTTGTGTGTGAAAGTGGTTGAGTGAGTGAGTATGTGTGTGAGAGAGAGAGAAAGAGAGAAGAGTCTGTCACTTTGGTTGAATGGAGATCCCACTGCGGTCACATATTCACTGGAGTAGTGGAACTTCCTGACATGCAAGAGGTGTGTGTGTGTGTGTGTGTGTGTGTGCTTGCGTACTAGCTGAGGGGATTCTCTTGTATACCCCTACATCTCAGCTTGTGTTTTATTCAACAGTGGTACTTCCTGCTCTTCTCCCTCACTTTATCTCTCTCTCTCTCTCTCTCTCTCACACACACACACACACACACACATAAATACATTATGGGAGATATCCACACAAGCACACACCATATAGTTTGCTCTTTCAGGAAACACTTCCATGTAAGCTGCTTTGGAAGCTTCCAGTGACAGATCCACACCAGTGCAGTCTTGCAGCCGTCAACATCACCTTTTCATTCAATCAAACTATTCACTAAAAACAACATATTACTTTTGTTTTTATTCCCTCTCTCTCTCTCTCTCTTTCTCTCTCTTTCTTTTTGGTTTCCTGCATTGCTTTCTGTCCATCTGTCTCATTCTGCCCTGTAGAAGTAACTTATATCACTCCCCTGACACCATTTATAAATAAACTTACAAATGAGCATATCAATGTATATATAAATATATATAAATACACATTGTTGTGGTATTGTTAATGGCTGGTATGAATTCTGCCTTGTCTATTGTGCTCTGTGTATTGGGACTACTCTGTCCAGGGGCACTGGAGCAGTCAGTGGAAGCTGTGGATGTAAATAAAGAGTGTGTGGTGTTTGGCGTTGGCAGACTCCTGGGCAGTGTGAGGGAGACTTTGATATGCAGATACAGGCCAAAAGGCACACTCCCCTCCGCTATCTTAGCTATTAAGGCCAGAAAATAATGAGATAGGTTGATAAACAGGACACACACACACACACACACACGTCTTAAAATATCACCCATCAATTTATCAGATTCACATATAGTTCTGTTCAAAAGTTTTAAGCACCTTAAAAACAATGCTGCCATAATGATGCTTTCAAAATGAATGTCTAAATATTTTTTACTTATGAATAAACCATATACAAAGTCCATGTAAAGTAATGTTTAAAATTGTAAATATATGGACATACTAATAGAAAGCTAAATGTACCGCAGAGCGGTACAAAATATGACCGCCGCCCAGTCCAGCACATTTTTTCCACGAAAATAAGTTACGCTTATCAAATTGTGTTCATTTCCTACTTTGTTCCTTTTTTGTGTGTTTGTAATTGAGTGTGTTCAGAGTGTGTGGTTGTTTTTTGTGTATATATGTTTTGTGTGTATGTGTGTGTGTGTGTGTGTGTGTGTGTGTGTGTATGTGTATGTGTGTGTGTGTGTGTGTGTGTTTGTGTATGTAGGTGTGTTTGTATGGGTGCATGTGTGTGTGTGTTTATGTGTTTGTGTGCGTGTTTGTTATGATTTAGGCGTAGTGTAGGTGACAGAAAGTGCACAAAAATTGTGCCTTTGCTTAACAGCATTTAAGAAATGTCCTCAGGGGTGACGCCCTTGGACTCCACCAAACTGTATTGGCGTTTTTGTGTGTAATGCCGCTGTTGATTTCCTAAAGTGTTGAAATGCATACATTACTTCTCAAAAACTATATGGGAACAATACACATGGGCGTTGGTTTTGGGCATTTAATTGTTTGAGCACCCACCGACGGAAAAATAAATTAAATAATACAATTAAATAAAATGTATGTGCGTGTGTGAATATCTGTTTATGCACATGTGTGCATATGGAATGGGTTAACATGACCCCTGGAGGCAAACATACGCAAAAAATTGGTCATCCTAGACCCTACGATTCTCAAGATATTCACAGAAAACTCTGTTAGTGTATGGTCACTAAATGTACACATAAATTAATTTATTGTATGGCCCCCCATGAACGAAAGTCTACGAAACTTGGCATGCATTCAGAGGGTGTCATAATAATCCTACACTTTCAATTTTGTGCAGTTTTGACCATGTCAGCCAGAGATATTGTGATTACAACACCTACTTTTTTGCTTTTTAATTTTTAACTAGGTGGTGATATACATGAATTGAGTGGTAATGGGATGGGTTGACATGGCCCCTTAAGACCAACATACAAAAAAAATGGTCCTCCTAGGCCCTACGGTTCTCGAGATATTCACAGAAAACTGTGTCCGGCCACCTACAGGCCAGTTGGTGTACAGTAAAATAAATTCATTTATTGTATGGCCCCCCATGAACGGAATTCCACAAAACTTGGCGTGCATTCAGAGGGTGTCATAATGATCCAACACTTCCAATTTCGTGCAGTTTTGACCATGTTAGGTCACAGATACCTGCTATTACAACACCGAATTTTTACTTTTTCGTTTTTTTTTAACTGGGTCATACATGAAATACCCCCTGCAACATATGGTACAACACAGAAAACTTTTTTAAAATAAATTCTTTATTGTATGGCCCCCCATGAACGAATTTTTTAATTCGGGGTGTCATAATGATCCAACACTTCCACTTCCGTGCAGTTTGACCATGTTAGTCACAGATACCCGCTATTACAACACCGGAATTTTTACTTTTCGCTATACATGAAATGAGTGGTTATGGAATGGGTTGACATGGCCCCTTAAGATCAACATACAAAAAAAAGGTGGTCCTCCTAAACCCTACGGTTCTCGAGATATTCACAGAAAACTGTGTCCACCCTACCCTCCTTTCGGGGGGTCCAGTCCAGCAGGGGGCGGCTAAAGATCAAAACAAAAAACAATGGTTCCATGCTATCCTTGTGGGGCTACATGCCCACCAAGTTTCGTGCACCCCGGTCTTTCAGTGTCCCAGGAATCCTTGATGGAAAATTGGCCATGCGAAAAAGAAAAAAACAAAAACTCACTAAACCTATATGCCCGCCGCTTCGCTGCGCGGCGGTCATAATAACTGTCATTTGGCTGTCATTTTTATCCAAAGCAACTTACAGATTGAAGGGCCACACTCCCTGGAGCAGCTCAGGGTTAAGTGCCTTGTTCAAGGGCACAGTGGTGGCATCTGGGAATTAAAATCACTACTCTGCCATCGCTAATATAATATCTTTATCCAGACAAATGGCTTAAATTTTGCAGTGCAATTTTGCACTGGATATTAGCTGACAAAAATCTCTCATCCATTTTTCAACCAGTGATTGGAATGTACGTTAATGGTTTGTAAATTGTTTTTCTTAAAAGTACGTAATTAAATTGTTTGCAAAATGGGAAATTATAATCTTAACATTATTAATTTGAGAGTTGTTTTTCAATGACTATTTAAGTAATTTCAGTTATAATATTTGCAAAATATGAATCTGCTAACTGTATAACTGTAGGCTAATGAGTTATGAGGCTTTAGTGCTCGGGTTAGTAAAAGCCAGACATTTGTCTATTGTGATTGGCTGTAGTTTTTCTTGACCATGCTGTGACCAACAGATAGAGTGTGCCCGTGTGTGTGTGTGTGTGTGTGTGTGTGTGTGTGTGTGTGTGTGTGTGTGCATGTGTGTGTGTGTGTGTGTGTCTAGACTGAGTGAATCATATATATCAGCCATCAGGTTTCAGCACACACTGAAACTGTGTTATTGACTGAAAAATGTGATATTAGACATTTCCATCCCATCATTTCCATCCCACAAACTGTTTTGTGATTTTAGAACTCTCCACCATTTGAGTGACACCAGTGAATACAAGTCTGTATTAAACTGTAGGTCCTCCAGTGAGTGAAAAGTAGTCTATATACCAAACCCTGTAGTGAGAAGAGCCATCACATCTTTTCCTAAAGGGAAAACCAACTTGTCTGGCCAGTTTTCGCAGAATTGATCTGCATAAATTTGCGTAAAACAGCTTTACTTTTGGCATCTCTGACAGCCTCTTTAACAGCCATACTGTCCTGTCTCATTAGATATTAGATTTGAAGCCATTAAGAAACCTCTGCACACCCTCCAATGCCCCTGTTCACCCTGACATCATAGACATAACCTACTGTACACACTACTGGACATCCCCCAGATACTCCCTTCTATTATAGTTTATTATTATTGTCACTTTATTATCAACTGGAAGGTATAGCTCTTATTTAATATATTTATATATATTTCAAAAATATATTGTGAAAATATATTTCAAATATATTTTTGTTGTGAATGGGCATGTATGGGCATATGGAACAAAAATATACAGAAATGGGCATACAGAAAAAAAAATATATTGAAATTTTGACACTTATATATTTAATATATATAAGTGTCAAAAATATATTTCTTTGGGCCAATTTCGAATATTGTTCAAATATATTTTTGTGTGTATGGGGTGTGATAGCATGACTTGCCTTATAACAAGCCCAAAATGTCCATGTCCACACCTAGACCCTCACACAGACAGCATTGGACACTACAGTACCTGACACCTCTGATAGCCCACAGAACCTCCTCCTCCGACACACACACCCACCCACCCCTAACAGACCTCCCCGAGAGCCCGTCTCACCTCTGTGGGCCAATACCAGGTGGAGACAGAGACCTGCTCGGCGAGGCAATGGTGTCGGCGAACATCACTCCTCGGCCGCACTGCAGCTGGCTGGCTGATTAATGATCTCACGTTCATTTGCTTTTAATTAGTGCACTCTGTTCCTCGTGTTTATCTTAGCCATGCACCATGCTCTGACACATACAGATGTCGTTGGTGTGTGTGTGTGTGTGAGTGTGTGCGACAGAGGACATATGCACACCCATCCATACCGTACTTGCATACTAATGAAACACATGTGGGCATTCCTAAGTGGACACACATGGTTCACACACACACACACGCACACACACACACACACACACGCACACACACGCACACACACTAGTGCACATGTTTGTGCATTTAAACAAGCAGCGATAGTTACATACAGGCAGAAATGATTGCAGTAGCTCTCCTGAGGCCAGCCTTTGCCAAGCGGCATCGCAATTAAAGAGCCCAGTCTGACGGTGCTCCCTATCTTCCCTGAACACACTCTGTGGCTGACAGAGCTCTACGGCAGCGTTGCTGCGTGTGTCGTGTTCCTCTTCTGCATGATGGAGCCATGCATCTCAGTCTAGACAAGTTGAACCGCCTGCACTTTATTTTAAATGGCTCTCCATACTATGTAGTTGATGGACTTAGCAGTACTTATCTGGGTGGGTGGCTGGCTTTAATGAATAATCTAGTACCAAGTGTCTTATATAACACCATCTTGTTAGGAGGAACACACAGGGGTTCGTAATAAGAACCAGTGTGTTTGTACCTGTATGGTAGTAGCGCTGCATTAGAATGGGTTGCCCATAAGCCTGGCATGCATTCATGGCTCCTTAAAAATGCCCTGCTTCTTCCTTAAGGCTTCTTTAAAGAGCCACCATTTCATCTTAAGGAGGTCATGGTCTATATGGAGATTCCTCTGTGTTGTGTATTCCATATATTAATCTCCACTGGTTGTGTGAATATCCAAATGTATGAGTTCCCTTTTACGGAGGGGGGAAGGGAGCGTTGCTACTCTGAGCGCTAGCACAGAATGATGATTGGTTCATGGAAGCAGCCAAACACACAAACAAACACACAAACACAAAACAACAGGCTGAATGAGTTCTCTTTGAGCATGGATTAAAACTACAAAGCAGGGCCGCCATGCGTGATGTGTTTTCTAATGAAATGTATCAAAGGAGTGGAGTGAAATTGTATCTTAAAATGATCTTAATTCAGAAAACAAGTGCTCACACACACACACACAAACACACACATTCTCCCCTTTTCTCTCTCTTTCTTTCTCTCTCTCTATCTATCTTTCCCCATTCTCTCTATCTCTCTCTCTCTCTCTTTCTCTTGGCCACTCTTGCTTGATTCCAGGGAGAGAATTGCTCATTTAATCCTAATGGAGTGCTTTGCAGGCCTTTCACTCTACTCTCTTCTTTTTCTGTTGCTCTCTCTCTTCTATCCATATC
>NC_063198.1:23466485-23483985 GCF_017589495.1 Alosa alosa
TCCCGTTTAATTTCTTTGACTCCTCTGAACGACTCTTTGCAGACCACTTCTCTGACTCCTTTTTCAATGAATTCGTAAATGACTCCCTCCACACTCCTTCAAGCAACTCTTCTGTGGTTCCCTGTGAGTGATTCTTTTTCATTGAACTCGTAAATGACTCCCTCCACACTGACTCCTTCAAGCAACTCTTCTGTGGCTTCATGTGAGTGATTCTTTCCTCCTCACTTTTAGACACTTCTATAATCACCTCCCTCCCCTCCCTGCACCATCCCCCTCCCCACCCATCATGGCGTCACATGGCGTTCGAGGCGACTCACGCCACGTGGCGTGACGTCATGAAGACCTCTGACGTTGTACGTGCTTCCCCCCCGAGGTTGTCCCGTGCGGAGGGAAGTGTGGCTCCGCGCCGCCACAGTCTCAGCTCATCCTCTATTCATGCCGCTGTTTGGTCATTCGTCAAATATTCATGCAGCTAAATATTGCATTGGTTGCTGCAGCGTATTAATACAATTATGTCTGAATAATTCAGTGGGATCGTTGTGTCTTTACCTGAGGACACCGTCTCTGGCTTGCATGCTAATATCTTACTGAAACGCCTTATGTCTTCTTCTTTTTTTGTCATTTTGAAAGACGGCAATCTCCTTCCACAAATATGAAATCAGGCTTAACTGGCACAGACCAGACATTCATCTGAATAACACTGATGATAACATCTCACTTTAGACTTTGGTATTCACATGGCCAGGCCTTATTATTATATGAAGTGCGTCAGGCCCTATGGGCTCGGGCCGTCACTGGTTGTTGCCCATGGTGATGCTCCCGTGACCAGACCTGGGCCAGATCAGGGCTGGGCTGCTGTGTGGATACGTCCCCCATTGAGACGCGGTGGGGCTCCCTGAGCACTCAGCCTTCAGGAGGACGGAATGAGATGGTGGTTTGGGAGAGAGGTCAGGCGGAACAGAGCAGACACACACACACACCAACTGACACACACACACATACACACACACACCGCACACATACTCTTACACACTTCTCACTTCACTGGGCAGAGTGCTCAGGGATATCGGCAGATGATTAGGGTGTCTGCCAGTCAGCCGATACACACAAACACACACACACACACACACATACTGACTGCTTTTTAGCCACACAAAAGAACTGATTAGCAAGCATCAGTACCCAGTATCCATTACATGTAATAAAGACTTTATTAACACATTATAAACAGAGTTTGTGAATAAATACATGCATTGAAATAACCATTGAAAAACACTGAAGTGATCCATTTCAGTAATGGAACCCAGTAGCAGTGCAACTGTCTGTGTGAGCTGTGAGATTTGTTGGCTTAAAGAGGCAGGATCGCGCTAGCACATAATGCCAAGGAGCATGCTGGCACATAATGCCAAGTGAACAGCTGGTCTCTGGAGTATATATGCACAGAAGCTGGGCGACCATCGTTAAGTCATCTTAATTGAATAAGGATCCATCTGGTTATCTCCAAGTGAGGATGCCGATTGCCTCATGATTATCCTGTACACGGATGTTTTATCACTTACCTCCCGTCGCAGGTGTCAATCGATCACATCTCCCTCATCCCTATCACCCTTCACACACACAAACACACACACATGCACACACACACACACGCACACACGGTCATGACTTGCCAATTACTGGCATGCAGATAAATGATTGGCTGCTTTAATCAGGCTGATAAATGATTGGGCGACTTAATCAAATGTTGGCGTAAGTGGTGGGCAGTGGAGTCCATTAGGCTGGTTTGTACTGGAGGAGATGCTCAGTAAATAGGCCATAAATATGCTGCTGCATCTCACAGACAGTCTGGCCAGGCTGTAATACAATCTAGGTTGTAAATACAATCTCGCACACAAACACACATACAATGCCCTCACACATACACACACACAAACACACACAGGATCTCCTTGCCAGGTTTCTGACTAGGAAGTCAGAAGAATAGTCAGAACAGTAGCCCAAGAGCCAGGAGGTGTAGGCATCATGATGTGGGGCTGTTTTTCATCTCATGGTACTGGCAGACTTTATACAGTTGAAAGAATGATGAATGGAATCATTTTATTCCAGGAGAATCTTGCCAACCATCAGGATGAGGGTGAGACATGGCTAGACCTTTCAGCAGGACAATGATCCAAAGCGTTCAGCAAAAGGAACTCTCAATTGGTTTCAGAGAAAGGAAATCAAGGCCCTGACCTTGAATCCAATTGCACAGTTTTGTAAGTTAACTAAAGATCAGGATTCACAAGAGGGACCCCTGGAATCTGCAACGTTAAAAGACTATCTATTTAAAAGAATGGGCCAAAATCACACCTGATTACTGTGACTGATTTGTTTTGTCATACAGGAAATGCCTTAAAGCTGTCATTACAAATAAAGGCTTTTTTACAAAGTATTTGAGAAATTTCAGTAGGTGTGCTCATTACTTTTTTCCCTGTGTCATTCCACTTTATTACACATAACTCTTGGGGCATTCATGTTTGGAAATGTCATGCTAATAGCCTCATTTGAAGTATGAAGTATACTGTAATGCTATACATCAGAGAGAGAGATAGAGTGTGTGTCCTAGAAGGCTGACTTGTGTTCTTCATGTCATCCCCATCACTGTATTCTCCCCTGACATTCTGATTCCCTATGCATACATCTCTTGGCAATGTGTGTGTGTGTGTGTGTGTGTGAGTGTGTGTTTGTGTGTGCACATGTGTCAATGGTGTTGGTATGTGTATTTTTGGCTCATTGATTAGGTGCTGGCTGCCGGACTAATCCGGTGTGGAGTTTTGTGGAGGGCGGGCGGGCCGCGGCTCAGCTGCGCTGTGTTGACCAAGCAGGACTCCTGCGGCTGCGCTCGATAATCGATCGCCAGCGAAAATCCAAAAGAAAGAGCTCCTCTCTGTGCCTCCAGCTGACTTTAAAGACACTGACAGAGAGACAGAGAGAGAGAGAGAGAGAGAGAGAGAGAGAGAAGAGACACCAACAGAGAGAACGGAAGCTGGGCACAGTGAGAGCTAGTTAAGAAAGAAAAACAGAAAGAAAGTGCCAAAGAGAGAGTAAGAATAGAATCAATAGAGACAGACAGAGATATAGAGAGAAAGAGAAAGAAAGAGAGAGAAAGAGAAAGAAAGAGAAAGAAAGAGAGAGATATAGAGAGAAAGAGAGAGAAAGAGAGAGAAAGAGAAAGAAAGAGAGAAGGCAGATGGGATCTTTGTGTTTGTTCCCTTACCCTCAATGACTCACCACATCCAGTACCCAGTTTCATATGTATGTGGGTCTGTGTGTGTGTGTGTGTGTATGTGTGTGAGAGAGAGAGAGAGAAAACGAGAGAGAGAGGGGAGAGGGGGTTCATTTGTTAGATATCCAAAAACCAACCCATCCAATTTGAGCCCTTCTGCAACTCACACATGCACTTGGGGAATCCCCTCTGTCATACCACAGGTACTGTAAGCGTCATGGTGAAGAATCCCCTCAGGAATTATTACAAGTGGGCCTCAGTGAGTGCTGTGTTCCGACATCCACTACGTTTGCAGTGTGAGCATAGCTCTGCTCATAATCCAGCAGGGCTCAAGCCTACTGTAACTAACCTATTTATGTTTACTTGACTTATTTATTCATATGGAGCAACTCATAGTTGATGCATAGATGCACTTGTTTTGTCTTTGGCTCCTGTTGTATGTGGGCTCCCTTCTTATCAAACCTGTGACTGATGTTGTCGGCCCCTTGCTCTTCCAGGGTGATGGGATCACTGTAAACTGTGTTGATGGGAACGCTGTAGACTGTGTTGATGGGAACGCTGTAGACTGTGTTGATGGGAACGCTGTGTAACTGTGTTGATGGGAACGCTGTAGACTGTGTGTTGATGGGATGGGGCAGCTGTAGACTGTGTTGATGGGAACGCTGTAGAACTGTGTTGATGGGAACGCTGTAGAATGTGTTGATGGGAACGCTGTAGACTGTGTTGATGGGAACGCTGTAGACTGTGTTGATGGGAACACTGTAAAGTGTGTTGATGGGAACGCTGTAGAATGTGTTGATGGGAATGCTGTAGACTGTGTTGATGGGAACGCTGTAGACTGTGTTGATGGGAACGCTGTAGACTGTGTTGATAGAAACGCTGTAGACTGTGTTGTTGGCAGCCGTCACTGGTCCCTATTTTCACTCTCTTTTTGATTTACTCTACATCTCAACTCCAACCTCTCTGCAGCTGTGCCATTTCTATCTGTCCTGTTCTCTCCCCCTTTCTCTCTCCTGTTCTGTCTATCTTGTTCTCTCCTCTCTTCTCCCTCCTGTTCTGTCTATCTTGTTCTCTCCTCTCTGCTCCCTCCTGTTCTGTCTATCCTGTTCTCTACTCTCTTTTCCCTCCTGTTCTCTCCTCTCTGTTCTCTCCTCTCTTCTCTCCTGTTCTGTCTATCTTGTTCTCTCTTCTCTGATCCCTCCTGTTCTGTCTATCCTGCTCTCTCCTCTCTGCTCCCTCCTGTTCTGTCTGTGTTATCTATGTATGCATCCCTCTCTCATCCATCTCCCTCTCCCTGCCTCTCAGCTGCTTGATTAAGCGCCATCTTCACCTCATGTTTGGGCCTTACATGGCAGTCAGCCTTTATGCCATCCTTCACTCTCTCTTTCTCTCTCTATCTCCCCCCTCTCTTTATCTCCTCTGTGTCACTCACTCTCATCCTTTTCTTTTTCCTCCACCTCTCCTCCCTCTGGCTATCATCGGTTTCCTCCAGCTGTCCCTGTCCCCATATCCTGCCCTCACTGCTCTTCATTAAAATCAACAAATGCTTAATGACCACGCACACACGCACACATGCATACACAAATTACACACACGGTAAGTGCACACTCACACACACACACATCACATGCACATCATCGGAGTGCACTATACCCACACTCATTCACTCTCTGTCTCTCTCTCTCACACACACACACACACACACACTCACATTCTCTCTCTCGCTCTCTCTTTCTCTCTCTCACACACACACACAAACACTCACATTCTCTCTCTCGCTCTCTCTTTTTCTCTCTCACTCACACACAAACACACACACACAGACATACACACAAAGTACTGGTACGGCATGAACACATATCTCCTGTAAAGGGCAGGCTTCCACCGCACACACTAGTGCATTATTGAGATTACATTTGCACTTAGCATAGAATATTAACGCATACTAAAATAGCCACAAGGGTCAATGCTGCATGAAATTCCAATCTGCAGCAGCTAATGAGTTAACCTTTAACAGCGTGTGCTTAGCATGACTGCACTAGCCGCTAAAGATCACGCACGCTAGTCGCAGCCAACTCAGGGAGGGAGCGAGAGGCAAAAACACAGAGAACAAGGGAGAGAGACAGAGAGAAAGAGAGAGAGAGAGAGAGATGTTTAAAACCCCTGCATTAACCATCAGGTGGCTCAAGGACTCCTTAAACACCACTGTGTAGCCCTACTGCAACTACACCCATATCACGGCAAAGTACTTACTGTAAGTACACATATCAACACATAAGTCAACAAAAAACTATTAGTATGACATTACAACAGACCTTTTTATATACAATATTTGCATGAAAAGAGTTGACATTATTAGAGAGAGAGAGAGAAACCCAGGTCCCATGGTCATTTCTCGTAGTGTGCACGTTTTCTGGAGATGTTTAGTCCACTCTGAAATATAAATAGCTCTTTGACAATGTTTAGCCCCTCAGCTGGAGTAATTACCAGAGCGTTAATGTTTTTTGTCTTTTAAGTTGAGTGAGGAAAGTGGACAGATAATCACAGGAATTATCTCTGCTCCAAAGCTGTCATTAGTCCGCCTCGGTGCCTTGCGTGTCATTAAAGGATGCATTACAGTGGTAATTTTCATATAGAGTTAAACGTGCATCACTACAGCCCCTGTGTGTGTGTGTGTGTGTGTGTGTGTGTGTGTGTGTGTGTGTGTGTGTGTGTTTGTGTGTGTGTGCATGTGTGTCAGCCAACACACATGCGTGAGAATGTAAGTGAGTCTTTGTTTACTCAACGTACACCAAAACATACACACACACAATGGAGACAAATGAATGACTGCAGGATGTCCAGTCAGGAACCCCCTTTAGACAGAAAATGCAGTTGGGATTCTCGTATAGATGACACACCATCTTACAATCTTATTTTCAAGTATACACAGGAGAGATCAACAACCAAGCGACCAACAACCAAGCCTATTTACTGTCAAAAACAAAATCTCTGACAAAGCAGCCTTTGTGGGCAAAAAACATCACCAGCAGAAATCTTGGTGAGCATTTCACTGGGTCAAAAAACATCACCAGCAGAACTCTTGGAGAGCATTTCACTGGGGCCCAGACCCACACTCATGATGATAGATAGATAGATAGATAGATAGATAGATAGATAGATAGATAGATAGATAGATAGATAGATAAATGCTAAATGCTAAATGTACTAAAATACAAATTATACTAACACTTAATACAATGATGGGTTCTCTACCAACAAATACCGACAAGTTCTTTGGTTATTCTTCTTCTTCTCAGTGACCTTTTATGATCCAATCAGCAACATGCCTCGCCAAACTGTAAGCCATTTATACGGGCACTCACAAATACCAACAAATTCGTCAATACCAACTACCAATCAATATCACAGATTCTTTAGTCATTCCTCTTTGTTGCTGTGGCCGTTTATGACTCGATCAGCAACACACCCAGCCGGCACACAAGCCTGTGATGCGGACACCAACAACTACCACTCCAGAAACACAAGAGCTCAGATATCCCAGAGTCAATTCAGGTTACAGCATGACCCCAAGACTGTAGCTTAGCCAAAATATGTTGGGATTCAGACTGGGAACCATTAGACATCAGTAGAGTGAAGCAGAGCCACAGCAGAGTGAGATGTGTTACAGCAAATGTTTCCTTTATCAACAGAGCGTGTTGGATAATGTGCCGTAACCCAGACCTGCCCCACTTATCTGTCCACCTGCATGGCGGTGTGTGTGTGTGCATGTGTGTGTGTGCGTGTGTGTGTGTGTGTGTGTGTGTGTGTGTGTGTGTGTGTGTGTGTGTGTGTGTGTGTGTGTGTTTGGCCTTGTTTCACGCTTTCTGCTGATGGCACATGGCTGCACATTGACCGATGCCACTTACATCTTTGCCCTACATCACAGCTGAGTTCAGTGACTCTTATTACAATGCCAGTCAGCAGCGATCACTGGATGTGGTTAAACAGTGCCTTCAGACACTATCCAGAGCCCCTTACACATGCTTCTCACATCTCTCTTTGAGATAAATCCATAACATTCAACTTGCCATGGGGGTGTTGTGTATTGAACAGTGGCTAAAAAACAATGTATCATGGGTGATGCAATAGATGAAAACAAAGATAATTGGAGAATAGGTAGTGCCCAGGATATTCCAAATGTGTTCACAGTGCTTGTATTTCTCTGGGTCTGCATGCATATCACGTGTGCTGTATAAGTATGGCATGAATTATGCACTAATAAGAGTCATCAGCAGGGTGTGTGCACCCATGAGTGAACATGACCGATAAGATGACCACCTGTCCCATGACAATGTGTTTCCCCTGAGCATCCCCAGGACGGGCAGTCCATATGTAAAATGGTATGCAAACCAACCTCATTAAGGCCTCCTCATTCGTACTCGAAACAGAAGGCAACATGGCCTCCTTTTGGTGAAACTGGGTCGATTCCTTACCATATCCATTGTGGTGTCAGCATTAGAATATGGAGAAGAGGGTTCTCATTGGCTGTTTGGTCCATGCAGAGGCCAATAGAAAAGTGCTGACAGTCCATAAGCTGACACTGGAGGTGGGCCAAAGCCACTTCAAGTCTGACATATTCACAGTGGCCAAAACACACTAAGCGAAACCATGTTTCCATTTTCAGATTGTGAATATAGATTTAAATATTGTATTGCTGGGTGTTTTGAATAGAAATTAGGGATGGAAATAATATAATCAGTCTATCAATGACTATAGTGAATTGTCTACATTTTTTCGACAAAGACTATTCCTTGCTTAGTGGGCCTGGGAGATGTGCACTATAGCACACAACAGGGCTTGGTACTTTGCCAACCCCCAGACCAGCACTCTCCTCTCTCTCCTCTATTCTGCTCTCCATCTTCTTTTCCCCCTTCTTCTCTTCATCTCTCACCCCCTCTCCACTTATTTCCTTCTCTCCGTTCCTCTTGTTTCTCCCTTATCCCCACCTCTCTTTAGTGCCCCAGACAGATGGAGAGAGAGAGAGAGAGAGAAGAGGAAAAGGAAGAAAGCTGTTTCATTCCAGAATTCAGCAGACCTGTCAGTTCACCTTTGTGGTGCTGCTCTCTTTCCTTCTCTCTCTCTCTCTCTCTCTCTCTCTCTCTCTCTCTCTCTCTCTCTCTATCTCAGAAGCTTTAGTGCTTACCCCACACATACAGCTCCACATACAGAAACTGCTGTGGAGAGCTGAGGACTTCATTGAGACTTGGAGAGACAGGAGAGAGAGACCATCATTCCTCCTGGAGAGAAACAGATACATGAACACATCAAGCTTCAGAACACATGCAATCCTGTCATGGTTTGAGAGAAATCTCAACATGACTTTCAACAAATAAAACTATTGCGATTGTATTTTCTCTTCAATACATTAGCTTCATGTATTTCATGGAATGTTATTTTAGACTATTATCATATCATTATTATATGTGTATATATTTTTTCTGAAATACTATTTCTATTACTACTTATTACTGACACATATTAACGAGTTGGCAGTATTGCATCTTCAGTCATGCCAGTAAATCGGATTGAGTTGAGAGGGACACCAGAAGAGAGAGATGGAGAGAGATATGGAGGAGAAGGGAAACAGAGGACAGAGGGGAAATAAGGAGGAAGAGAGATGAGGAGAACGGGAGAGAGATTGAAAGCGAGAGAAAGAGAGATACAGAGAAAGATAGAAGGGAGCTGGTTGGTTTAGCCATTTGACTGGTGCGGCATGATAATGTGTTTGTGTGCCTGTGTGTGTATGTGAGAGAGAGAGAGAGAGAGAGAGAGAAAGAAGGAAAGAGAGAGAGAAGAGAGGAATAGGACCACTGTAGGGGGGATTAAATGATTTAAAAAACACCCAGGGCTCCCTTGATTTTATCTCTCTGATAAATCCTAGTCCAATCTCTATCAAGTGAAGATACCAGCAGTCAGAGAACACACAGTCCAGGCTTTGATTCACAGGGTTCCCTGCTGCTAGTCGAAGGCCAGGGCTCCGGAACCTCAAGCCTTTCCTCATTCAGTTCAATGTTAAATGTTCCTGTTGATCCACAGGGTTTCCAGTTACTATTCTAAGGCCAAGGCTGTGGAACCTCTGTTCTAAGACCTGGAGCCTCTTCTCAATCAGAACCCTGTTGGATGTTCCTGATGTCAGATGGTTCAGGGAAAGAAAAAGGAACATGCACTAAGAGGAAGTACTGTGACGCATCCCAAGTGAAATGCAACACTATCCCATAATGCAACACTCCATGCTTGTGTTCAGTGTCATGTGACACTGCATGTTAAGGGAGTTTGAGAGAAAAATAAAGACATAAATAAGGAGAGAGAGACAGAGAGAGAGAGAGAGAGGCTGTGTGTGTGTGTGTGTGTGGTGTATGTGTGTGTGATTGTCAGTTGGATTGATGCTATGTTATTTAAGGCCAAACATAGAGGCCCTTTGTGCAGCTGTGTGCTCTCCCTGCAGTGACCGGCATGTCAGAAGGAGATGTGTTAATCTCAGAGGCACTACAATGGGCAGTTATTAGGGTGCCCCCAGGACACAGCAGAGGACCCGTCCTGCCCTCTGGGGTCAACACAATGACACCAATTAGCCTAGCAGTCGATATGGCCCTTCGGGATTAGACGACAGTAGGTAAACAATTGGTCAGTCTTGGTGAACACTTGGCTGCGCAGGATGGGAAGGCAGCATGGGTAATGAAGCCACTTGTCCTGTTGCAAAGCTGTTAATAAGGCCTGAATTGAAATATTTTGTGACTGTAGGCTTATTTTTTTACTAACTTAATGGTGTATGTAATAAGCAGAGTAAGTGGAAAATAGAGAAAAGCAGTAGCAATTTTTGATTTACAACACCATGTCTTTTTAAGCCTGCTTAACTGTGTGTTTTGCATGTGTGTGTGTGTGTGTGTGTGTGTGTGTGTGTGTGTGTGTGCAGATCTATCAATGCTGTGTGAGGACACAGCAGTCTAGACTCACTCTGCCACAACCATAGTGTGCTATGTCATAGGTTATATAGTACATATGGCCCTCAGAGTTTCCCCTTGGGGATCAATAAAGTATCTATCTATCTATTTATCTATCTATCTATCTATCTATCTATCTATCTATCTATCTATCTATCTATCTTTCTATCTATCTATCTATCTACTGTATCTATTTACACCAATCCATGTCCTTTTCCATGTCATTTTTTTGTCAGTGAAGGGTAATTTCATATGAAAACTGGACATAACATGTCTGATTTGCAAAGAGCAACTGTGCCAATAAGAAGTAGTCCTTTTCCAGCACTTGAAGACCGACAGGCAAGTATAGAGATAGAAGTAGATAGACAAGTCTATCTGTGTAGAGCAGCCCAAACAAGAGGCAAGTATAGAAATAGAAGTAGATAGACAAGTCTATCTGTGTAGAGCAGCCCAAACGAGAGGCAAGTATAGATAGAAGTGGATAGACAAGTCTATCTGTGTAGAGCAGCCCAAACAAGAGGGCCGACTCCTCTTCCAGCGGGCTCGTTAGCACAGTCTTTCCTCAGGCCTCAGATATTCGTCTCAGGACTGTGCAGTCACAGATGGATCATGTTTATGGAGGGGCGTGGTGCACAGGCATTCCCAGGTGTGTTTGTTGTTTACAGTTTATGCAAATAAATAAACAAATAAACTCAGAGAGAAACAAAGAGCCTCCCTCTGTGCTGGGAAGTCACGATGCAGACAGAACAGCTCGGATTGTTTACTCTTTACACAACCCCCCTCCTTTTTGGGATGTAGTCTAGTCTCTCTTTTTCCTTTCCTGTCTTCTGTGTACATTGATTTCCTTACTTTCTATCTTTTCTTTCAGCCTTTTCTGTACTTTGTTTTCTTCGTTCTCCTTTCATTCTCCTTTTCTGTTTCACTCTTTACATGTCTGCCCCTTTTCTCCTTCTCCTTCCTGTCTTCTGTACATTTCTTTCTTCTCTCTCTTTTCTTGTCTTCTCCGTACATCCTCTTCTTTTTTTGGCCTCTGTCCTCGCCTTACATTTCTTTCCTTTTGTCCATCTTTTTTCTTTACATCTTCTCTGCGCGCGGTTCATTCCTTCGTGTGAGAGAGCGTGTGGAGGTGTGTCCACTTGCTCGCTGTCCTTCCTCGTTTCGGATGCTCGCGGCCCCTCCTCATAGGGAGTGTGTGGGGATCGGAACACCATGTCTTTTTAAGCCTGCTTAACTGTGTATTTTGCATGTGTGTGTGTGTGTGTGTGTGTGTGTGTGTGTGTGTGTGTGTGTGTGTGTGTGTGTGTGTGTGTGTGTGTGTCCACTTGCTCGCTGTCCTTCCTCGTTTCGGATGCTCGCGGCCCCTCCTCATAGGGAGTGTGTGGGGATTGGAACACCTTCGTGTGAGAGAGCGTGTGGAGGTGTGTCCACTTGCTCGCTGTCCTTCCTCGTTTCGGATGCTCGCGGCCCCTCCTCATAGGGAGTGTGTGGGGATCGGAACACCATGTCTTTTTAAGCCTGCTTAACTGTGTGTTTTGCATGTGTGTGTGTGTGTGTGTGTGTGTGTGTGTGTGTGTGTGTCCACTTGCTCGCTGTCCTTCCTCGTTTCGGATGCTCGTGGCCCCTCCTCATAGGGAGTGTGTGGGGATCGGAACACCATGTCTTTTTAAGCCTGCTTAACTGTGTGTTTTGCATGTGTGTGTGTGTGTGTGTGTGTGTGTCCACTTGCTTTCGCTGTCCTTCCCTCGTTTGGATGCTTTCGCGGCCCCTCCTCATAGGGAGTGTGTGGGGGATTGGAACACCTTCGTGTGAGAGAGCGTGTGGAGGTGGGTCCACTTGCTCGCTGTCCTTCCTCGTTTCGGATGCTCGCGGCCCCTCCTCATAGGGAGTGTGTGGGGATCGGAACACCATGTCCTTTTAAGCACACACACACACACACACACACACACACACACACACACACACATATGCACATACAAACAAACACACTCATGTAAACAAGCATATACGCATGCTATTCATATAGACATGCAGCACATACACACACACACACACACACAAACACACACTTATAGATTTATTCAACCCTCATTAACACCCAGTAGCTATTCTCCAGAGGCCAGTGATTGAGTGGCCTTGTGAGGATGCCTCTTGGTGATTTGGAAGGCATCCTCAGAAGACTTGGTGATTTGGGAGGCTGACCGAGGGTCGGGTCAGCATAGACGTGGGGATGGGCTGAGATACTTGGCTGCCTTTCCTGGTGTTGTTTTTTATCCATGAAAAATTGCCAATGATGGAGATTCATGGGCTTGAAATATTTGTTTGTTTCAAAGTTTTTATTGTTTGGCCCTCTCTCTGTACTCCTGATCCGAGGTGCTGCTGTTTCGCGGGTTCGAGTCCGGGTGTGTGCAGGGCTGGTTCCACACAACGGAGGTTCCACTCACACAGAGAGCTCCACACGCATATTCAGAGACGAGCGCGCACAGATACACAAATACACACACACATTCAAAGACAAACATGCAGACATACACAAATACACACACACACACATTCAGAGACAAACATGCAGACATACACAGATGCACACAGACACATTCGAAGACAAACATGCAGACATACACAAATACACACACACACACACATTCAGAGACAAACATGCAGACATACACAGATGCACACACACATTCAAAGACAAACATGCAGACATACACAGATGCACACACACATTCAAAGACAAACATGCAGACATACACAGATGCACACACACATTCAAAGACAAACATGCAGACATACACAGATGCACACACACATTCAAAGACAAACATGCAGACATACACAGATGCATACACACATTCAAAGACAAACGTGCAGACATACTATGCACACATACAAATGAAAGAGACATACAGAACTAAGACAAGGACACACAAAGGCATGCACACATATACCTCCCACAGGCACACACACACACACACACACACACACACACACACACACACACACACATGCATACACACACACACACACACACACACACACACACACACTAATGAGTATGTGACTCATGTGTTCGTCTGTGCTCAGGCATGCCCAACCTTGACATCCTCCAGCTGACAGGACTGTCATCCCCCTCAAGCCACAGTCAAAAGAAACAAGGCCCTCTCAACTCTTTTTCTTTCTGCTTCACAATCCTTCTCTTTCATCTCCTCTCTCTGGCTCACCTCTCTCTATTTCTCTACCTCACTCACTCTGCCTCTTCTCTCTCTCTCTCTCTCTCTCTCTCTCTCTCTCTTACTTCTCATCTCATTTTGTAGTCTTTCTGCTCCCTCTGCTTCTTCCTTTCTTTTCTCACCCCTATCTTTCCTTTTTTCTCCCTATTTCTATTTTTCTCTTTTGCTCCCTCCTTCTCTGTGCCTCTCTCTCTCATCTCCACAACCTGGAGCCACCCGACCCTGGTTTTCACCGTGTTGAGTGCAGCTCGTTATTGCCCAGACGTTTTGTCCTGCCGAAGGGCATGTCAGCCCGTACCTGAATGCTGTCATCCTTTCCGCCCACACCACACCTGGCCCAGTTCTGGCCCACAGTCACTTCCTGCCTGGGCATTCAGCTACATGGAAACCCTGGTCAGCTGTCGGTAGCGGGGGCAGAATTATACCTAAGGGGAGGAACCAGTGCAGACAGACAAACCACTCATTGTCAGTATGGAGGGAGTTATTTCCTAACAAAACAAAACAAAACAAAACTGTTGTTGTGTATGATAATGCAAAGCTCAATTCTGTTTCTGCACTTCAGTGTTCCTTCAGAACATTGCTGCATCAGACAGACCTGAGGGAGTGATCACTAACCAACAGAGCTGAATAGTCAGTAGGCCTACAGCTAATAAATATGGAATAACAATAATAATACTGCAATAATAATACTTCAATAATAATGGTAATACTAATATTTAGAGGTGTGTAATAAGCCCAAGAGGTTGTATGTTACAGTGATTTTAGAATACCTGAGGGGTTTTGTTGGGCAGGACACAAAGCAAAGTATCAAAATCTCACTTAGTTGTGGAGCTCTTGTGACCTCTGTCCTCACTGGGCCTTTTGCTTTTCTAAAACTATTTCATAATTAATACTTAGACATGTAAGTGCAATGTTTCTTTGATTTTTTCTGTCAGTACAACAGGCAGGGAGTTTGCAACTGCCTCCAGCCAACTGTACTCTGTATCCTGTGGCATGTTATGTAATGATAAATAGGCTTGTTGATTGGCACTGTGGGAAATCCCCTACCTACAGTATAAGGAAGTTAACGCCTCTCCTGTGTGTATCTGAAATTAAAGGATGTGTTTGAGTGTACACAGCTTTTGTAAAGAATACATTGGAGAGTCTACATATATTCTTGCACATATGCTTGAGCCAATCTTTCATGAATGAATATAGAATGAGCTGAATGGAAACCCTGACATTTTGGTCTGGTTATTCCTTCGCTGTTTCTGAGTTTTCGCCTGATTTGGGCTCGCATTTTTCATGACATAGCTCCCCCTGCAGCTTCGGTAGCCAGTGACTGCTACGCTAAACCCCCACTAGCTAGAAACCAAGCTAAACATATACAGGGCTCACAATAAAATGGTCAAGCAAACACATTGTTCAAGAGACTATCAAACCACATTACAAAAACTAAGTTCACCCAAGGGTAGGCTACTTACAATTTCAACAGCAACATAGCCAAGTCGGAGTCCGTTTTGCAGTCTTCTTAGAAACTACAACCTGACTACATTTTCGAGGCGCGATTAGACACTTCCACTGAGTTACATCCGGATTTGTTCGGACCGTGACCAGAAAGTTGCATATTCGGTTTTGCCGCGGAGAAGCATTAGGGGGAGACGAAGCACCCACCAAACAACCCAAAAAGTGTTGTAGAACCATCAGAACGACTCTCAACCTGCATAATTAAGGTCATTTTTGCTAAAATTGTTGCATAGGGCTTCTTTAATACCACTGCTTGGTTGAATTTCCTATTGTGATACGGTGTTTAGAACGTCAATTATGTTTCAGTTATCAGAGCTATAAAATAGCGATCTGACAGACCATAATGTTCAGAACATAACAACATTGTGGCATATGACTGAGGTGGCTTTTAGTTTATGGCAGTAGACTAAGTAAAACAGAAGACAGTTTAATCTGTATGTAAATGTATTTATTTGATTTAGAATAATAACGGTGGTAATTATAATAATGTAATATTGATGTAATATAATGCAGGTCAGTTAAAGGATATCTGAGCAGTTGAAGAACCGTAGATGTTGCTTGACAGTAGATCAGTAGCAGTCTCTTGGCTGTCCACAATGATGTAAGGCCTGTCCTGCTCCCCATGCTCTACTCACCTGTCCACGTTCACAAAGTCCAGCCACCCTGGAGCATTAACAAGATATTGATTAAAAAAGACAGACATTATAATTCTGATTATAATTATTTTAGTTATTGTCAATTGTTTTTATATTTGTATTGTATTCTTGGTATGGTGCCAATTTGATGCTATGGTTTGGTTACTCAACGATGATGACATTTGACAAAGATTATCTTAGGCTTACTATAATTAGAGGTGTTCCCATGGTTATTTGCTAGGTCAAGTAATCAGGTGGGCTGGAGCCAGGGCCAGCTGTGACAACAACAACAACAAACAACAACAACAGCATCAACAACAACAACATCAACAACAACAACAGCATCAACAACAAAAACAACACATGAGTCAAACATGCAGCAACATTCAACATATTTTCTCAATATCAGCATCAGTTTACACAATTTAAGTACATTTAATATTAATGGCAGATGAGCAAAGTGCTGGTTTCCTGTACATGGCGTGAGCCTAGTTCTACACTCCATGATACAGTAACTTAAATGAAGATCTCCATTGAAAATAGTTGTACATGGTATAACTAAAAAACATTTACTTACAGTATATGATGGGCATGTTGCTGCAAAGCACTGCTGCAAAGCACATTTCCCGCCACATCTGGCCATGGGTCACAACCCAGCCTGTTAGAAAAAAATTGAAAAAGGTTAACTGTGGATATGAATAAGCAGTTTATGGTCAATGCTATGCCAGTAAAAGCTAAACTGTGGGCATAGGTTTGTAGTTTGAGGTCTATGTTTTTGCGTTCTTACTTGCTGGTTCCATAGGCCTATCAGCCTTCTCACTGGCTGGTTCAGTAGGCCGAAGATGCTCTCCAGTCTGAGTGTCCTCCATGTGTAGGTAATCCATGTTGTTTTGTCCCCAGCCTCTCTGAGTACCCAGTGTGGCTTGCGCCACACTTGAAAAGCCTGTAGAGAAGACTTTCCTTGAGTTCTCCAGGATCTCCATCTTCCTGCACCCTCAGCTGTGTCGACGTTAGCAGTTTTAACGTTTTTTTCTGAGTGCTTTCTCTTAGTCAACCTGGTGTTCAGCCCAGATGACAGTTGTTTCTTTAGGTTTCTCTCTGGATACACTGGATTAGCAATATCAAACAGATAAGAAAACAGATGATTGATGAATAAGTACAGAATCGCCAGGAGAAAGCTCTCTCTTAATATCTCTGGTGCAGCCAGGTCAAACTGATACAGTGTTTTACTTTGCACTTAGAATGTTAGAAAATAGTGTTGCTGGAGTTCTACAACGCTAGTTGTAATTATTTAAATCCAAATTTCAAGATTTATTTTATAGTTCAAGATTTATTTTATAGTTATGGTTATATGATTTAGCAGACCAATTGTCCAAAGTGACTTACAAATAAAAACAATACAATAGTTAAAACATTAATAGTGAACAGTTGGTTAGACTACATTAAGGAAAATAGCAATAATAAACAATAATGTCTATGCGATATCAATGATCAATAGCCTAATAAAAATAAACAAATAAAGTATATTTTTATAGAACATTTAACACAACAGGGTTGACCCAAAGTGCTTTGCAAATAATAAAATAACAATAATAACAACAATAATAAAATAACAATAATAACAACAATAATAAAATAATAATACAATACAACATGAGAGAGAGAAGTGGAGAAGGAGGAGCCCACATCCACAGTGGGATCCCTACAATCATTAGTAGGAGAAAAGGCACACACACACACACACACACACACACACACACACACTGAGATTCCTAGAAGTGTGTGACATTTTGAGTGTGGGGCCCTGCACTAACATAGCTATTACACACAGAGAGGATGTCTGTGTGTGTGTGGGTGTGTCTGTGTGTCTCATCACACACA
>NC_063198.1:23491485-23493985 GCF_017589495.1 Alosa alosa
CCAACAGGTTGCAACTTTGCAAGGTGTGTCAGGTTGCAACCTGGGTGACACCTCTGGCAATTCACCTCTGGCAGACCTGTTAAGACCCCGTTTGTGACTTTACTAAATTATTTCAAACGATGAAGAGCCTTTTTGACTTCATGTCTGTCTGTGCCAGATGTTCAGAGCTACTTAAGCAAGACTGAGAATCCCATTGTGATCAGTGGAGGATTTTTAGCCGTTTTTGGTGGCTGATGTGGGTGTTTTTTAGATGTTTAAGAGCTATTTAGCACTCCCTGTCAGGCTGTGTTGTATAATTAGTACTGTTTAAGCACAGTTCGGTTTCCCTTTGTGGCACTGTTAGCAGTACATCTAACACGTTTGGTGAAACACTTAGTCATTCTCATTTTCTTTTAAGTAGCCTGAAGTACCATATACTCAACCCATGAATTAATCAGTAAAATGTACTTTGCGTCCATGTTGAGACTAGATGCACTTAGGGTGATGGCTAGAGCCAGTAAGCCGTAATGATTCATTCATAACCCCTGATGAAAGAATTGGTGGAGTTTGTTGTAACTCGGGCAAAGTGAAGTGATTCCCCTGCGTGTGGGTTGCCGCTGGTTTGGGTTCTGATGTCACTTATGTAAACACTCCTGTGTTTCAGTCATTGCTCAGGGCAACCCCAAGCCCATCTGTAGGGCAGCATTCACTCTCACCAGAAGTCCCGCCAGGACCTCCCCAAGCTCCTCTCTCCACACAGTTCTTTAGTGGCTCTCATCACGAAAGCCCTCATTCTCCCTCGAAGTTGCACCCCCCTGACCTTGTCGTCTTAGCCCGTCACTCCTCATTCCTTCTCCCTCTCTCTCTTTTTCTCTCTCTCTCTCTCTCTCTCTCTTTCTCGCTTTCTCGGCAGCAAGCCTATCATTTCTGAGTCACATTTGGCCGCATGGGGGATCCCTGCTCAGTCTCTGTCTGTCTCAGTGAGGTGTGGAGAATGCGATCTGACTAATAAGAGTTCAAAAGCAATCTGCCTCCGCCCCCCTCGCCCCCATAGAACCTCTCTTCTCTCGCTTTTTCGAGGAGATCGTTGCACGACTGCTGCCGACACAGATTCGTTCGTGGGTGACAGACTTCTCACCCTCTCAGTTTGAGAGATAATTATGCCTTATGCAAAAATTTAACAAAGCTGTGAGACAGTGTCTGTGTCTGTGTGTGTGTGTGTGTGTGTGTGTGTGTGTGTGTGTGTGTGTGTGTGTGTGTGTGTGTGTGTGTTTGTGTGTGTGTGTGTGATAACGATAGGGTTATTGTTAGCATGTTCATTTCTTCAGTGCTGTTTTGTGATAGTCCCCCCCAAGGCTCCGTGGCAGTGTGGGGAAATGTCATTATTATTTACATCAGTGACAGGAGGAGGAGACAGACAGACAGTCTCGTGTGCACAGCCATAATGGACAGCGATGCTATTACACTTATTTGTCATTTACTGGGTAATGGCTTTGTGTCATTAGATGCTTGACTGTGTGTGTGTGTGTGTGTGTGTGTGTGTGTGTGTGTGTGTGTGTGTGTGTGTGTCTTGTCTTTGGGGCTTCTGCTAATGATGGTGACTTAATGTCTGTGTTGAATATTAGTTCTATTCATCAACACAGTGATGTGTTTTGATGGGTTGTGTGTGCGTGTGTGTGTGTGTGTGTGTGTGTGTGTGTGTGTGTGTGTGTGTGTGTGTGTGTGTGTGTGTGTGTGTGTGTGTGTGAGAGAGAGAGAGAGATGACAGCAAATTATCTGGCTTGTGGCATGTCTTTAGAGATGACAGTGTGAGATTGCCAGATCACCATGCTGTGTATTTTGTACAAATAAGAGAGCAGCTGAATGGCTTAGACAGTCATTGATGGCATTGATGAAGAAGAATCATGGTTTTGATGAGAAAAACAAAACATATCACTATGGAAAAGCCTTGAGATTTTTTTTTTTTTAGCTTTTTGAGTCCTATCCTCCCTCCTTCTATCCCTCTATTCATCTCTACCTCCAACTTCTCTGTCTCTCTCTCTTTCTCTCTCTCTTTCTCTAATGTTGAAGGCATATATTACATACATGTCATTTGGCACAAGTCTATGCACACAATGCAATACACAAATTTCATGCATTATCGGCAAGACAAGTAGACCACACACGCATACGCACACACACACACATGGACACAAGCACACACACCCAAACACACACACCAGACTGTCTTTGCTCAGTTGTGATTAAAGAGCAGTGATTAGCCATGCATTTGTGTATGTGTGTGTGTGTGTGTGTGTGTTATCCCTGACGTGCGCTGTCAGCGATACCAGCTTTTGGTGAGTCCTGGCTTATCACCGCGTGCCCTGAGACCACAGTGCCTTGTGCTAATAACACTGATTACTTCCCTATCTTTATCCAACTTATCATCTCCGCCACACACACACACACACACACACACACACACACACACACACACACACACACACACACACACACACACACACACACACACACACTCATA
>NC_063198.1:23498985-23518985 GCF_017589495.1 Alosa alosa
ATGGACATTCCCAAACCCTTATGCTAATACAGTGTGTGTGTGCGTGTGTGTGTGAGACTCTTTCTCTATCTCTCTCTCTGTGTGTGTGTGTGTGTGTGTGTGTGTGTGTGTGGGTGTGTGTGCATGCGTGTGTGCGTGTTTGTGTGTATGTTATCCTCATAATGTTACAAATTTATGTATACAGACAGGTATATGGCTTTTTATCTGTTTACCCCCCAAACACACACACACACAAACACACACACACTCACATAGAAAATAGCTGGTAGCTTCCCTAGCATGTACTGTGGGAAGTGAAAGTGTCTGTGAAATCCTTAAGATACTGATATACTGTTTTCTCCGGCACAATGGCTTCTATCATTTTCATAACAGCAGGTGATTTTCTGTTCAGCGGTGCCCAGCTCCAGAGGTCTGAGTTCCATACTGGCGTCTCGCTACCTTCTGTGTTGGTGTCTGTGCTTCAATTACCGTTTTTCTGCACCGCTGTTTGTATGGGCAGCCGCCATTGTGCGATGGAGAAAATGACCAGGCGATAAACTCAGTGATTATCTCGCAAACAGTCCGTGTGTTATCAGCGTTTTTTGTTTGGTGCAGTTCAGAAACCATGACAACGGACTGGGCAAACCGAGGTGAGCTGATGGCAGGTAGCCTAGCGCATGCTCCCTCTCCCTCGCTCCTCATCAGCCTCCACTCCAACGCCAACACCAATGACAACACCAGCACCAATGCCAACACCAATGCCAACACTAACATCAATGCCAACACCAGCATCAATGCCAACACTAACACCAACACCAATACCAATGCCAACACCAGCACCAATGCCAACACCAATGCCAACACTAACATCAATGCCAACACCAGCATCAATGCCAACACTAACACCAACACCAATACCAATACCAACATCAGCACCAATGCCAACACCAATGCCAACACCAGCACCAATGCCAACACTAACATCAATGCCAACATTAACAATAACACCAACACCAATGCCAACACCAACACCAGTGCCAACACTAGCACCAATGCCAACACCAATGCCAACACCAACATCAATGCTAACACCAACACCAATGCCAGCACCAGTGCCAACACCAATGCCAACACCAGCACCAATGCCAACACCAACACCAGTGCCAACACTAGCACCAATGCCAACACTAACATCAATGCCAACATTAACACTAACACCAATGCCAACACCAGCACCAGTGCCAACACCAATGCCAACACTAGCACCAATGCCAACACTAACATCAATGCCAACATTAACACTAACACCAACACCAATGCCAACACCAGCACCAGCACCAGTGCCAACACCAATGCCAACACCAACACCAATGCCAACACCAACACTCTGACCCTTTCCTCCCTCCAGTCTGCCCATGCCTGGACTGCTTCCATCTCATCTTACAATCCACACACACCACACTAACACTAACACCAACACCATGGCCAACACTAATATTAACACCAACACCAATGCCAACACCAATGCCAACACCAGCACCAATGCCAACACCAATGCCAACACTAACATCAATGCCAACATTAACACTAACACCAACACCAATGCCACCACCAACACCAGTGCCAACACTAGCTCCAATGCCAACACCAATGCCAACACCAGCACCAATGCCAACACCAACACCAACACCAATGCCAACACCAGCACCAATGCCAACATCAACACCAGTGCCAACACTAGCACCAATTCCAACACCAATGCCAACACCAACATCAATGCTAACACCAACACCAATGTCAGCACCAGTGCCAACACCAACACCAGTGCCAACACTAGCACCAATGCCAACACTAACATCAATGCCAACACTAACACTAACACCAACACCAATGCCAACACCAGTGCCAAAACTAGCACCAATGCCAACACCAACATCAATGCCAACACTAACACTAACACCAACACCAATGCCAACACCAGCACCAGTGCCAACACCAACGCCAACACCAATGACAACACTAACACCAATGCCAACGCCAATGCCAACACCAACACCAGTGCCAACACTAGCACCAATGCCAACACTAACATCAATGCCAACACTAACACTAACACCAACACCAATGCCAACACCAGCACCAATGCCAACACCAACACCAGTGCCAACACTAGCACCAATGCCAACACTAACATCAATGCCAACATTAACACTAACACCAACACCAATGCCAACACCAACACCAATGCCAACACCAACACTCTGACCCTTTCCTCCCTCCAGTCTGCCCATGCCTGGACTGCTTCCATCTCATCTTACAATCCACACACACCACACTAACACTAACACCAACGCCAACACCAATGACAACACTAACACCAATGCCAACGCCAATGCCAACACCAACATTAACACCAACACCAATACCAATGCCAACACCAATGCCAACACTAACACTAACATTAACACCAATGCCAACACTAACACCAACACCAATGCTATTTGTGTGTGTGTGTGTGTGTGTGTGTGTGTGTGTGTGTGTGTGTGTGTGTGTGTGTGTGTTTTGAGAAAGAGAGAGGGAGAGAGAGAGAGAGAGAGAGAGAGAGACCACAGAGAGGGAGAGAGAGAGTGTCTGTGGGGTTGAGCCCTTACAGTGTCTCAGTCTGTGAATGTTTGGCTTGTTGGCTGACTGACTTAAGGATTGACAGACAGACAGACAGACAGACAGACAGACACACGGGCGGGCGGACGGCCATGCAGTTGGGCATTTACATGCAGAGGAGATGAGCTGTCAGAGCCTTGTCTCTAGGAACAGAAGATGCGAGACTCACCCAGGGAGACGGGCCAGCACTGTAACAATCCCTTATTTATTTCCCAGGCGCTGTTTACGTCTCACAGCCAGGCCTGACAGACAGATGAGATAAGATGATATTTGATTAAATTTTCACATTTTTTATACTAACACACACACACACACAGTGTCACTCACAAATACACACACACACAAACTGTGAGACAGACACACGGCAACACACGCAGACACACACAAATGGACACACACAAACACAAACCGCGAGACAGAGACAAACGACACACACACACACACACACACACACACACACACACACACACACACACACACATACACAAGCAGACAGACATCTGACTACAAATTGCTAGCTGCCAAAGTGGCTTTAGACAAGCCCCAACCCACAGAAGGAGGCGCGCATCGACATGTTGAAACCCTGTCCGGTCCCCGAGCGCTCGGATCAATTCCACTCTTCGCCCCGCTCAGCTGTCTCTCACCCCGGCGGCTCTCAATGGCCTCGGTCAAAATCTATTTCCACCTGTGAGCCACTTAGACCAGCACCGAACCGGAGCTGGAATTTATCTGGTACACATAAGCCCACTGTGCAGAAGGGGGCTTAACGTTCCACTGCTGTGCAATAAGTTTTAGACCACTACTGACCACTTCATGCAGTAGGTTTAGACCACTACTGACCACGGCATGCAGTAGGTTTAGACCACTACTGACCACGGCATGCAGTAGGTTTCAGACTACTATTGACAACATCATGCAGTAGGTTTAGACCACTACTGACCGCATCATGCAGTAGGTTTAGACCACTACTGACCACCGCCATGCAGTAGGTTTAGACCACTACTGACCACGGCATGCAGTAGGTTTGGACCACTACTGACTTCGTCAGGCAAAGCGTTTTAGACCACTACTGACCGCGTCATGCAGTAGGTTTCAGACTACTATTGACAACGTCATGCAGTAGGTTTTAGACCACTACTGACCGCATCATGCAGTAGGTTTAGACCACAACTGACCATGTCATGCAGAAGGTTTCAGACCACTATTGACGACGGTTTAGACCACTACATTTGAACTTGATTTTCAGCTGCGAACAGGTGAGATTACAGTTGTGCTGTGTGCGTGTGTGCGTGCGTGCGTGCGTGTGTGAATGTGTACCTGGATACCTGTGTGTACTGCTGTGTGTTCATTTCTTCCTGCTTTGCTTATTGAAAAGCAGTAGCGTAGCGTTGGAATAGTCAAGTGTTTGTGTGCGGGCAATTGTGTGTGTCTGTGTTTGTGTTTATGTGTGGACGTGTTTGTGTGTGTGTGTGTGTGTGTGTGTGTGTGTGAGAGTGTAATTGTGTGTAGGAGTCTACTGTATGTCTGTGTCTGTGTCTGTGTGTGTAGACATGTGTATGTGTGTGTGTGCTCACCTGTGTATAGCTGAAAGGAGATTTTTGATCTGCATATAAGCCACTTACAGTACACCTGCACATCAAAGTGAATTTGGAATACATTTCAATGTGTACACATGAATCCATTTAGGATTACGTTTGGAATATGTGTTTTTCTCTGAATTAAACCTGTTCTGGGGCAGGCTGTGAATACCTCACCATAGGAGTGCTAACTACCCTGGACAGAAGTAGGTTTGCAATAGCAGTGTGTGCACATTGCACAATATAACCCCCTCCAGAGGTAGGATTACAGTGCTACTGTTTTCTAACTTAAGTCCCACATATAAGTGGCTTTAGAATCCATCTGTGGGTTTGAAATATATATCTTGGAGAGAAGTGGGTTTGTTATATCTCCTCTGGGCTTATATACACCTGTAGCAATGTGGGTTAGCAATATATCTTCTGAGCTCCCTTAAACCTGTGCAGGATTTGGGTAATACCACTATGTGTTCACTGCAGTCTTTGCAGGAGTGGGTTTGCTGCTGTAACACTACTTCCAGATGATTCAGCAGTAGTCATCACTTCTACTCGCAGAACATCTTCAGTTTAATAGTTGCTTCGAGCTCTTTGCAAATGTCACGTCTTAAAACAGTTCATTTTATCAGACCAGCCAGTTAGGAGCACAGGAACAGCTGCTGGAGGAAAGGGCATTTGGCTGTTTAATCACACCAAACAAAGAAGAATTTAAGCCTTTAAAAAAAGTTTTTTTGCCTTATTTTGAGGGAAGAGCCAGTTACAGGCATCTCCTGAGAGTCTGTAGCACTGAAAGCTAGTAGGCAGTCACGGCTACAGAATATCCTATGGTTGGGGGATGCAGAAACACCTTTTGCAGGTATGTGAATAGCCTCCTGTCCCTGCGTTGTCTGTTTAAAGAGAGATGGACTGGGCGGCTGACAGGAGACTCATCTCAAAGACCGGCCATTTAGAGATGAAGTGCTCTCTTTCCGACTGTCCTTGTTGGCCATTTGCAGGTCTTAGAGGGCGAGTGGTCATGTCTGTCTGAAAGGATGGGGGAGTTTAGTGATTGTTGTCCAGGGTGCTTAGACAGCTCCAGACAGGCGGAGCGAGAGAGCCATTCTGTGGCCCCTGTTTTAATCCCCTCTTCTCTGGCTGACCAGCTGATCCTCATGCCTGCTCAGCTCTGCGCTCTCAGCTCTCAGAGATCAGAGATTACACACACACACACACACACACAACACTCAGTAATCCCCACACATGCCTCAACACCTCACTACACACAAACACACACACACTTACACACAGTCAGTCACATACACACATATGCAGTATACCTATACACACGCATGTACACACACACCTTCACACAGACATTTCTATCCCTTGTGTCCACTCCACCCTTTTTCTTATATTCTCTCCCTGTGTCCTCTATCTCTCCTTTTTATTCCCCTTTTTGCCCCTGCCCTCCCTTGTCATTACTCTTACTCTCCCTCTCTCCCTGGGCCCATTACGGCTGCCCTGCTCCCCTAAGGGTTTGATGAGACCCAGAGTGCAGCCCTCAGCGCTAAGAGAAGAATGGCTTACAGCCACGGCTCAGAGGAGAGCAGAGAGGAGAGGAAGAGAGGAGAGGAGGTGGGGGGCTAGGAGAGGAAGAGAGGAGAGGAGATGGGGGGTTAGGAGAGGAAGAGAGGAGAGGAGGTGGAGGGCTAGCAGAGGAAGAGAGGAGAGCAGGTGGGGGGCTAGGAGAGGAAGAGAGGAGAGGAGGTGGAGGGCTAGCAGAGGAAGAGAGGAGAGGAGGTGGGGGGCTAGGAGAGGAAGAGAGGAGAGGAGGTGGAGGGCTAGGAGAGGAAGAGAGGAGAGGAAGAGAGGAGAGGAGGTAGAGGGCTAGCAGAGGAAGAGAGGAGAGGAGATGGGGGTTAGGAGAGGAAGAGAGAGGAAGAGAGGAGAGGAGGTGGAGGGCTAGGAGAGGAAGAGAGGAGAGGAAGAGAGGAGAGGAGGTGGGGGCTAGGAGAGGAAGAGAGAGAGAGGAGATGGGGGTTAGGCAGAGGAAGAGAGGAGAGGAGATGGGGGGTTAGGAGAGGAAGAGAGGAGAGGAGATGGGGGGTTAGGAGAGGAAGAGAGGAGAGGAGATGGGGTGTTAGGAGAGGAAGAGAGGAGAGGAGGTGAAAGGAGACTAGACTAGATTAAATGAGAGGAGAGGAGAAATTAGAGGAGGAGAGGATCTCTCACAGGTGGATGTCTTCAGTTATAGCAGTTATCAGAGTCGAACCACTGACCCAAACCATATTCTTACATCTGACCACAGCTCTTGTTTTACGTAAGTACTAAGGCTACATTTACACCGTCACTGTTAAATGTGACCCAATTCAAATTTTTTGCTCATATACTGTATGGCACGACATTCATGGGCGTGTAAACAGGAAAGAAGCGCATGGATTCCGATATGTTCTTATCGGATTCTGGCCTCATTCATATGTGGAAATTAATCCGAAATGAATCGGATATGTGCCAATGGGACAGCAGTCTAAACAGGCAGATCGGATATTCCCTGTCATTTTCAACGTGTGATAGTTGAAAATGCCCAGAATCTTTTACGTTTTCGCATAACACTACATACAATGTTGCTTTCAGTTTCATGTGAACGCACTATTGGCAGAAGGGTGTAATTAAAATGACAACAGAAATGGAAAAGCTGCATAAAAGGCTGTAGGCTCTCCACTTTCTTATTTGCCTTAAAATAAAACCTATAGCCTATTTTGCGGACTTCTCAAGATACTTTGGAGACGAAAGTAAACAACTAGCCACTGAAATACCCTAATGCAAGCTTCTTTCGTGCATTTGCATCTGTTTGTTTGCTTTCATTTCGGTGACCAAAATGCCTCTGGTGCACATGCGGATTGTCTCAAAGTGTTTAAAATTAGTAAACCATATCTGATATGGGCCACTCTCTAGCATAATGTGCAAACAGGCAGTCCAAAAGTCCGATTTGCCGCCGGATATAGGTGGCAAATCAGAACTGTGGACCAAGGCCTGTAAACGCAGCCTCTGTGTGCATTGTGTGCCGATACACTCTACCGCATCAGCTAGTTGCAATGTAAGGGCTAACGCTGGGTGAAGGCAGGACTGTGATGAAGGGAAATGGTGGGATAGGGTGGCTGTGCCTGGTCAGGGATTCAGACTGACTTCCAATGAACTCAGAAGGCTGTGAAGTTCTTAGGATGGAGGAGTCAGCATCCCATCAGACTGCGAGCCATCAGGGTTTGAGTAATGACTTCAGCTCAGTCAGTTCAGATCAGTCAGATAGCGAGATATCTAGAAGGAAGGCTAGAGAGAGAGAGAGAGAGAGAGAGAGAGAGAGAGAGAGAGAGAGAGAGAGAGAGAGAGAGAGAGAGAGAGAGAGAGAGAGAGAGAGAGAGAGAGAGAAATTTGACTGCAGTGTCTGTCAGGAGTTGGATAATGACTTGAGTCAAACTCAGAGATGGGGCTGCATAACTCCACCCATGGTGAGAGGATGGTGTGAAAAAGAAACACAGGAGAGAGAGAGAGAGAGAGAGAGAGAGAGAGAGGAGAGAGAGGGAGGAGGAAAGGGCAAAGATGAAAAATGGGCAGAATAGAATAAGATCGAGAGAGAGGGGAGGAGAGAGAGATGGGGGGCAGAGAAAAAGAGCAAGAGAATGGAAGATGAACAAGAAGAAGAGAGAGGAAGAGAGGCCACACAAAGTGTGAATTGATAAACACAGCAGGTGAGATGGAATGTGGACCCGCATCACTATGGCAACAGCTATAGCACCACAAGATAAAGTCTGTAGTCGCTGTCTTTTTCTTACTGTTCCTCTTTCTCTCTCTCTCTCTCACACACACACACACACACACACACACACACACACAGACACACACACTCACACACATACATACACACACTCTCTCTTTCACACACACACACACACACACACACACACATACACCAGCAGAATAGACACCTCCACCAAATACACACAATCCTCCCCCTCGTAACACATGCTGTTGTCTCCCTTTCTGATGGATATCTGCAAACTGTGTGTTCTCACTGGAACACTAGTGCGCTTCATTTCACAAGATTCATGAGAGAGAGAGAGAAGCAGAGACAGATAAAACGAGGTATTGGGTGGTGATCAACACAACAGCATGTCTATTCTTAGCGGCGTCAGAACTCAAGGCGAGTAGATTCAGACTGAGGCATGCTGGAGTCTGATGAAGCGTTTGCATAATGTTCCTTTGATGCCATCTGCTTGCCTATCTGTCACCAAGCATCAGTGGGCATCATGGGGAAGTGCCACGCCAAGGCTCCCGAGAGTTCCGCGGGAACGGTGCCATGCAGGGAGACACAGAGCATCTCCATTTCTGCGTCAGCAACTAATCATATGATTACATCTCTTTCACTATTAGTCCTCTCTCTCTCTCTCTCTCTATCTTTCTCTCTCTCCCTCCCTCCATGTGTGTGTCAGTGACTGATCTTAACAATCACGTCTCTGTCACTATCAGTCCTCTGTGTGTGTCTCCTTCTCCACATCAGAGGCATCCTGCATGCCGTCCATTCAAACACACAGGGGCCAGACCCCTGTTGTGAGCCACCACAACTATAGCGCCTTTCAATTGATAGCTTTGAAGTTTTCCATGGAGACAGCTTAGGTGAAATCTCCCATAGAGAACACACACGCACACACACACACACATGCATATGCACACTCCATTGCACTCAGCCAGTCTTCAATCACACACCGACTGTGCAGCTGTCAATCTACCTCACAGGCGCCCTGTACCACCCTGTAGTAATGGCCTCTATGCAGAAATTACAGGGCTGTGAGTAACTGTAGCGCTCGCTCTCTAACCAGATCATGTAAATCACAGCTGTTCACCATCAGATCTATTGCCTGGCTTTTAATAAACAAAATGTATGTGTGTGTGTGCGTTTCCTGAGGAAAAGAGAGAGAATTGTGTGTTTTGTTTTCTTTTTTCCTTTCACTCACAATTTGTGTCCATTGCGAACTTGAGGACAATGGTATGGACCCTTTCAACAAGGTAAACAAAAACAATGCTTGAACATTCTATTTGGGCCCCAATCTACTTCCTCTGCATTATGATAACATATGGAATGTTAAAAAGGAAGTCTTGTGGGGCCAACTATGATGCTGATAATGGAACTCTCTTGAAAGGGTCTATAAGATAGAAGGTGCAATTAACTCCAAGAATGCATCATGAATCTGATGTGGACTTTCTTCTTAAGAACAGATTTAAGAGAACAAATAAGAAGAGATTTAGCCTGGAAATCCAGAGCCAAATCTAGAAAGATTTAGGGTCTGGGTATGAGTAATGAAAATGGCCCAACTCGAGGGGCAGCACCAAGCATGCATTTCAAAATTATCACTGCACGCAACTGGATAACACTACGGCCAATGTTTACTGACTGATTCCGGACTTTGACATAGCAGCGCTGTCGTCGTCTGTTTAGCTCGCCTCTGGCCCATATCAGATACATTGAAGTGATTGGTTCAGCTCGGCTCCAAGGGCATGGGTAATAAGCATCATTACTGATTGCCAGAGTGATTCGCTAAGCAAATTCAAATTGTGTTGTCGTGAGAACTCTGGAATTCCAGGGTAGAAGAGATTGGTTAATAAATCCCGTTGTTCCTATATATACTACAGATAATAAGCTATTAATCAGTATAAGTGTAACTCTTATTTAACATATTGTTGCACGGTACAGTTCGGCTCAGGGTTAGATAAGATAATAATGAGTACATGTAATGTAAGTATAGCCTACTTACTGTATTATTATGTTCCTCATCCATAATTATTACTATTACCACATGTAGACTGTGCCAGGGACACTTAATGCAAAGCGAAGCCAGTCTATGAGCTGAGGCAGGGGCACCCACATGGGGATGGAGGGCCAATTGGTGTGAGTGTCATGGTTCAGTGGGTCGTGGCGGTCTGGTGCGGTGTGCGCTCGATCGATACCAGTGTGCCTCGTTAAGGCTGAGGCATCAGGAGGGACAGCTTTCCCCCTTCTTCTGATACCTCACTGCATCCCTCACTCTCTCTCCCTTTCTCTTTCGTCCTCTCAGTCTTCCCCCTTCTTTTGATACCCCCCCCTCTCTCTCTCTCTTATTGGAGGTATGGTTAGAGTCTTCTTGTTGGAGTCCCTTGGGGGCTTCAGTCCTGTTTTTGATGGATGGATGCATACAGACGCTGCCCAGAAGATGAGTGATCAAATTCCAGCTATGTCACACGGCTCCATCACAACAGCTGGTTCAGAAACAGATGTTACATTTGGCTACAGTTTATGTCGCAGAACTTGACAGAAGCAAGAAGAGATGAAATTCAGTGGTAGTAATAAACTGACCATATAGAGAGTAAAGATGGCTTACAGTGTAACTGGATGTCATTTTCTAGTACCTGGCCTGCCTCCAGTGAAAGTTGCTGTGACATTGACTGTGTGTGTGTGTGTGTGTGTGTGTGTGTGTGTGTGTGTGTGTGTGTGTGTGTGTGTGTGTGTCTGTGTGTCTGTGTGTCTGTGTGTTCTGAATGGAGCACTGTGACTTTTAAACACACCCTAGGGGAGCGCACCTCCAGCTGCCAGCCACTGACTTTTAACACTGACCTCAAAAAAGGCTTGTGTGTGTATATGTGTTTGTGTGAATGTGTGTGAGTGAGAGAAAGAGAGAGAGAGAGAGAGACAGATAGAGATTTGCCTCATATCGTAAATGCAGCAAAAAGGCATTGCATTGCTAGTGTGCTAGAGTGTGTTGAATGAAGGAGCAATCTCAGATCAAATTGCCTCTTAATGTACGACAGGGTCACATGAGAAGTGGGGACAAACTTAAAGGGTGTGTGTGTGTGTGTGTGTGTGTGTGTGTGTGTGTGTGTGTGTGTGTGTGTGTCAGGTTTGCGTGCTTCAGAAAGTGTAGTACAGTGACACTGCAGGGTAAAGATGACAAGAACATTTAATCTCACTTAAATGTACATGCACATAAGCACACACACACACACACACACACACACACACACACACACACACACACACACACACACACATACATACACAAACACACACACACATACACACGCACCCAAACATCTCACAGTGTTTATCCATGAGCATGTACACATGTGTTCACTTAATTCAAATGAGTCATCCTACTTAACCCATGGAGCAAACAGACACACATGCTCATCTGTCCCCACACACACACACACACACACACAGACACACGCGCGCGCGTATCACATACGTTCATGCATTCGAGATGCACTGGAGGATGGCGTTCGTTAAAGGGTCTGTTCTGCGATCCTGGCTCCTATAGAGCATGGTTCAGTGGGCATCGTCTCTGTATGTATGTTGGCGTGGGCATCTGTGTCATCAAGCATGCCTCACTAGTGCCACCTGATGCCACCACTGAGGTCCCACTGAGCACAGAGAAGACTGAAGGTCAACATTCAACAAATTTGGGTGGGGTTCCGAATCCAGTCACAAAAGGGAGGGGATCCGTTGCTCTGACAACGGCACTGGTACAGAACACTGGGTATCCGTAACTCAGCAACAACACCGGAGATACGGAATGTTGGTGTCCTGTTACCTTGACGATATAAAAAAATATTTAAAAGGGTGGTGTTTTTTTGGTCTAAGAGCAGAGAGACAGTGAGGTGAGATTCCATCGTTCTGAGATGTGGTTGTGTAGTGTACTGTAGGAATGGGTTCTCTTACTATGATGCATGTCAGGGTTGTGTCGTGTACTTTGAGATCCAGACAAACAGGCCAGAATGAAAAGATGTGTTTCCTCTCCATATCTAGCCCATTTCCAGCGTAGCTTATGTACTCTCAGCATTAAGTGCGCTTCAGTGGCTCATATGCACTGGGAAGTACACTTCACCATACTGCATGGACTGCCTGAGGAGTGCAGAGAGAGTAAAAGCGTGTTGCCTACCCCGAGCAGTGAGCCAGCTGAGGAATTCATGCACATCATGTTAGCTGCTCCTAGTGCCTTTTTAAACCTCCTGAGTGCCAATCGACATCACTTCTGCAAAGACCTGGGCCAGATCCAGACCACATCTGAGACGGACGTGTCGTGTCTCCAGGGACATTTTCTTCCCTTCTTCCCTTGTTCAGCTTTCTCACCTGTCTCTGTGTGTGTGTGTGTGTGTGTGTGAGTGTGTGTGTGTGTGTGTGTGTGTGTGTGTGTGTGTGTGTGTGTGTGTGTGTGTGTGTGTGTGTGTGTGTGCATGTGTGTGGGTGTGTGTCTGTGTGTGTGCTCTGGTCTTTCTCTCTGTCCAGTCTGGTGTCTATTACTGCCCAGGCCTTTGCAGGGTTGCATCTGCCATCTTTCCCTCCCCTGTCATTTTCTCTCTCTGATTTTGATCATGTCCTGTTTCCATAATTCAGTTTCAGTATAAGTATAAGTGTATATACTCTTTTGATCCCGTGAGGGAAATTTGATCTCTGCATTTATCCCAATCCGTGAATTAGTGAAACACACTCAGCACACAGTGAACACACAGTGAGGTTAAGCACACACTAGTTGCTTAGAGGTCACTCAATGGGAGTCCACCCCTCAGCTGGACAGTGCTGGTACTTCTCTGGTTTGCTCATCTGCAGGTGGTGCCAGAATTGTCCTGCTCTCTTTTGAATCCCGTGGGAAGACACATCCACAGTTGGCAGCAAACATGTGGATAAAATGCACATCAGCTATGTTGTGTTTTGGAAAATAGAAAAGCTTGAAAAATGGAACCACACCGACTCGAAGTGGACAATAATTACTCCTCCCCTGGCAGCGGAGTAAATGACCAATCAGCTGAATAACCAATCCCATCCAGGCCACGTGAAATATGCTTTCAGTGCCAAACACACACACACACACACACACACACACACACACACACACATGCACACACACACACCGACAGAAACACACAAACACACACTCACAAAGCCACTCACAGCCCACCCACATTGGTAGGACCAGGCTTGGTTTTTCAAAGAGATGCTTTTAACACCACCTGGGTCTATGTGATTGATTTCACAGAAAGGTGTGTAAACACCAACAGTGCCCTCTGTATGTGTGAGCTTGTCAGTGTGTGTGTGTGTGTGTGTGTGTGTGAGAGTGTGAGGGGGGAGGGGGTGAAGGAGAAGAAAGGAGTGAAGAAAGAAAATGAGTAAAAAAATGGACAAAAAGAGTGAATAAAGAGAATGGAGAATATGAAATGGGAGAATACCAAACAGATAGTAAATGAAGGGGATAGAAAGAGAGAGAGAGAGAGAGAAAGAAAGCGACAGAATTCAGTAGCTCTGGATGCAATGGATAGAATATTAATGATTAAAGAATAGTAATGGTGGGTGAAGTGTGTGTGTGTGTGTGTGTGTGTGTGTGTTGGGTCTCTTTAGAGAGATGAGCCATGGTGTGTGTGTGGGTGCCAGCTCCCTGCTACGCCAGCTAGCATCACTCGCCTAAGTAGGTCAGGCTCCATGGAGGCTCCGCTCCACACCAACTCCAAGGATGTGTGTGTGTGTGTGTGTGTGTGTGTGTGTGTGTGTGGTGAAACCTGCATCTCTCTCTCTCTCTCTCTCTCCCCCTTTTTATTCCTTTCTTCATTTCTCTCTCTCCAGTATCTTATTTACCTCTTTTATCCTTCATTTCTGTGATCACTCTTTCCTCTTCTCCTCCTCTCCTCTCCTCTCTCTCTCTTCTTCACCCCTCTCTCTCTTCTCCTCTGCTTCTGTCTCTCCTCCTCCACACTCACCGTTTCTCTCCACCCATCTAGCAGGGAATTATGTGTGCGCTGTGCTATTTATAATGCCACCGCTGCTCTCAGTGGTGTGGTACTGCTGTGTGTGTGTGTGTGTGTGTGTGTGTGTGATGTTGCTATGTGTTGTGTCATGTTGTGTGTGTGTACCGTGTTATGTTATTTTTGTGTCAGGTTGCATTGTGTGTTGTGCAAAGCGTTGCGTTACGTTGTGTTGTGTTGTGTTGTAGTCCATCTCCAGAGGGTGGGGGCTTGAAAGCTCCTCGGCTTTTGTTTTCCTTCCTGCATTTTTAAAGATCAGTCCACCAGCTTCACCGGAACAAACATGTTTTTTAACAAGCGGTATCAAGTGCACCATCCGCCGGTGCGCACACCACACCGCACCACACCGCACCGCACCACACTGCACCCGTGCGCTCCACGTGGACACGTGTTCAACCCCAGTCGCTCTCTCTCTCTCTCTCTCTCTCTCTGGCCCATTAGCGTCGACTGCGTTTTGATATTTTTCAATCAGGAGCTATTTTGGAGTTTGCGCCGGCCTCAGTTCCCTCAAGCTGATTTATTCATGATTACATAGTGCCTGTGGAGGTCTACTGGGGGTGCGCTGTTTCCTCCCCCCCCCCGAACATCCTCAGTGTACGGCCTCTCCCTGCCTCGGCGTCGCGATGAGTTGACGGTAAACAGCTGAAGCCAGAGACTCCAATGCAGTGGAAGAAATGTCTGTAGGATCTGCAGAGCTTGAGAAGAACACAACGGCGCTCTATAAATAATGGAGCCGGATCAGCTGAGAGAGCTATAATTTCACATGTGAAATTCCCCCTCGTTATTATTTGTGATGAGAGATTAACCTTCCATGTCGAAGGCATCAGAAGCCTTGGAATAACCAACATGCCCTCCGTTGCGTGGCTCGTGCATAATTCTTTGGCAGTAGGAGCAGTATTGCTGCTCGGGCTGATGATTAAACGGCTATATTTTGCATAACAAATCCGAGCTCAAGCAGGCTCAGACGGAAAGTGTGAATCATGGATTGCACTTCGGCTCCAAACGAGCAGGAAAGTGCACACGTGTCCACTACGTACTTGCGGTCTTGTGAGAGAGGTTCAGGATTAGACCGCAGGTCAGCACATGAGGCCCAGTTCTGCGCACAGAGTACTAGGACTAGACAAGACAAGACCCAACAGCTTTCAAACTGCAGCTTCACTGCATTGTGAGTGTTGTAAACCCAAGGCATTGAAGCCAGCTTCATGTAGTGAAACACCATTCATCAATCTAGCTATCCCTAGATGAGTTTTTATTAGCCCATCACACACACTCTCACAAGTTAATCTTTTTATTATCTTATAATCCTGTTATTGACGTGTAATTACTGCTATTGAGTGTGACTGTAACACGTTATTAAGGATGAAGAGGCTCATGAGATTGCATTTATTTTATGAGTGAATGTCCTCTCCTCCGTCTGGTCATCTTTCCAAACTGGCCTGTGGTGGTCTGAGTCTAACTGAACGTGACGAGTGATTCTTATTTACACATCATGAACTGAGCAGCTGTCTTCTGCTTGTCAAAGGCCTCCGGCTCTTTCTCTCTTGTTCTCTTCTTCTCCCTCCATCATCCACTCCCTCTCTCTCTTTTCTTCTCTCTCACTCTTATGCTCTCCTTTTCATCCTTCCTCTTTCTTTCTTTCTTTCCTCTCCTTTTTCCCTTGCTCCATCATTCAGGTTTTTTCCTCCCTCTCTCGCTCCATCCCTCTCTTTCGCGTTCTCTCTCTCTCTCTCTCTCTCTCTCTCTCTCTCTCTCTGTCTCTGTCTCCCTCCTCCGCACACCACCGCGGGGCTTTCCTCCGCTCCGCTCCAGACACGGCACCTTTGCACTCAGCGCTCGGCAGTCTGGGCCGTCACGCCAGCTGTGCCCCCCCGCGTGGGTCACACTAAGAGCCGCCTCGGACGCTGATGCCACCTGTGGTCCTGTCCGGCGCCGGTCATGCCCAAGCCAGCCACCAGCTCTCGGTCCTGCAGCACGCCTGCACTGCACCCGGACCGGGCAGCCGGCGTCGGTGGCTGGGTGAATGTGGGAGGTCAGGTGGGGAAAATAGACGGCGCTCAGACACAAGGTGAGCACAATTGTCCTCCTCCTGTGTGACGCAGTACCAAAACAGCCGCAGGCTACGGCTGAAGCTGGACCGGCCTTCTCTCGGCACGTTCCCCATGACATCAGTGCCAGAATGAGATTAAAAACTGAAGGACAAGGCTCGTAGAGGACAGGCTCTGATGGGATAACTTGGGAAGGACAGCGACTGATTGGATGCACTCTTAATACAAGAGTACTACAGGTATTACAGGACTTCAGCCTCTTTTACAGCACTGAGTTTTTAGATCAAGGAAATTAAAGAAAGACAGACAGCGATACTGGACAGTGGGTGGACATTAAAAGAAGGTGTTCAGATTCAGTTAATTTAATATTAATACTCCTCCTAATACTATTAATATACATCCATCCTTTTAAGTCTAGCTTAAGATTCAACTACTTTGATTTCTACGACCTCAATGGCTAAAGCATCCCATGTGTGACATTACCCTCATCCAAATAACAGGAGCCATTTAATCAGCTTTTGAGTTCTGGTACCTCAAGCGAGTTACTCTCATTACACACTTGGTAATAGGAGCCATGATAGGCCCTGATAATGGTTCCCGTGGTTCCTCATAAGGGTTCCTGTGGGTCCTGATCATGGTTCCTGTGGGTGCAGTGGGGTTATCTTCATTAGATCTTTTATTGAGACCTTATTGAGTGCTGTAGTCTGTACTGGTGTAGGTGTGCGGGTGTGTGTCAGTGTGGAAATAAGTATGTGTATGTAAGTGAGTATATAGTAAGTGTATAATAAGTGTATATAAGTGTGTGTGAGTGTGAATATCAGTGTGTGTGAGTGTGTGTAAGTAGAACTATAAGCACATGTGCATGAGAGTTTTCTCGCATTCTTTTCTCCTCTAAATGGCATAACAGTGGAATCTGTCAGTGAAGGGCAAAGAGCAATTATCTTACCATGCTGATTGATGATCCTGCTACTGTTTAACTCAGCACACAGAATGTGCTACACACACACACACAGGTGTGAACAGACAATTCTTTCTGGATCATTGCATGTGTTTCTGTCAAGTGTGGTTTAAGAAAAGGGGGGCTGGTGGCGTTAACTTGTTGGAATTGCAGAGGTGGGCCATTTATCAGCATTCTCCTGCAAATGCAAACAGCAGCAGGCCTGCCCGCTCCCATCAATCTGCCCAGAGAGCAGCGAGCGTGACGGAGGACGAGGAGCCCAGGGAGAGAGGGAGAGAGGGAGAGAGAGAGATAGAGGGAGAGAGAGAGTGAAAGGTGGGCACGGAGGACACCAGCAGGAGAAGGAGAGAGGGAAGAAAGAGAGAGAGAGAGAGAGGGAGTCTGGGGCTGAGGATGGCAGTTGGGGAAAGAAGGGGAAGAGAGAGACAGAGAGGGAGGACAAGAACAGGAGAGGGGGAGACAGGGACAAGAGAGATAGAGATGGGCACAGAGGACAGCAGGAGGAGGTGTGCCAGATAAGGAAAGAGGGGGCAGGAGAGATAGAGTGGGGTGGGGGGGCAAAAATGGGAGACATGAAAATAGGGAGGAAAACAGGCCCAAATTGTTAAGTGTAAAATGTAAATGAAGAGTGTGATTAGTTTGTGTTGATGAGCACTAGCACTAGTGTGTGTGTTGTTAGATTTGATTTCAGTAGTGTTGTGCTGTGCTAGACATGGAGATAGTTAGTTCATCAGAGATAGAGGGCTCCATTCTGAGCGTGTTGTGTTGTTCTGCACAAAGCTCAGTGTGTAGAGCACACGCGGGTTCAAGTGGTCCGTTGTGCCGGTCTGTTTGCGTGCGTAACCGTTGATTGATTTCTGTTGAGTGCTGTGTTGCGTAGCGTCTGAGTCTGTGCTCTGGAGAGCAGAGGACTGTTGTGGGTTGACTGTATCTCCAGGCCTGCTTTGGTTGGGGGGGGCTCAGGCACTTCACGGAGTCCATCTCCTAAGGCTTTTGAGCTCGGGCGAGACGGTCGCTCCTTTGAACCTCAGCGCAGCATCAGTGGCCAGTCCTTTTTTAATCTGTGTGTTTAATTAGCTTTTTAGTAGAGTCCTGTTCGGAAAGCCAGGGCTGAGCTTTGAAGACCCCGCAGAGCACCATCAAAGACACGCAGCGGCAGCGGCAGCGGCAGCAAGTAAAGACCAGAGGAGGAGGCAGCTCGCTCCATGGCAACTCTGTCCTCTCTCCTCTCTTCTACTCACTCCTTTCTTTTCTTTCCTCACGTCTCTCTTTATTCTTCTCTCTCTCTTCACTCTTTTCTCCTCTCTCTGCTCCCTCCTTTCTCGTTTCCTCTCTCCTCCCTCTCTTTACTCCTCACTTCTCCTGTCTCGCTTGGTCTTTTCACTCTCCTCCTGCCTTTTCCTTTCCTCTCTCATCTCTCCCTTTCCTCTCCTCTCTCCTCCTGCCTTTTCCTTTCCTCTCTCATCTCTCCCTTTCCTCTCCTCTCTCATCTCTCCCTTTCCTCTCCTCTCTCCTCTCTCCCTTTCCTCATCTCTCTCATCTCTCCCTTTCCTCTCCTCTCTCCTCTCCCTTTCCTCTCCTCTCTCATCTCTCCCTTTCTCCTCTCCTCTCTCATCTCTCCCTTTCTCCTCTCCTCTCTCATCTCTCCCTTTCTCCTCTCCTCTCTCATCTCTCCCTTTCCTCTCCTCTCTTCACCCATCCTCTCTCTCTCCCCCCTCACACACCTGTTGATGGACACACCTCTCCTCTCTCTCTGCTCCTCTATCATTCCTCCTCACTCATTCATTTCTCTTGCCTCTCTCTGCTTTCTCTCTCTCCTCTCCCCTCCCTCCTCTCTCCCCACACCTCCTCTCTCCCTCCTCTCCTCTCCTCTCCTCTCCCCACACCTCCTCTCTCCCTCCTCTCCTCTCCTCTCCTCTCCCCACACCTCCTCTCCCTCCTTTCCTCTCCTCTCCTCTCCTCTCCGCACCTCCTCTCTCCCTCCTCTCCTCTCCTCTCCTCTCCCCACACCTGCTCTCTCCCTCCTCTCCTCTCCTCTCCTCTCCCCACACCTGCTCTCTCCCTCCTCTCCTCTCCTCTCCTCTCCCCACACCTCCTCTCTCCCGCTCCACCCCACAGAGCTGTTGACGTGCTTTGCCTCGTCTCCGCTCCTAACCAATGTGCCACTGACAAAGCCGCTCCTGTTGGCCCTCGGAAGCTCTGTGCTGAAAACGGGCCATTGTGTTTGCCAGGAGAGCATTCAAGCTCAGCACAGACAGCGCAGAAGCCTTAGCTACTGTTTCATTGCTGCCTTTTTCATAGCGGCTTTGTTGGGACACGCACACACACACACACACACACACACACACACACACACACACACACACACACACACAAAACACACAGACACAGACTCACACACTAACACACACACACACACACACACACAGAGACACACACACACACAGACAGACACACAGAAAGGAAGTTCAAGGAAATTCAACAATGCTAATTACAGGCATATTTTTGTAAAGGGGACATTAAAAAAGCCTTGTGTTTTCAATCAGCTGAGCAGCTCAGTGGCATGGAGAAGTGGGCTTTATGCGCCACTACAAAATTACATAATCACAACAGAGGACAATGCCAGGGTCTCTGCAGAAAAGGAACTTCCACAGAAACAGTGTTTAAACAGCCAGACATCTGGAGATGAGATATGAGAGTGAATGAGAAAGAGAGTGTGAGTGAAGCAAGCATTTCATCTGTGAGAAAAGTTTTGGATCGGCTGCAGACTGTCGGCCCCAGATGTTCTGGTCAAGATAAGGTCCATATCTGAACCGTGGGGAGCTAGAGGCCGAGAGGGAGGACATTGAGTCCAGGCGATATCGGTGGTGTGATAGAAAACAGGCTGTGAGAGAGAAAGAGAGAGAGAGAGAGAGAGAGAGAGAGAGAGAGAGAGAGAGAGTCTAGCCAGGATCTGGGGTTGAGGAGACAACACTGTGAGGATGC